>NC_081439.1:69833297-70196230 GCF_949786415.1 Peromyscus eremicus
CTAGTTCTTACCTCTATGAAATCCTCAGCCAAAAAGAGAATGAGCACCTCTCTCCACCCTGCCTTATCAGTAAATGGCTGTCCTACCTTGTTTTGACAACTTTTGGCAGTCCTTTCTTTTGTGTATTGCTTGTCCCATTTGGAGAGGATACTGTCAGCAATCAAGGCAAGGGCATTTTCTTCAATGTCCATCATTTTCTTTGAATTATGTAGCCCGAATCTTAGAAGGTCTTATTAATAAAAACAAACTTAAAAAAAAATGAAAAAAAAAATAAAAACAAACTTAGAGCCAGGTATGGGGTGAACACTGAAAGATCAGAGAGACACAACCAGCCAATTCTTCAGCTGATCCTCTTTCCTCAGACTGGAAACTTCTGTGTCCTCATCCAAATGGATCTCAGCTGAACTGCTGCTAAAAGCCTAAAAGCTTAACCAGGCTCTAGTTCTTGGTCCTCATGCCTTATATAACTTTCTGCCTCCTGCCATCACTTCCTTGGATTAAAGGTATGTATCACCATGCTTGGCTGTTTCCAGTGTGGCTTTGAACTCACAGAGATCCAGATGGATCTCTACTTCTGGAATGCTAGGATTAAAGGTGTGTGTGCTACCATTGCCTAACCTCTATGTTTAATATTGTGGCTGTTCTGTTCTCTGACCCCAGATAAGTTTATTAAGGTACACAACATATTGGGGGACACAATATCACCACAGAAGTAGATTGGTGCTGCCAGGAGCAGACATGTCTCACTGACATAAAAAAAAAGAACCTATGTTATTAAAACATCTTAAATGACATATTCTGTAGATCTCTGAAGTATTTGAAGATGACTTGTCTATCTAAAATATATCTCCGTTTGACCTTTAAAACATACCTAATATGACTACAAGTTCTATTGTAATAGGTGACTAATTATTAACCTGCATTTCTTTATTGTCCTAAATAGTTTATAATAATAACATTCAAGGACTAACAATTTGCATTACATTGTTAAATGAGTTGTATAGGTACAATACCTTGAACAAGAGTAGAAATGTATGTACAGTATGTTCTAACAAAATTAAGCTCATTTGTATCAATATACAAAAAATCCATGTCAATGTAAAATATTTAAGAATATTAGTTGCTTTTTTGGTTTACAAGTAGATTCAACCATCTATCTTTTTATCCTATTTCTATATCTCCCCTTTTTCCTTTTCAGAGTAAATTCAATGATCTACCCTTTTATCTTATCATATCTATAGCCCCCTTTTTTCTTTTCTAAACAAGAACCCTGAATCTAATCTCCTTTGTTTAGCTTTTTTCCTGACTATTACCAATAAAAACTTTTAACCAACCCCCCTAAACAATGACAGATATCTATAACCCAATGAAAGACCAAAAACCACTCACCCCACCTCTTGGGAATATGGGCATCATGTTCTTAAAATTACTTCCTGCTGTCTAAAGGCAATGGCATCTTTAGGGGATCCAGAAAAGAGTTAATTGTCAAGTCCTAGGAAAGGGAGCTGTATCATTTTTTTTGTCTAGTCTCTGCATAATAGGAAAGTGTAGAGCTTCTCTAAAGTCCTGGCTAGAGTAATCTGTGAGGCTGGGTCATCTCGGCTAGCCACCTTGAAATTTTCCTGAGCAGTTTGTGGTCCAAAGCTGATCTTTAGGTGGTGTTTGTCAGCTTAGTAACATTATCTAAATCCATGTGGAATCATTGTTGTGGGGCCCTACCCTTCTTTTGGAGATTTCAAAGGTCTCTGTTAGGCATGATTGTGGTTCACTGGACAAAACTTAAACATTTTGAATGTCATATGCAGCAAATTTCAAAGAGGTTAAAGGGTCAATATTTGTTATGCACATCCAGAGTACAAAAATTTAATTCCTAGTTACCCGATAGAAACTCAAACCTGAATCCATGTACAGCAAGCTAGATGAAACCTTTTTCTATAATTAATTAGTACTCTAATGACCATTAATATCAAGACAAGAAGTTAATATATGTATATATATACACATATATATCTTATAAATTTTGAGATAATTTTTACACCCCAAGAAAAGCTGTCAAAAATTGAAAATAAAATCAAAGTATTATGAAATTAGTGGCAATAAAATAGTCCCTTAATATTGGTTTTTCTTCAGTCCCATGTCAGGTGGCTCTTCTGACATGAGACAGAGATTTTGAATTTTACTTTAGCAGGTATGCTTACGTTTAGAGAAGGAGAAACCTGCATTCCAACTCCAAAGCCAGCTTTAATTTTTAATTGTGCTGGGGCTACAAAAAGACTGTTTGCATTATATGTCTGTAGAAAACAGCAGAAACAAACATTTGAGAAGATTCATAAAATTTTATTCTTTTGGACATGTGATATACCAATAGGCCAATTTATGTTTTTTCTTGGGACAAGTTTTCTGGTGATTTGTCCTTTTTCTTCAGATATCTCATTTATCCAGTGGTCTTCAGATTCCTTAGCTGGATGCCATCATTCTCTTGAAAGACCAACACAAAACCCTGCCCCCACCCTAACTTTGGGGAGCTTCCCTTTTTGGCAAGTTATATCTTATCAAATGAGAAGCACTTGTTAGTCAAATAAGTTCGTTTAGATGGAATGGTTATGCTGTTAGATAAACTATCATCTCTTCTAATCAAGAGGTCTCTCTTGTTTAAATCAAACTGTTATCAGTTTTGTTGGTATTCATAAATTTTCTTCTCCTATGGAAACAAAAACAAAATCCCTTTCCCTATGTGACAAATATCCTGGTTTTCATTCTATTCTGGGGTCAATACATCTTTAACGTATATAGGCTGATTTCATTCCATAGTTTTTCTATTGTCCATTATCTCTCCACAGCTGTTGTTCCTTTCTCATTAACCTTTAGAAAACTCAAAGTTAATAAAACATTATGCAATCTATTTCTGGGGGTCTTTATTACCACCTTCTGTTTATTTAGCATATCCTTTACAGTTCAATTTGATCTTTCTATAACTGCTTGCCCTGTAGGATTGTGTGGTATACCTGTAATATGCTTTATATTGTAATAAGCAAAAAGCTGTTTCATTTTACTAGAGACATATGCTGGAGTATTATCTGTCTTAATTTGTACAGGTATATCCATGATGGCCATAACTTGTAGCAAATGTGTGATTACTCAATCAGCCTTTTCATAACTCAAAGCAGTTATCCATTGAATTTCTGAATGGGTATCAATGGTATGGTGTACATATATTACTTTTCCAAATTCTACAAAATGGAACACATCCATCTGCCAGATTTCACTCCTTTGAGTACCCTTTGGGTTACTTCCTGCAGGTAGTGGATTTTGGTTGTATAAAGAACAAATAGGACATTTCCTTATAATTTCCTTGGCTTGTAGTCAAGTAATGGAAAAAAAATTTTTTTAACTTTTGCTATTAACATGATGTTGTAACATGAATCTAAAAAGGTCTTATTAATAAAAACAAACCTGAAGCTAGGTATTGGGGTGAATGCTGGAAAATCAGAGAAGCAGAACAAGCCACAGCTTCCTCACCTCACCAATTCCTCAGCTGATCCTGTTTCCTCAGACTGGAAGCCTCTGAGTGCTCATCCGAATGGCTCTCAGCGGAACTGCTGCTCAAGAGCCTAAACGCTTAATCAGCTCTAGTTCCTGGTCCTCACGACTTATATACCTTTCTGCTTCTTGCCATCACTTCCTGGGATTAGGAAAGGCTCTTGTTACCATGCCTGGTTGTTTCCAGTGTGGCTTTGAACTCACAGAGATCCAGATGGATCTCTGCCTCTGGAATGCTAGGATTAAAGGCATGTGCTACCACTGCCTAACCTCTATGTTTAGTATTATGGCTGTTCTGTTCTCTGACCCCCAGATAAGTTTATTGGGTGTACAATATATCAACCACATTTCCCTTTTTTGTCTGAATAATAAAAGAAGCTTATAACTAATATAAGATAAAGTATATACAATAAGTATATATAATATATACGGTCAAGAATTATATTAACAATGTCTAGTCCATTAACATTTGACAGATTCAGACAAAAAAACTCCATTATATAAATTAATGTCCATGGCTAGTACTAAGTGGTGGCTGGCTCTGCCCCATTCCTTGGTTCCTTGAGAGTCTAGTCTTATGGTGGAGGTATGTTTACCACCAGTTCTAGGAATCATGTTTACCATCCTAACTCTGTGAAGTTTTTGGGTCCATGCTGCCACCAAGTAGTATGCCACACACTGCTCACAAACTCCATTTAAATGTTTGGCAGTAGGCACTCTTAAAAGAGCCACACAGTTTTTACTGCTAACAATGTTAGGAAATCCTCTCTTAATGGAGCCATGCTTCTGTTTTCTGCCAGCAAACAGACCCTTCTGGAGAAAAGATGGTTACCAAGAAGCTGTGCTTGAATCTCTTCATGTGTATTTAGAACCTTAAGTTTTCTCAGGTCTTATGTGGATCCACACAAAATGGCGGATGCCATATTGTAGTTGAAGTTTTCCTGTGGTCTGTCTAGTCCAGAGCTGTTCAGACCCAAGTAAACATACAGAGGCTTCTATTAATTAAAACTGCTCAGCCATTAGCTCAGGCTTACTACTGACTAGCTCTTACACTTAAACTCAGCCCATTTCTGTTAATCTATATTTTGCCATGTTTTCCATGGCTTTACCTGTGTGCCATTACATGCTGCTCTCTGGACGGCAGGCTGGTGTCTCCTAACTCAGCCTTCCTCTTCCCAGAATTCTCCTTGTCTGTTTATCCTACCTATACTTTCTGCCTTGCTACTGGCCAATCAGCATTTTATTAAACCAGTGTAAAAAAGCATTATTCCACAGCACCATATGTAAGTGAATGTTTCCTATCTTGACTGCCAGTCTTATTACTAGCTAATTTTACTCTTAAATTAATCTATATTCCTTATTTATGCTCTCTCATTTGGTGGTACCTTTATTAGCACGGTATGTTCATCTGTTTCCTCTGCCATCTGGCTGGTGACTCTCAACTCTGCCATTCTCCTTCCCATCATCCTTAGTTTGGTCACCCCACATATACTTCCTGCCTGGCTACTGGCCAATCAGCACTTTATTGAAACAATTCAAGTGACAAATCTTTACAGTGTACAAGAGGATTTATTTCACAGCATCCCATTTATTTCACTCATCTACCATGTGGTGGTATGGGCAAGGGAAAGATGCTCCCCCTTCTCCCCCTGATGAGAGAGCTGGCCCCTGGGTCATGACAATGGGAGACCTGGCTCTGTCCTACACCAACTTCAGCACTTCAGAGATTGGGCCCTAAACCTCACCTGGGCAACACAGTAGAGAAGGCCCTGGTGCTGTGAGTGCATGTAAGCCAGTTCTTGAGGATATGAGAGCAGGAGAAGTGGCCCTTCCCTTGCTGCCTGCTGCATTGCATGAGCTAGCCAGGGCAATGCTGGAGAGCTAGCCCTGGTGGTAAGAATGAAGGAGAGTTGGTGGGCTAACTAAACTAGCTACAACCCAGGCCCATAATCAGGACTATAAGTTGGCCCATCCCAACATCCATGCCATCTATGAACTGCTAGAGCGTGTGAAGGGGGTGGTCCTACAGATACAAAGCTGCAACATCTCCAGGACCCAGGGCAAAAACAATATATCAAAGAGGAGTCCCAGTGAGGGTTCAGTGTGGGTAGTCTAGCAGAAGCCAGAGGCATGAAGCCAGACCAAAATTTCATTGCAACAAACACTTGCAAGTAAAGATGTATGGTCTAAGGGGTATTCTGTGTGACTCACTGAGCCACAATATAGCTTTTATAACAAGATTTTTATTTTAGGGAGGGGTTGGTTGCAAGGGCAGAGGTTAGATACAAAGGGACAGAGAGATTAATGGAACTAGGATGTATGATCTAAAATCCAAAAGAATAAAAATAGTTAAAATATATTTATTGGTTATCTATAATTGCACGTAAAGTTTTAACATATTAAAGAGAGCTCATGTACTCATTCCTAAGTTTCTTTTTTCCCAGTTTTCATCTTGCAAAACTATAATACAATATTATAATCAGAATGTTAACCTTGATGTAGTTATGAAACCGAACAGTTTTCCAGCAAAAATGATTCAAGTATTCCTTTTTTACCATTTTATATCTACACACTGCCTAGTTTCTATAATTTTTTCAGTAAGAAGATAATATCTAAGTGGAACCAGCCGGTATGGACCCTTTTGGGACTGGCTGTTTTTAAGAAGATAATTCTTTGGATACTCACCTAGGATGTTCTATGAATTAATAGTTTGCTGATTTTTATTATTGAAAAGTTTTCTGTAAAGCACATATACAACAGTTTGCTTAACCATTTAAATCAATGAAAATCAGATGGCCTCTTCTCTAGAAATGGACTGTATTGGAACTTCTACAAGCAATGTGATCACTGTATATTGTTTTATTGTGAATAAATGCCATCAGCTCTCTGAGATAAATTGCCAAGTATTCAAATATTCTGTACATGATTGTTGAATGTACAGTGTTACTATTGTAACTATTGTTTAAGCTATCTTTTTAAATACAGTTTTTGTACATTTTAAAGCATACATGATGTTTTTAAAGTACTTTGGATTATATAATAAGAAGTAAGAATGATATATTATGGTATTTTTAATTTTCCAATGAGCAATCATCCTTCCTATAGTAACTGCAGCATTTTTATTACCATCAAGAGTATGCATGTGTTAAATTTTTTCTACATTTTCAGCAACAATTAGTCTCCTAGCTTCATATATCTTTCCTTTTTAACTTTAAATTCTTTTTCATTAAGAGAATTAAATGAATAAAAAGAATTGTGTAAGGGGTGGGTTGTTAGACATACAGGTGAATATGGGAGAGGTTATGATATTCATGCCACAGTATGCATGTGGTTGGAGTTCAGAGGACAACTTGTGGGGCCCAGTTCTTTCTATCCACCTTTATATGACTTTCAGGGATGAAACTCACTCTTCATTTTTAGAGACAAACATTGTTACCCACTGAGCCATCTTACCAGATCCTCTTTTAATTTTTGACAATAGGCACACTTAGTGATTTTGAACACTTTTTATATGCTTGCTTGCTCCCTTTGTATTTTATTTGCCCATTTTAGTAGTTTGTGTTTTCTTTCTATTGTTAAATCTTTTATACATATCTGATAGTAACTTCTTGCCATTCCACATTTTGTTTTTTCATACTATTGATGTGTACTTTGACACAGAATTTTCATTTTAATATAGTCCAAATTATTTACTTTTCTTTCTTCTTTTTGCTTTATATAATTTTAGGTTCTGTTTTTAACTATCAATTTAGGGTTTTTATGTACTTGTGGTAGGTTGACCAAGTAATTATTATGTGTTGACTTTGTAGAAAGTTTCTTTGCTGTGATACACAATTTTGTGATATTAATACTCCTTACTTTACCTGTTAATAATATTGACTGTTGGCATTAGAATATTATTTGTTGATTTATGCAGTAAGGCATATATTGCTAAAAATGAAAATAAAGGAGAAAAGGTTTTTATGTTAGACTACTTTGTTCCTGATAACAGCTCATATTGGGAAGACTATGGAGCAAGGAGAACACTTCGCCACTGTTGGTGGAAGCAAAAACTTTTACAGCCACTTTGGAAATCAGTATGGTGGCTTCTCAGATAATTGGGACTCAAGACTCAGGTATACCACTCTTGGGCATATACCCAAGGAATGCTCAGTCATATGACAAGGACACATGGTCAACTATGTTCATAGCAGCATTATTCATAATAGCCAGAACCTGGAAACAACCTAGTTGCCCCTCAACTGAAGAATGGATTGAGAAAATATGGTACATATACACAATAGAGTACTACTCAGCAGTAAAAAACAATGACATCATGAAATTTGCAGGCAACTGGATGGAACTATAAAATATCATCCGGAATGAGGTAACCCAGACTCAGCACAAACATGGTTTGTACTCATTTATAAGTGGATACTAGATGTAAAGCAAAGGGTAAACAGACTGCAACCCACATCTCCAGAGAAGCCAGCTAACAAGAAGGCCCAAAGAAGGATGCATGGATTGCCTTGGGAAGGGGAAATAGAAGAGATTTCCATGAGTAAACTGGAGATGGAGGGGGGTAGTAATGGAGGGTAGGGGATGAGTGATGAGAAAATGAGGTAATGAGATGGTTGGCCTGGAACAGGGATGGAGTAGGAGAGCAAGGAAAGAGATACAATGATAGAGAGAGATATCTTGGGGATAAGGAGAAACCAGGTACTAGGGAAGTTCCCAGGAATCCACAAGAATGACCCCAGCTTAGACTACCAGCAGTAGTGGAGAGTGTGCCTGAACTAGCTTACTCAAGTAATCAGATTGGTGAATACCCTAACTGTCATCATACAGCCTTTCTCCAGTAACTGATTGAAACAGATGTAGAAATTCACAGCCAAAAACCAGGTTGAGTTCCAGGAGTCAAGTCAAAGAGAGAGAAGAAAGATTCTATGAGCAAGGGGCATCAAGAACATGATGGGGAAACATATAGAGACAACCAAACTAAACTAGAAGGAACTCATGAAATTTAGACCAACAGCTCCATGGGACTGGACTAGGCTCTCTGCATAAGCAAGATAGTTGTGTAGCTTGATCTGCTTAATGTGCCCCCTGGCAGTAGGATCAGAATCCATCTCTGGTGCATGATCTGGCATTTTGGAGCCTACTACCTATGGTGGGACACATCGAACAACCTTGAGGCAAGGGGAGGGGTTTGGACCTGCCTCTACTGAGTGTACCAGGTTCTGATGATTCCTCATGGGAGGCCTTACCTTCTTGTAGGAGGGATTGGGGGGTGAGTTGGGAAGGAAGGATGTGGGGTGGGAGGAGGGAAGAGTGAGGTCTGTGATTGGTATGTAAAATTAATTAAAATTTGTCTTAATAAAAAAAAATAATTGAGTTAGGAAGTCCTTATGAAGATCTCCCAGTGGCCCAACACTTCCTCCTATGAACTAATTTAATTTTCACATAGTCCCCTATGAGGGATCCATCCCTGTTTCTTCTTTCTTCTAGATTTGTTTATTTTATATGAGTGTGGATGTTTTGCCTGCATGTATGTGCATCACATTCGTTCCTGTTTTCCACAGAGATCAGCAGAAGGTGGTAGATCCTGTGCAACTGGAGTTAAGAATAAAATTAAAAAAGAAAGAAAAAAAAGACTACTTTGTTCTATGTCATATAACAGGGTACACATTTTATCACAGCTTTTCTTGTTTGCAACTGAAGTTTGTACTACGTTAGAAGGCCTTGCAGTGCCCTGTTTCACACATTGTTGGCAGTAAAGAAATACTGAGAATTCATGCCTCAAGTCCTGAGGTCCTTAATATGCACATGGGTTTTCTTCACCTTCCAAAGAGGTCTGCTCATGTGCTTCTTCTCTATGTTGTTTCTAGTTCTTTTTTTTTTCTTTTAATTAAATGGCCAAAAATCGAGGGGTAATTAAGCCATTTCATCTTGGCAGAATGTGAAATAGTTCCATTTACATTTAAAAAAGAAAAATCAAAGAAATTCTCATTTTATTTCAAAATAAGCTCAGGATTTAACAAATTCCAAAGTCCTAAAAAGCATAAAATGAAGCATAAAATGTCTTTAAAGGCAAAGAATTCTGCTGTTTGCCTTCACAGGCCTACTCATTCCTTGTCATTCTATTGTATGCATATTAAAATTTCTCTTTATTAAGAATTACATCCATGGGGAAAAAGACTGTTTTATTTATATTTATGTATATATATATATATGCATAAAGACTATGCAAACAGAATTGAATTATAATTATCAATAAGTTAATATTGGTTCAAGATCTTTTTCATTTTTGTTTGTTTGTTTGAGACAGAGTTTCTCTGGGCAACAGCCCTGGCTGTCCTGGAACTCTCTCTGTAGACCAGGATGACCCTAAACTCACAGAGATCTGCCTGCCTCTGCCTCCTAAATGCTAGGATTAAAGGCATGCAAAATCACCACCCAGGCCAAGACCTTTATCTTGATTTTAGATTTTGTATTTAGTAATGTGGCTTTTCTTTTTTTTCTCTCTAATTGGTAAAAGGCTACTTTTATTTTTCATAGATTTTAGAACCAAAGGTTTTCACTGAATAAATCTTACAAGTCATCAGTAAAGCTTTTAAATGTCTTCCTTCTCATGAATAAAGGAGATCACATTTTTCTAGAAAAGTTCTCAATAAGTAGAGAATTAGAGGGGATTATTTTTCTCCCCTTTTCTGATACTCCAAACTTGTGCAACTGTAAGCACAAAATATTTTTTCATAAATTCTTATTACCAATATATATAACATTTCAACGCCAGCCTTTTTCTTTACCAGTGATTATTTCCTCTTCAGTTTGTCTGTATTTTTATCTAATCTAGTCAGATATTTAGAAAATCTTTTATATATCCAAATTTATTATGAGTTGTATACCTTAACCCTATTTCAACAAACATAGGCTGACTGTGTAATTCAGTGGGAGAGTACTTGCCTAGAATGGTGGAGGATTATGAATACTGGAAGGACAGGGACAATGAGAGGGAAGTTTTGGGAAGGAAAAAGCAAGAGGGAGTCCTATGGGCAAAACTCAATAACAGTGACTGAGAACAGACAGGGAATAAATAGTAAGCAGTCAGCATGAAAATACACTTTGCAGTTAACTTCATACATCATATCATAAACCTTTCATACTCACTGCATTCTTATAATTACTTATAAGAGATGTTGAAGCAAGCATTTCCTGTTGTGGTTCATTTTACAATTGAGTATAAGAAGGTTGTTATAAAGTCTATTAGTAGTATGGAGTAAAAGTAAGAAAATACTGTCAAACTAACTAGGTTGTCATAATAGTGATACTTTCTAAATATTTTAATTACATTTTATATCAATAATATAGCGTATGTAAAATTGGGTGATTTATTCTATAAAATTGATTTTCATAACCGCCATAAAAATCTAAGAATCTATAATGCAAACTTTGGTATTGAATGAAAAAATGGAAAAGAAAAAGCCTGAGCTCCAAATCATGTAGTTTTACTCAGTTGCAGAAAATGGAATTTATTGAGTTATAACAGGTTTTTGATAAACAAGCCTTGTTTTCATACAGCTATTATCTCATTGCATAGCTGCCTGCCTATGTGTTTTAATGTAGTAACAAATTCTCTACTCTTTCTCTTTCTTCTTAATTGCTCAGCAGGAAACACTAAATGTTTCTCCTATGATGACTGCAAACAGCCTGCAGAAAAATCTGGTATAGAAGATTAGAGTGGATAATATTGTCTGTATTTGTTTAAGTGCTTGAGGTATCATAATGAGCTGAAAGGAAACAATTTAGTCCCAGATGCTTTGAACTAAACATGTAGAGAGAACAACTGGAGAACTTGATAGAGTATCTTTAAATCTGCCAAGCTGCTGAAGGCATTCATGAGGTGAAGATCAAGCATACATTTTAGTGCTATCTAAGTTCCCTTTAGAAAAACAAGTAGTTCAAAAGACAGAAAAAATTGACACAACCACAGTGATATCAAGAATGCCAGCATGTTAGGGATTTTTCAAAGCCACTATGATATATTTAGCATATGATAAAATCCATGAATTAGAAAATATTAGTGAAAATATTCTATCTTCCTTTTAACATAGACATGTATGATCTGCATTGGAGAAACGTGATAGCAAGATGCTCAAAAAATACCAATGAAAATTATTTTTATTCTAATTAAATACCTTGTTTTACAAGGAGTTCATCCTGAGGTTCCTACTCCCAAGAGACCATTAAAATGATGTATTTTTCCCTATAATACAGCAATATATCATAAATTTTTCATATAGTTTTAGAACTTTGATATAAATTTTTAAACTTATATAAATAAATATTAAACTTGAACATATGAAGCAGGAAACAGTATAATAATAAGCATCATTTCTTAGCTCTAATATGTGTAAAGCAATCCTACTTTTTTCATTTTCTTGATTTGTTTTTTCTTTTATTGAAAACAGATGTTTTACCCAGTATATTTTGATAAGAGTTTACCCTCCCTAACTTCAAGATCCTTCCTACCTCATATCCCATCTGAATCATCACTCTTTTCTTTAATAACAATGCTCAATGATATATTACATGTCTACTCTAAACATAATAGGGTCATTATGGAAAATCTGCAAAGTTTTTGAAAGAAAAAGAAATGCATTTACTAATAAAGAAATACTTTTTATTTCAAGTCCTTAACATTCTATATATTTTACATGCGCAGAAAAGTAGTAGAAACAATATAATGAAATATTATGGATTCTGTGATGGATCTTCAGTTACTATCTTGCCAGATGCTATCAGCAATCCTAATTGCCAACCTTCTCCAGGAATTCTTGGTTTAGAGAAAACTCTAAGAGCTTCATTTGCTTTCCAATAAAGCCTGAATCAAGTGATCAGTGGGTAGTTATAAAACACTGATTCTCCAATACTTAACTTGGAACAGCATCTATGGGCAATCAGAACTTCATAGATCCCTTCATAAATAGAACTTCATATGCCACTTACCTGTTTGTGGTTCCATCAGATCCCAAAACTACCTTTTGTTGATCTGTTTCTAGTATTTTCTTCCATTGAGTGCCAAACCTATAAATATTCTGACATAGATTTTGATTAACTATCTCAGACAATGCCCCTAAGAAATTTGACTGGTAGAATATGCTACCACAATTGGATTCAGGAAGTAGACATGAAGTTTTGTCTGTGATAGATCATTCACCAATGAGATCAGGAGTGGACACTCTCTCAAAGGCACAGACAGTGATAAAGTTCTTCAGGCCATATAAGTCACTGGCATAAGCACTAAGCTCTGCCAATGACTGTGAGTGTCCTTTCTAATGGAATTTTATTATTAAACAGATCACAAAGCCATAGATCATGTGTTACTAGTATCTGAAATAGAAAAAACTATAAAATGAATCATTGTAAGTACAGTGCAGTCACTGAGTTAATTCGTCCAAAGCTGGCTACAATTTTCACTAATTGGAAAGGGGTAATATACTGATATGAGGAGAGACAACAACAGAAGATCACATTAGTTATTTGAAATGTATATCTTAACAGTAATTACAGATATAATGCAATTATTTTACAGAAAAAGACTATCTGTGAAGCAGATTCAGGCTGCAATGTAAGCAGCGCAGGTGTTCCAAATATGTTACCTAGCAGATCTAGATGTGTCATGATGAACAAAAATGCTTTTGGAAATTTATGTCTGTTTAGATAAGGAAAATTATCACCTACACCTTTTAGTTTTAAAGGAAGGACATGTAATCTGAAGATCAGAAAATTTTATTGATTAACACCATTTGGAAGATTATTAGTCTCCAATAGATGTAGAATGCCTAGCCATGATAAATCAAATAAATACAGGTCCAGAACTGATCATCATAATCTTGGTTCTCCTGAACCTATTATGTCACGAGTGAAAGGAGCACAGCTTCAATTTATGATAATATGGAAATGAAAAAAGGACTTGGTACAACCATGGGCCAAGGCATAAAAGTACATTTGCTCAAATTTCCATGTCATCCATCTCTCTTTTTTTTTATTTCCTTTCCTTACCTTCAAATGGTTGCTACATGGATACTGTTGATAAGTTACTAATAGAAGAAGGAGGAGGAGGAAGAGGAGAGGAGACATAAAAGAAAAAATGTATGAGAATGCTTATAAATGGACCAAGTTTATGACGAATAAGCCAAAATATATTTTAGTTGTATTACAGTCTCATCTATAATTCCAGTTCTAGGAGATCCAAAATCCTCTTCTGTCCTGTGGGATACCAGATATAAATGTGGTGCACAAATGCACATACACACAAAAAACCCATCCACATAAATTAAAATAAATATATTTTAAAGAAAAATAGAATAAACATAAGTAGTTCCTTTTGTCATCTATGATTGAGGAGAGAAAAGTGGCTCTTTATGTTGTCCTAACTTGTGTGTGTTTGTGTGTGGCAGAGAGATAGATAGAGAGAGCTCACACAATGTGATGTATGCTTACTGTTTGTGATAGTGGTGCTATTAGTAATTGAAAATTCTAGGTTATATTATTTTATTATAAAATATAAGTGGCTTATAATTAAATATCCATTTCTACTATTATTGACTGCTATAGCACTTAATGACTTTTCCTTCAAAAATTTTGTCAAATCACCTGTTTTTTAAGATATCATGAAAATGTTTTTAAAGGCTATCCTTACTTATAAATGTGTAAGTAATTTATGTTTGTTGATTTATTCAATATCATTATTATATACTACACGTTAAACAATTAGCTAGACTATGGTGATTCAGAAATTTAGTCAGACTCTTCTAAATATTTCTATGAAAGTACTTAAAATATGTATTTAATTCAGTAGGTGCTAATTAAATCCGGCCAGATTCTATAACATGAGTAAACTTAATCCAGTAAGTTGAAACCTTAGATGAAAAGAAATTACCTTCTTCAAGAAGAAACTTTCCATTAGACTGTCTTCAAACCAGAGCTGTAACATCACCCTGTTTCCAATTCTTCCCATGATCTAGCTCTACAATGATTCTTGGTAAACCTTCAACTCTCTCTTTTGCTGTCTCTCTGTCTCTCCGTCTCTCACTTAACTCTGTCTCTTTCTGTGCCCATGTGTGTGTGCATACACACACACACACACACACACACACACACACACACACATTTTATCCATGAGAGTCTTGTCTACTATTACAATTTAGTAACAAACACATTAAGTAAATACTACTTGTATGCAATATATTTATTGATTTTGTATTGTCTTACCTTTTTGTAATCTAACTAGCTTTCTAAATGTTGCCTGGGAAATTGTTCAAAATATATTACTAAATTAATTTGCAATTGATTTATTTGCATTAAGTTCTGCTATCCTAAATGGAATTGCTTAAGTTTTTTCCCCTAAGATGCCAAGAACAATGTTTCCTGTTTGTTTACTTTGTTTGTTTGTTTGTTTGTTTCTTTAATTTAACCTGGGCACTTTCTTATCAAGGGCAAATTCTTTTCTCTTTTCCCTTGAACTTAGAATGACCGTTTTGCTTGTTTTAAGCGATATTTATGTTTATCTATTAATTTTATTTAAGCCTAAGATGAAGTTTCAAAATTTCTGAACTTCCATCATTATGTCTGAAAAAAAATCCTGAAAAAAAAACTTACAATGCTGTGAGAAGGTCATAATAAGTATATAGAAAGTTCACATGGAGAAGAACCAATGCCATTGGCTTATAGATCAAATTCATGAGTGCCAAAGTGTTTCCAGTTTCTTTCTTTTTTTTTTTTATTTTTGGTTTTTTGAGACAGGGTTTCTCTGTGTAGCTTTGTGTCTTTCCTGGATCTTGCTCTGTAGACCAGGCTGGCCTCGAACTCACAAAGATCCTCCTGGTTCTGCCTCCCAAGTGCTGGGATTAAAGGCATGCGCCGCCGCCGGCGCCGCCGCCGCCGCCGCCGCCGCCGCCGCCGCCGCCACCACCACCACCACCACCACCACCCGGCGTGTTTCCAGTTTCAATGCCTGGCCTCATCACTGTCCCACATGGAAACATGGTATGAAGAAGAACTGATTTTTCAACCCATAAGATGATGCAAAATAATACCATTTTATCAGAGATTTTTATTTGGCTTCTGAATTCTTGTATTCATTGAGAGTTGTAGCTCCTAGGTTTTGGATATTTTGATACACTGCTAAATAGATGATAAAGTATAATAAAACAGAATATTTCATGAATTGCAGGGCAGTTACAAGATTAACATTCCTAAAAAACTGTAAAAAATGGTTTATATTCACATGGCATTCTCAGAGTTTGGGTGTGATTACAATTGTCCATGGTGACACAACAAATCCTAGTACCTTGCAAAGCAATGTCATGAAAAATCATTTTGAAATTTTTAAGTTATTGCAAACATTAAAAAAAACAAGTATTCAAAAGCCAAGTAAAATACTCTAAAAATCATCTTTTTTAATGTTCTGCCAACAGTTTAGATTATAAGTTTGGAAGGATTAAATGTGGCTCATTCTTTAGATAAGCACACACCAAAACTCTTTGGAATAACAAGTTAAAGCCAAGGAAATGCTGTTTGAAGTAGTTTTGTATTAATTAATGACTCTAAAGATCAATGTTAAACTGTCAAGACATCTAATTTTGGCTGGCCTGCTATATGTTTTTCAAGACATGCTTGTTTTACAGGCAGGCTTATATACTTGGCATTAAGATTCTATATAATAAGCAATAAGTGATGACTTTTATGTTGCAGAAGAGTTTTGTTATACTGTATTTCCATGAACTGAAATGGTTTAGAAAGAATAGCACTTCTAATTCTTTTGGGAGTGACTAGCAGTCAAAACTTACTCATATTTAAAAAGACATATCTCCTGAGGATATTCATGTTCGCCTTACAATCATGCCCCAGAGACTTAAAAATATCTTGTTCTGTCTTAATATATTTTGAGCATAATCATTAATAAACTCTCCAACTGACATTGACATGCTGTTCTAAGAATTCAGGAAATAGTAAAAAAAGTATTTTAATATACATACTTTTGACCACTATAAAATATTTACTGCACTTGGACCAGGCTAGCAGGTAGACTAACTGCAGATCTTACTTCCCCCTCCACTCCTCCAAATCCAATCCCCTAGTCTCATCTCCAGCTCTGTAGGAGACCAACTGCTTCAGCCTCTTTTCTCTCTGATCCATCTCCAGTGGATAATACAAATCTTCCCCTAAAATGTTCTCCCCCACCACTCATTACTTTATCCCAGCCCCCAACTCCATCAAGCATTCCCTGGGAAGCTACAGACTGCTTGGATCAGAGAAGCAGGGAGGGTAACTGCAGAATTTCTCCTTTCCTTCTGCTCCTCCAAATCCAATCCCCCAGTCTGATAATCCCCAACCCTTGTTCTGCAGCAGACCACCTACTGCAATATCCATTACCTCTCTGATCCACACTTCCAATGGATCACTCAGACATTTTTCTACAACCTTCCTTCCCCAGACTCATACCATTATCTCAGCCTCCAACATCAGCAGGTATTCCATGGAAATAAGCTAGCCTCATAGGCTAGAGAAACAGAGAGGGAAACTGTACGTTTTTGCTTCTCCTTCCTCTCTAAAATCAATCACACTTTTGCACACCCAGCTCTGTAGCAGCCTTGCCTCTGTCCTTGCTCCCATCTCCAGTGGAACACACATATCTTCCCCTTCATCTACCCTCTGCCATGCCCCTTCCAACTCATCACTTTATACCAGTCGCCAACTTCAGTAGTCATTCTCAAGTAACATATAGCCACTCCAGCCAGTGAAGCACATAGCTTAACAGGATATTCACGGATCCCTTCTCTGTTCCAAATTCAATCCCGCAGTTTCACCCTAACCTCTGTAGCAGACCAACTGCTGCAACCTCCCCTTCCTCTCTGCCCCTATCTCCAGTGGACCATGAAGAATTAACTGTTCCTCCAACCTTCCTCCCCAATCATCCTTTTATCTCAGCCCCCAACTCCAGCAGACTTTCTCTGGGAACACATGAGCCAAGCCTGACAGAGAAACAAAGCAAGCAAAGTAAAGACACATTTTACCTGGAGTACCCACTGGTAACACCTATCTGGAATTCAAAAGAAATTCCTACCATACAAAAAACAGCCATCACACTCTCCTAAAAACCTAATCTGGAAAGAGAAATTAAGGAACAAGACACATCTCCAATGAAGATAAGAACAGACATCAGCACCTGGAATTACAATCATTCTAAACCTAGATGCCTAGATGAAATATTCATCCAGTTGCTTATGAAAACTATAGCAAAACTGCTTTTCTTAACACAGCTTTCAACATTTTATTCCCCTGTACAGACTCAGTCCTCCTTCTTGATTAAAAAGTATAATTAAAATACCATGATTGAGTATTTTATTTATTGAGTATTTATTGAGGCTTTCCTAGTAGTTGGCAAAGTAGCTCTCTAATGTAAAGCTTATTTGACATGATTTTCTACAACTGTGACTAGACGAAAATTAACCCCAACCTGGAGTTACGGATATTTTTGTTCTTTACCAACACTGAAGGTATTTGGTAATTTAGTTTCTACTGAATAAGGTATTTTATTAAAACCCTAGCATGAATCTTCTCTCATATCCAAATCACAATTTATTTTTCTTACATAAAAATTATTTAATTTTATCTTCTAAAAAGCAAGTAGTGTCTTTAAAGATAAATGCAACAAGATCAACCTTAATAACAGTATTTCCATAAGTGCATATATATAATGTGTGTGGATGCTACACATATACTGTATACCTGTACAAGGAAGTCTGGTATTATCTTAGACAACACCTGTTCTACAAACTGAGAATATTTAGAAATGTAATCAATTCTTAAATGTTTTATACTTTATATTATTTGTGATTTTGTGATTTTTTTAATTCAAAAGTAGCATTTGAAAGAATACTATTAGGAAAATTGTGTAACAATAGAACCACGCACTGCCTCAAGGAAACCAAATCAAACAAAATAAAACAACAACAAAATTACAAGTCATAGTATACCTTAATCAAATTATTAGGAGCTCTAAAAAATAATACAATATTTAGAGCACCTAGAAAAATACGCAATCATGAAAGAGATATCATCAAAAATAGTAGGAAATCATTGTGACATTTTTTACATCTTCCTTCAGTTCCTAGTGTGTCAAGAGTTTTGGTCTTAAATTGGTGTATATTGGTTCCCACGTCCTTACACCAAGTCACAACTCACTACATGCTTGTCCTTTTGTGAAATCTAATTTATCTATTGGGTTCCCAAAGGAGTTATTGGTACATCTCTGTCTGGCATAACTTGTTAAGCATGTGAAATAAGTGTGGCCATTATTTATGAAAGATGTAAAAAGACCTGGGGCAGACAACTTACTCATTAATTGCTTGTTATGCAAGCACCCATGAAAAAGCTGGGTGAGTCAGCAAATATCTGTAACCCAAAAGGAAGAGATAGTGACAGGAGGATTTTAGGAAATCAATAGCCTGCTAGTCTAGCCAAATTAGAAAGCTTTGAGTTCAATGAAAGATAAAAGTCTCAAAAAAGTGTGGAATTAATAGTGTAAAAATCCTGACATTGGCTCCTTCTATGCAAACACATATGCAAGCACAAGAATATATACACACACACATACACACACATACACACACACACACACACACACACAAGATATATAGACAGAGAGAAGATAGATAGATAGATAGGTAGATAGATAGATAGATAGATAGGGAAGGTCACTACAAATTCGAAGAAACCTAGAAAAATAAAAATGTATGAAAAGAATTCAATAGATCGTGGAAGGTTTAAAAATGTTGGCAAATATTTTTTGAAAGTAAGGACATTCAAAATGAGTTACGAGTACAGGGAACTTTAGAATTTTCATATTCATGTCCAGAAAAGGTGTATATTCAGAAAAGATCCAAAAACACATTAGTCTTTCATTCTGATATGGCCAGTAGACTCTGATGTTGTTCGTTGTTTATGCTCTTTTTATTATTTTGACTCTTTTCTCTTTTGGTGGGCCCATTAGCCAGCTTCTAAATAAATCTCACACAGAGGCATATTCTTAATTATAAATGCCCAGCCTTAGCTTGGCTTGTTTCTTGCCAGCTTTTTTAAACTTTAAATTATCCTATCTAACTTTTGCCTCTGGGCTTTTCTTACTTCTGTGTATCTTACCTTCACTCTTACTCCTTGGCTGGCTATGTGGCTGGGTAGCTGGCCCCTAGCATCCTCCTCTCCTTGTTATCTTGCCCTTTCTTCTTTTCTCTCCAAGATTTCTCCTTCTATTTATTATCTCTGCCTGCCAGCCCCACCTATCCTTTCTCTTTCCTCACTACTGCCTGTCCAGTTCTTTATCAGACTATCAGGTGTAGACAGGCAAAGTAACACAGCTTCACAGAGTTAAACAAATGCAACATAGAAGAACATAACACATCTTTGCATCATTAAACAACTGTCCCAGAGCCTACACAAATGTAACACACCTTAAAATAATATTCTACAAAACTCAGACAAAGCCTAGCTTGTCATAGATGGAATTCCTTAAAATAGGTTTATAGTTTAAAGGGTTAGTGAATTGGCTGCTCCCATTTTTATGTTCTTGGTAATTTGATTTTTCACCATTAGCTTCTGTTATACAAGGAAATTCCTTTAAAATGATAATAAGAATACTTAGAGATTTTTCATGAGCACACATAAAGTAGAATATTCTTTGAAAAAAAAGTTTGTACTAGTTCCCAATATTTTAGTGTTAACAAAAGAAAGATTTTCAATTGAATTCTCATTAACCTTTATGGCTAGAAGTGCAATGAAGAACTTCAGCTCTGAGAGAAACTGTAAACTAATACTTTTCTAATTGGTAAAACTATTCTTAAAATCTGAGAGTATATTGCCTTCTAAATAAAGCTCTTCAGAAGAGAGCAGTAAAAATGTCAAAGGAAGTGTTGCGTCTCACATACTACAGACCTACAGGACCATAAAAGGTTTCATCAGGTTGCAGGGGTGCTAGAGAACTATCAGAAAAGATGTATTGCTGCCCTTGTCCCACAACTCAAACCCCAGAGAACATGGAGGCAGCAGAGACTTCATGGCTCATATTCACTATTCCTGCACACAGTTCTTGTTTACTCTCTATAATTTGATTATTAGACCCAATTCCTAAGGACAATACATGCTTGAATCATACAATGGATATAGCAAGCTGATACCAACAGGAAAGTTTCATCCATGTTGGCTAGATGTCACAGTCCTGTGAAGTGCTATGCATTCTACGAGAGAAGAAAAGTAATCATCAATGTTGCCCAACTTTGAACTCTGTGAGCTACAATAATGATGAGCAGCAAGCTATGTCTATTGGTGCAATGGTAGCATTAATGTCATTGAAGTAACCAATCACCCTTTTATTAGATTTGAAGCCAACTTCTATGGTTAAAACCATACTTTACATAACTAGCATGGCCAAGAACCTGTAGCTACTCAGATTATAAATCTTAGAAAAACTCTAAGGGGACAGAACATTAAACTGACTCCTAATGTCTTACAGTATATCCATATACTAGTGCACTTCTCAAGTCTCTTCAAAGATGTTTCTTTGCAGCAATAGTGGCTGACACCTAGATCTACAAATAGCCAAGGTGTAGAGAATAAGAGACTTCAGACATAAATGGAATACATATATTGCACCCTCACCTCCAACAACACAGGGATCATTTTTTACGGGGAGGAAAGAGTGCAAAGGTTATAATAGATAGTAGATTGTGGTGATCAGTGGTGGCACACACCCTTAATCCTATCACTCAGGAGGCAGAGATCCATCTGGATCTCTGTGAGTTCAAGGCCACACTGGGAACAGAGCCAAGTGTGATGGCACACGCCTTTAATTCCAACATTTGACATCTCATGTCTTTGCTTGGGAGGAATACATGCCTTTAATCCCATGAAGTAATATGGCAGGACACAAAAAGGTATATAAGGCATGAGGAAACAGGAAATCATGCTCTTGAGGCTGAGGATTTCATAGAGGTAAGAATGTGGCTGGCTTGTTCTGTTTCTCTGATCTTTCAGCTTTATCACCAATATCTGGCTCTGTTTTTTTTTTTAATAAGACCTTTTTAAGATTTGTGTTACAGTAGATGATTATAAGGAAGCAGTACTTTTCAGACACAGCCAGACATTGTACATAAGAACTCACAGAGATGGACATCATGCACAAGGGCAGTGAAAGCTCAAGCCAGATAAAAGTACATTATGGAGAGAGGCAGTGGGTACAAAGTCCCATCCCCTGATGAGCAGCTTAGAAATGATAGCTGCTGGAATAGGGAGGGTTAGTTTTCTTTAAGAGTATGGCCTCTGGTAGGTTAAGCAAACTCCAACATAAGGCCACATATCCAAGAATATGTGGCCAACAAAAATGTGTTTGTTGGTTTTTTTTAAAAAAATGAGAATAGAAAGGGGGCTGGGTAAGGAAAGATGCTTGGTCTGGGAAGAGTTGAGGAAGAAGGTGAATATGAACAAACTACATTGTATAAAATTTTCAAAGAATTAATAAAAAATAGAGAATGATGCAAAATGAACTAAAATGTTCTGTAAGACAGTAAGGAGTGTAGGTATGTTCAAGAACACAAACAGATAAAGGAAATAAGGAAGGAACTGTAGAATAAGAAAGCGAATTTCAAAAAAGAGATAAAATTATTAAAGAAAATGCTGGAAATAAACAGCATGATAAATCAAATAAAAAATATGAAGGTTTCAGCAATAAGATGAATCTAGAATATGATACCACCTGATAATGAGGACAAAGTGAAGGAACAAAAATAGTCCACCAAAGACAAAAATAAAAAAAATGAAGTGATAGTGAGAATCCAAAAGGTATACAGGACTCTCTAAAAAGGTGAACCCTATAGCTTATAAAGAAAGAAGCAAAAGAATCTTGTTCCAAGGACATAAATATTTTCAAATAATTATAACAAAAAAAATTTCCACAGTTAAGAAAAGAAATACCAATATAGCTACTGGAGGTATTAATGACACCAGAGAAGACAAGCAAAGATCCTACTGTAATTATATTATAAGCAAAACATCAGCTGGGTGGTAGTGGCACATGCCTTTAATCCCAGTACTCCCGAAGCAGAGCCAGACAGATCTCTGTGAGTTTGAGGCCAGCATGGTCTACAGAGCGAGATCCAGTACAGGCATCAAAACTGCACAGAGAAACCCTGACTCAAAACAAAACAAAACAAACAAAAACACAGCACAAAGAGACTATATTTAAAGCAGTAAGAAGAGAACACCAAATCATTTATTAAGACAGGCATATGAGAATAACATCAGTTTATTCAACTGAAACCTCAGAAGTCAGAAGGGCTTGGAATGATGCATTTCAAGTTCTGAAAGATAGCAACTGCCAACCCAGACTACTTACCCAGCAAAGCTATCTGTCAGAATTGAAGGGAAAAATTAAAGCTTTTCCTGATAAAAACGGACTAAAGGAATTATGGCTACTATTCCAGTTCTTAAAAAGACATTTGAAAGAATTCTTTAGGCTGAAGAGAAAATAAATCTACTCGTAAGGCAAAGGAAAGAATAAACCATACTACAATAATAGTTAAGCAATAAGGCAGTGGGTCTTAACCTCCCTAGTGCTGCAACACTTTAATACAGTTTCTCATATTATGGTGACCCACAACCATTAAAATATTTTTGTTGCTACTTCGTAACTATAATTTTGCCACTTTTATGAATTGTGATGTAAATATTTGTTTTTTCCAATGGTTTTAGGTGAACCCTATGAAAGGGTTGTTCAACTCCCAAAGAGGTCGACATCCACAACAGGATGAGAAACACTGTAGTAGAGGAAGAAACTAAAAAAAAAAAAAAAAAAAAAAAAAAAAGCTAAACAATACAAAAATCAAATTGCAGTAATTAGAGCACACCTTTCAATAACAATCCTGAATATTTATGGTCTCAATTTAAAAAGAAAGTGTTGACTCAAAAAGCACAAATCCTGTCTTTGTTGGCTCTAAGAACTACACTTTATGACATAACAAATAAATAAATAAATAATAAATAAATAAATAAATAAATCAGATGCTATTTTAGGATGAAAGGATTGACAAAACTATTCTAACAAAATGGATCTAGGAAATAAGCAAATGCTGCCATTGTAATATCCGACAGCAGACTTCACACTATAATTAATGAGAAAAGCTTTTTAAAGAAGGGTAAGTTTATATCGATTGAGAAAACAATACATTAAGAGAACATAAAAAATCTGAATATATGTTTTCTAAGCACTGTACCCAATTCCATAAGACAAATACTCCTAGATGTGCAGTCATATGTGAACATTATCACAAGAGAATTGGGTAACTTCAAAGCCCCACTTTAACCAAACGACATGCCAACTCAATAAAAGGTAAGCAGAGAACCATCTGAATTAAATAACATCATAAAATAAATTGACTTAATAGATATGTACAAATTATCCCACCCAAATAGTGCATATTAGAGAGTATTCTCAGCCTACCATGAAACTTTCTCAAGGAGATCATATATTAGGACACAGAATGATATAGGACATTGAAATTATCCCTCATATTCTATCTGGTCACAATGAAATATGGCTATACATGAACATGGAGAGACACCTTAGAGCATATACAAACTCATGGAGACTAAATAACACAGAACTGGAATGAAATAGGAGTTGGGGGGAGGAAAGCATATTCAGAATATTGTGTATGAAACATTTTTCAATCAAAAATGCAAATAAAAATAAAATGCAATATACAAAACCCTATAGAATCCAATTCAAGTATTATTAAGAGAGCTCTTAATTATTATTATTATTTACAACTCTAAGTGCCTGAATTAAGAAATCAGAGAAATTTGAGGTGAACAACTTAATGACATTGCTCAAAACTCTTTAGAAAGAACAAGCCAAAGCCCAACTCAGTAGATGGAAATAATTCATTTAGATTTGGTAGAAGTAAATCAAATGGAAACAAACAAAAAATTACAAAGAATAAAAGATACAAATAGTTGGTTCTTTGAAAAGATAATGAAGGTAGACAAAGCCTTAGTTAAACTAAACAACACAAAGATAGAGAAGATCCAAATTAATTAAACCAGAGATGAAAATGGAGTCAATTCATAGATAGGAATGGAGTTAAAAAAAATTAGGTCTTATGTTGAAAACATAAGTTCATGAATTAGAAACAGCTGAAAGAAATGGATGAACTGTCAGATGTACATGATTTACAAAAATTAAAATAAACAATTTAAGTCACAATGAAGTGTAACATGAATCTTAAAAGGTCTTATTAATAAAAACAAATCTGGAGCCAGGTATTGGGGTGAATGCTGAAAGATAAGAGAGTCAGAACAGGCCACAGCTAACCTCACCTCCCCAACTTCTCAGCTGATCCTGTTTCCTCAAACTGGAAGCCTCTGAATCCTCATCCAGAATGAATCTCATATGAACTACTGCTAAAAGCCTAACAGCTTAACCAGCTCTAGTTCCTGGTTTTCATGCTTTATATACCTTTCTGCTTCCTGCCATCACTTCCTGGGATTAAAGGTGTGTGTCACCATGCCTGACTATTTCTAGTGTGGCTTTGAACTCATAGAGATCCAGATGGATATCTGCCTCCAGAATGCTAGGATTAAAGGTGTGTGTGTGTGTGCCACTATTTTCTGGCTTCTATATCTAGTGGCTGTTCTGTTCTCTGACCCCAGATAAGTTTATTAGGGTGCACAATAGATTGGGGAACACAATATCACCACAATGAAGTATTAACTAAAATTTACCAAAATTAAAAATGTTCAAACCAAGATGGATTCTCTGATGAATTCTACCAGATCGTCAAAGAATTAATACCAGTGTTTCTCAAATTATTTCACAAAACAGAATGAGATAATGAGAGAACATTATCAACCTCTTTAGATGAAGTTAGTTTTAGACTCATATCAATAACAAATAAAGATGAAACTGAAAATAAGATAAAAAGAAATTATAGACCAATCTCCCCAGTAAATACAGACACAAAAATCATCAGCAGAATAATTTTAAACTGAATTCAAGAACACATAAAGAAGATCATTCACTATGGTTTAGTTTATTCAAGAGATCCAGGTATAGTTCAACATACATAAGTTAATGAATGTTATAAATTACACAAAAGAGTCTGGTAGTACATGTGACATGGGATTTGTATCCAAAATATATTAAGGACTCAAAATAAGACAAAGACACAGAGACAACAAAAACCCATTCAAAAATTGACTTAAGATGTGAATACCTCTCAAAAGAAGATCAAGATGTGAACTTTCAGTTGTTGGTCCAGCTTCCTGCTACCAGCTACCTCCACTTCACTGTCATTGACCGTAATCCACTAGACCCATAACGCCTGAATTAAAATCTTCCTTCTATATGATGTCCTTGTCTGGGTGTTTTATGACAGCAATAGAAAAAGTAACTAAGACATTCAATCTTCCTAAAATAATTTAAACACTTATTATCAACAAACATAAATAAATGAAAAACAATAAAAATGATGCTATGAGAAGATATTGGTCTACCAGAAATGGAATATGTTTAAATAAGAAAAGTAAGAAAGGAAAGGAAAATGTAACAATGAAGTACCAAAGGAAGATACAAAAAGAGACTGGAACATATTCAGAAGTAAACTGCTATAATCAACTCAACAATTCAAATGAAACTTACCATCTTCTAACAGAGTCTTTCATTTTTAGTAGGAAACTCCATGTGGTACATTTTTCATACATTTGGTAAATAACTGAACAATTTAAAAGGGTAATTATAAAAATTTTTATTTTGGCTCAGCTTCAAGCTTTCAAATACATTGCGTGATGATCCATTATTTCTTGCTTATGTTGGGGAAAATTATTATACAGGAAAGGCAGGGTGGAGCAGAGCTGCTCACCTAATAACTGTCAGAAGCTGGAGAAAGGAGGAAGGGGAAAGAGGGCAAATTCTGTCCTTGCAAAGCAGGGACCCTGTTACTTATTTCCTCCGAGTAGGCTCCACTTCAAATATTTCACTGCTATCTAATCTCAATATTATAGAATGTAATAAATAATCAAGGTATTGATCCATTCATCAGAGCAGAGATCATAGGATACGATGACTTCAAAAAAGATTATCAGCTTGCAGCCAGGTCTGTAACATTTGAATATTTTATGAGAGTACTTTATATAGAAAATATAGCAATTTTCATGCATTAAAAGTATAGCTGGTAAATCAGTAAATACACTGATATTAAATGTATACTAAGAAAGGAATACATACTTCTGGAGCTATATTGCAAAACTTCCTTAGACTCTTTATGTCTTTATGTTGTTGTTTGGTTTTGTGAGTCCTTGACTTCAAGTTTTCCACTTGTTTATTTAATTGTTTTTTGTTTTCTGTAGAGAGCCGTGCACGGCCGTGCCTCAAAGATGGCGCAGCGTCTGGCTTCTGCCTTCCCGATGGCAGGTGCTCCTTATTTGGCTAAGGCTAGGATCTGGCTTGCTTCTGCACACCTGGACCTAATCTGGCTTGCTTGCACGTGTCTGACCCTAGCGGCATTGTTCACGTGGCACCACGGGGTTGATTTGCCCAGTGGCTATAAAAGGGTGTGGACTGGCTTTCTTGAGGGTGATTGTGAGAGTGACTGTGGGAGTGACTGTGAGTGAGAATGAGAGAGAGAATGGGAGAGTGAGTATGAGTGAGAGAGAAGAAGAAAAAGACTATCCCCGGGGTCAGAAGATTGTTCAAGGTTCCTGAATAAACTGCTTAGAGAAGAGTCTGGCGTCGCATCGTCCTTGCTGGTCGAGGTGGACGTGACAGTTTTCATTTACTTTTAATGAAAGTTTCACTATACATAGAGTTACGGAGGTATTAGAAGAGTATTTTGGCTCAAATTAATTTATTTTTACACAAAATCTCATTTTACTTAAAAGTCATTTTCAATTCTTCCACAATTGCTTACCAAGTTAATTTATTAAATCCTACACTTAGCTTCTAAATGCTCAATTACATATCAAGGATTGTTTGCATTTTAGCTTCAAAAGTATACAAATTAGTAACATGCCAGTGTGAGTTTCACATCCATATGGTGTTACACTGTTTGTTTTCGGTTTCATCTTGCTCTAACACATCTCTCATTTTGCCATGGGGAGATGGGCTGATGAAGTATGCTGTGCTTGTCCTTAATCACTGGGCTTCTTAGTTCCTCTAAATAGCTGGTGTTATTTGTGTCACAGTTGGCAGATTGACACAGCAGATGGGAATTGTGTCGTCAATCACACTTTTTCCACTAAGACTGGTAAGATATGAATCTTAGCTCCTCTACCTTTCTCTTTGAAGGCAACATTCTTTGGGAACTAATAAAATCATTCCAGTATTATGGACATATATTGAAACTCACCACACCTAATATAAATATAATGAAGCATCACCTTTTATCAAATCAAAATTTGTATACTAAGTAATATTTCAAAATCTAGAATTTAAATGCTAATATAACATTTTCTCTTAAAACATTTTAGAGTATGTGTGTATTGTGATTATTCACTATATCTAGCTGCTTATTTCAAATAATATTTACCTGAAAATATTTGTAAAATACCCAATAAATCCTCATTTCAACCTTTTGAGGGTATTATTA
The DNA here is from genome assembly GCF_949786415.1 of Peromyscus eremicus. Taxonomy (NCBI): domain Eukaryota; kingdom Metazoa; phylum Chordata; class Mammalia; order Rodentia; family Cricetidae; genus Peromyscus; species Peromyscus eremicus. The sequence goes on from NC_081439.1 coordinate 69,861,518, forward strand.
GTAGATCAGTTTCTAATATTTGGGAAACTGCTATACTGGTTGCAAGCTCACCAATAATGTACAAGAAATTCAGTTTATAAAAATAAGTCATTTTTTAATCAAGGTCTTTATAAATACATGGGAAATAGTTCATTAAGTGACTTTCTTGGCTCTCCATCACTGTATCCCCTTTAACATTCATAGTTTAGACTAATGATATCTTTATTAATAACTGTCTGTTAAATCAGCCTAATCATTTGATCCTTTTGTGATTGCATGTTTCTTGGTGTTCTACTTATTACTGTTCTTTTATTAATTTATTTATTATTGAATCTTACTTGTGCTTTATTTACACATTGCTTAGCAGCTAAATTTCTTTTTTCAATTAACACCAGATGGACTATTGTAGAGACTGAAGAGTGACCATTTATACCCCGACTCACTTTGTAGTTATCTAGAACTAGTCCTTATATAAATAGACTATGCTGTTCATTCCTACTCCAGTGACTCTTGGAGCCAACAGTTTTATACTAAAAATTTTCACAGTGTCCCAAGTACTGGGCTTACAGGTCTGTGCTAGTACACCCATCAGAATCTGTTTTTTTACTATTACTTGTCCTTTGAATCTGTCAGTCTCCTCTTTCACTATTATAAAAGTTATTTTCAACGTTGAGCTTAACATATTTTTAAATTTTTTTTCTATCTCTGTGTGTATATGTGTGGTAGTTTGAATGAGAATAGCCCCCATGGACTCATATATTTGCATCTTTTTAAATTAAAATTTTTCATTTATTTTACATACCAACCAACAGTTTTCTCTCCCTCCTCTCCTCCTGTTCTCTTCCTCCACCCCCTTTTTACACCCCCAATCCACTCCTCCTCAGTTCATAAAGGGGCAGGCCTCCCATAGGAGTCAACAAAGCATAGCATACCAAGTTGAGGCAGGACCAAGCTCCTCCCACTGCATCAAGGCTAGGTGAGGCATACATGCATGGAAATAGGTTCCTAAAAGCCAGCTAAAGCTCCAGGGAAAGGTCCTAATCTCACTGCTAGGAGTGCCACAAACAGATGAAGCTACACAAGTGTCACACACATGCAGAGGGCCTAGGTCAGTCCCATGCAGGCTCCCTAGCTCTGAGTCCAGAGTCCATGAGCTCCCACTAGCTCAGATCAGCTGTCTCTGTGGGTTCTCCAGTCATGATCTTGACCCTCCTTTGTCATATACTCCCTCCTCCCTCACTTCAACTGGATGAACTGATTGGGAAGGTTTATGAGGCATGGCCTTGTAGTAGTAGGTGTGACTTTGTTGCAAAAAGTGTGTCACTGGGGCTGAGCTTGAGGTTTAAATGCCCACATTAGGCCCAGTGTCTCTCTCTCTCTTTCTTTTGCCTGTGGACCAGGATATAAAGCTCTCAGCTGCTGCTCAGTACCATGCTTGTCTGCTTCCTCTCATAATGATAATGATAATGGCAATGGTGTGTGTTCACAGCACTAAAACAGTAACTAAGACAATATGCTACATGTGTATAGGTGCCTACAGTGGCCAGACAAGAGAATCAGATCCCCTGGAGTTTGAGGTTCAGGTCACTGTGAGCCTCAGGACATGGGTGTTGAGAACTTAACTTGGGTCCTTTGCAAAAGCAATAACACTCTCAACTGACACCATCCCTCCAGGCCCAACAAATGGTTTAAAGACAAATCACCATAAGATTTTTTACCATATATTTCCCACAATAATATGAGTGGTGTTGCTGTAACAAAATCTCAATCCTAGCACTCGGGAGGCAAAGGCAGGAAGATCTCTATGAGTAGAGGCCAGCCTGGTCTACAGAGTGAGTTCCAGGACACTCAGAACTATACACAGAGAAACCCTATCTCAAACAACAAAACAAAAATCAAACAAGCAAAAAACAAGCAAACAAACAAAAACAACAAAATGTCTACTTCTTTATATGAATGATTTTTAGTACTTCTGTATATGCAATTATAAATTAAGAATACAATTTGTTTACCATTGTCTCAATCTAGAAATTAGCAATACTCATTTACAAATATAAGAATTAATTAAATATTGGTGCATCTCATGAAGACATACATTACAATAAAGATTTACTTTATTAAAAAATAAAAATCACAAGGCAGGGGTGGTGCACACCTTTAATCCCAGGATTTGGGAGGTAGAGACAGATGAATCTCTGTGAGTGTGAGACCAGCCTGGTCTACATAGTGAGGTAAAGAACAGCCAAGTCTACACAGAGAAACCCTGCCTTGAAAAAATAAATTAATTATTTAAAATCATTTTATTTTGATGACTCTGCCTCACAAGTAAAAAACAATACTGATCTTCAAACATTTTGCCAGTAGTAGTTTGTTAGTTTTGTAATATTATATCCCTGCTTACATGCTTATATGTTGATACCTTTCATGTAGAAATATTTACTTGCATGTTTAATATTCACATTAAAATATAAGTAATAATTGCCAATCTAGTAATTTATTTGGTACTGTTAATGACATTGATAATTTAATTTATTAAAAAAATACTTAATCTTATATAAGATCATTGTGGATTGTGGCTGGAACTTTTTTTTATTCCCTCATATACATCCTCACTGCAGTTTCCCTCCTTCCCCTCCCTCAGGTCTCTCCACCCACCACCCCTCACCCCCAGATCCAGGCTCCCTCAGTCTCTGCTCATAAAAGAACAGGCCTCCTAGGAACATCAACCAAACACTGTATAATATGCTATTATAAGATCAGGCCCATGCTATGAAATTAAGACTGGACAAGTCAACCCAGTAGGAGGAAAATTGTCCCATAAATAGGCAAAAGAGCCAATGACCATCCCTCTTCCCACTGTTATGAATCCCACAAGAACACCAAGCTACCAAGCCATAAAATATATGCATGGACCTAGGTCAGACCCCTACAAGCTTCCTGATCTCTGCAAACCTCCATGAGTTCCAGTCAAATGATTCTGTGGGCCCTTTTCTTGTGGTGTCTATGACTCCTCTGGTTCCTCTGATCTTTTCTCCTCCTCCTACACAGGACTCTAAGAGCTCTGCTGATATTTAGTTGTGGGACTCTACATCTGCTCCCATCAGGGACTCTGGTCTCTTTGATGAGGATTCTGCTAGGCTCTGGACCCAGAGTACTCTCCTAGCAGGATAAACTGTAGGTCAAAGGTCTTGTGGCTAACTTGGTTTCGGAATCCCTCCACTTGAGGCCTTACTTGGCTTTACAGTAGATGGCCAGTTCAGGCTCCCTGTCTCCTATTACTAGGAGTCTTTGTTAGGTTTACTTTCATTGAATTCATGGATTTTCCTTTGCACCAAGTTTCCACCTCGCTCCCAAAATACCTCCTAATTCCAGTTGAGTCTCCCAGAATTGACTCTCTCCCACTTGTTCCTTCCTGTTCCCAACCATAACTGCTCCCTGTAAGATGAATTGCTAAATGTTCTTATTAATTAATTAGTTCTTTCCAGTACTAAGGGATAATTCTATTACAAGTTGACCATGAGTTTAACATCTGCTTTACAAATGGAGACTGCATGCCATATGATACTATAGCTTCTTTATATCTCCTTAAACCCTCTGGAGTCTAGTTAGGTTGTACACACCCTTGAGCATTTGGCAGTTCCTGTAAGGTTACCGGGTAGATTAATGCCTGCTATCTGGTAACCTGAGGTTATTTCTCTGTAACCATATAATTCAATCCTGAGATAATTTTACCTTTAAATTCGCCTATCTGGGTCTGAATTTCTCTACAATTCATTTTAACAGGTTTTTCTAAAGCTTTATCTTGGCACTCAAATTGACCAACCTTTCTAGTGCTAAAATTAAAATGATCAAACAAATAATACTCGTATTTGATGTTATGTAAATCCCATCAACATTAATTATCCTCTCATTTAATCATTCTATTTTCGGACTGCCTAATGTGTTATCAAACAGAGACCAAATTGCCTCCATTGTAAAAATGTTTTCCATTTTTAATGTGGGAAAAAATTCTCTTTTAACTAATTTCTCCCTTTAAGGTATCTTAATTGACTCACCAAATCTGCTGACTATGTAGAACAGTAGAAGTACAAGGGAGTTTCAAGGCAGCTACCTAGTGTGGTAGCAGTCTGAGATGGGGATCCAGAGAGAGCCCACCACCCACCAGGAGAGAAAAATCCAGAGACTCCAACCCATGTGGAGCTCTGGTCTGAGCCAGGCCGCCTGCAAGGCCACAAGTGGCTTTTTAGTGAATTTTTGCCACAAACATTGGGCCACCAGATGTAAGACAAATTGCTAAACAGTCTTATTAATAAAAAACCCTAAGCCAGATATTAGGGTTAAAACTGAGAGATCAGAGGAATAGGACAAGCCACAGCCAACCTTACCTCACCAACACCTCAGTCTCCAAAGAGACCTACTTCCTGTATATCCATGCCTATATGCCTTTCTGTCCCTGCAATCTCACATCCTCTCTCTGCCCAGCTACATCACTTCCTCTTCCTGCCTCGCTCTGTCACTTCCTGTCTGTCTGTACAGACCTCCAGACCTTTATGGTTAACTAGTGTTGGAATTTAAGGCATGTGCCACCATGCCTAGCTCTGTTCCTAGTATGGCCTTGAACTCACAGAGATCTAGATGGATCTCTGCCTTCTGAATGCTAGGATTAAAGGTGTGTGCTACCATTGCCTGACTTGTATGTTTAATATAGTGGCTGGCTTTTTCCTCTGATCTTTAGATAAGCTTTACTGGGGTGCACAAATAATATATCACCACAGCTCCCAGTTCACCCACAAAAACTATTCTATTTCCCTTTCCCAGAGAGATCATTGCTTCCTTGCTTAAGCCTTCCTTTTTACTTAACTTCTCTGGGTCTGTTGACCATAGCATAATTATCTTTTACTTTACAGTTAATATCTACTTATAAGTAAGTACATGCCATGTTTGTCTTTCTGGGTATTGGCTACCAAATTTAGGATGATTTTTTTTCAAGTTCCATCCATTTGCCTGGAAATTTTAAGATGTCCCTGTTTTTTGTTTTGTTTGGTTTGGTTTGGTTTGGTTTTTTGAGACAGGGTTTCTTTGTGTAGCTTTGCGCCTTTCTTGGAACTCGCTTTGTAGACCAGACTGGCCTGGAACTCACAGAGATCTACCTGGCTCTGCCTCCCAAGTACTGGGATTAAAGGCGTGTGCCACCACCGCCTGGCTTAAGATGTCCCTGTTTTAAACAGCTGATTAACCCTCCATTTCATAATCCATTTTTCAGGTGAGGGACATCTCGCTATTTCCAGTTTCTGGCTATTATAAATAAAGCTGATATGATCATAGTTGAGCAAGTGTCCTTGAGGTAAGATGAAGCATCCTTTGGGTATATGACCAAGAGTGGTATAGCTGGGTTTTAGCATATATTGATTTCCAGTTTTCTGAGAAACACCATATTGATTTCAAAAGTGGCTGTACAAGTTTGCACTCCCACTAGCAGCGGAAGAGTATTCCCTTTCCTCCACATTGTCACTAGCATGAGCTGTTACTTGTGTTTTTTATCTTAGCCATTCTGACAGGTGTAAGATGAAATCTCAAAGTTGTTGTGATTTGTATTTCCCTAATGGTTAAGGATGCTGAACATTTTTTTAAGTGTTTCTCGGCCATTTGAGTTTCCTTTGTTGAGAATTCTCTGCTCATATCTGTACCCCATTTTTTAATTGGATTGTTTATTTATTTATTTGGTTTTTGTTTGTTTTTTTGAGACAGGGTTTCTCTGTGTAGCTTTGCACCTTTCCTGGAACTCATTCAGATCCACCTGGCTCTGCCTTCTGAGTGCTTGGATTAAAGGCGTGTGCCACCACTGTCCAGCTGGATTGCTTATTTTGTGGATGTCTGATTTCCTGAGTTCTTTATATATTTTGGAGCTCACCTTCTGTCAGATGTGGAGTTGGTGAAAATCTTTTCCTATTCTGTGGTCTGCTTTTTTATCCTATTGAGAATGTCCTTTGCCTTACAGAAGCCTTTCAGTTTCATTTACTAATTGTTGATCTTAATGCCTGTACTATTGGTGTTCTGTTCAGGAAGTTGTTTACTATGCCAGTGCATTCAAGGCTCATTTAACCTCTTGAATAGTTTCCTTCACCTGTTTCTTGTTGTTTTTTGTTTTTTGTTTTCCTTGGCTTTCTTTGTATCCTTTAAGAGATTTATTGATTTCCTCCAATATTTTATTTGTCATTTCCTCGATTTCTTTAAGAGAGTTTTTCATTTCCTCTTTAAGGACCTCTATCATCTTCATAAAGTTGAATTTAAGGTTGTTTTCTTGTGATTTAGCTGTGTTGGAATACTCATGTCTTGCTGTCATAGGGTAGCTGGGCTCTGGTGGTGCCATATTCCCCTTTCTGTTGTCGATTTCATTCTTACACTGATATTTAGGCATCTGAGTTTAGGATGATTATAGGTCTAGGTCCTGATTTCTGAGTTTGTCTTTTCTGGATGGGTGTTTTGTTCCTTGGTTTCTGTTTCTTCTCTGGTCTTCTAGTCTTTGTGGCCTGGATTTCTGGCAGGTGGCATGACCTCTGATCTAGTAGGGAGTCTCTGTCCAAGCTGAGAGCTGGCCTTCTGGTGCTTCGTTTTGCCTTTGGTGCAGTAGGAGCTCTCCATTCTTCTGGATGATGTGGCCAACACCTGTTTTTCGGACTGGTGTGGCCTGCACCTGTTCTTCTGACAGGTGTAGCCTGATGTGACTTAGAAAGTTGAAGAGTACAATTTCTAAGCAGTATTCTTAAAGAGAAAGGGATTTTTCTATCACCTCTTACTCTGTTCCACAGGGTAGAGTACAGACAAGAAGGATGAAGCTAAAGCAGAAATCATAAACCATGACACCTGAGCTAATTCCAAGATAGCAGAGCAGGAAGGTAGTAATAGCAGTGTAAAAAATGAACAACCATGGTGTCTCTTTATAGTACATTATGTATATAAAACTTCCATCTTGTTCTAATTTGTAAATATTTCAGTTTCTGTTAAAGTGTTTAAACTTTGATCTCAAATAATATGTAGTAATATCTACATTTGAATCTTGTTTTCTCCCAACATTTATTAAGTATGCAGACATATTATTTAATCTCCCTAAAACTGGGAATTATTTTCTGTGAATATAAAGGTAGATGGTACTTCACAGAAATGATTACAGGAGTCAAGAAAATAATTTATTTATGGTAACTAACATGATACATGGCACAAAAATGAACAAATAACCCTTACCACTCAAAACTCAGATTAAGAATTTGATCTTGTAGCTTTTTCCAAGTGAAAATGCAATCCAGTTCTGATGGTTAACATCAACCTAAATATTCTGAAGGCAGAGACCTACTAGACGCTTTAAATTCTGGGATACTACTGTTATTTGTTTTTCCACTGTCATAGACCTCTTGCTTTTATCTATTGTTAATATTAATTTTTATTTTTCTCTCCCACCTAGTAGGTCTAAGAGCTATTTGCATTGCATACTTCTTAACCTTAGTACACAAAAATTTATATATGTACATGTATAAATGTGTGTGTGAAGATGTTTGTAAGTACACTGAATACGTATATTTACACAAACACATCCTATATGTGCTTATAAATGGATATATAGCCATATATAGTTATAAAATGGATTATATCAAGAAACCCTCAATTTCAATGAAAAAAACTGCAGTGAGTTACAACCTAATTCCGTAGATTAATGTGAAAAATCTCTGAAGAAAACCTACCAATGAGTAGCAAACTTTTGGTTTCAAAGGACACCATGAATATGTCACCATCAAAACTGTTTAAAAAATTAAATAAATAAGTAGTTTTCATCATGGATAGAGTTCTTGACATTTTAAATCATAACTTGCATGTGTAAATAGATTATCAAAGCTAAATTTCAGTATAGATAGATGTCTATAAGGATAGAACCCACACTTAAAGTGGCACATTTCTTCCAAGCCTAAAATAATACATATATGTGTACATATGTCATCTCCAAATTTTGGGAAACCAGTTTTTATTAAAATATTTCCAATTAATTTCAGCCATTAATCCAGGCATTTATTCATTCTTTGAACAGAAGGCTCTAATGACAGCTATACAGTATAATCAAGTAAATTTAACTTTATTTCTACAAATCAATTGTAAGAAATAAATCTGTGGCTGTGATGCTCTATGCTATTTTTGTACTTGTTTTATTTTCAGTAACAATGCCACCTGCTGTATTTAATAGCACTGTTGGAATAATGAACTGTCTGTTCTACTAATATCTCTTCAGAAGAACAGAGCTTTTGAAAATAACATTCACTCTTGTAACCAATAAAAGCCAGATATTATTCAGAAAAAATCTATAAGTGGCATTGAAAGGTTCTATGTACTTCCTTACTGTTTTACAAGAGTCTATTGGAACTATTTGTTCTATTGTTTTAAATCCATACAACAGAAAAAAACAATAATAAAATAAAAATAGTGGGTTAAATGACAATATCAAGAGAATTTGCCCCATGTCATGGATAAGTGTCATCAAAGGAGTAGAAAAAAATTCAAAGCTATATCACTCATTCTGTAATACAGGAGATCTATGATTCAAGAAGCTAAGGCAGCACCCAGGAGTGGCATTATTATCAGCAGTAATACAATGAACTTATTGAATCCTCTCAGAAATTAGGCCTAGACTATCCTGTTTCTGACTCCCTCTTATAAAGTACACACACACACACACACACACACACACACACACGAGAGAGAGAGAGAGAGAGAGAGAGAGAGAAAGAGAGAGAGAGAGAGAGAGAGAGAGAAACTCATGAGAGAGATACACATGCAATACAAACAGTGAGTTATAGAATAAAGAGATGTACATACACAGATACATACAAAAACACATGCACAAGCACACACCCATGTAAAGAGATAAAAAGAACAAGAGATACACAGGGTCACATATAAAGATCAAAATATTGTTGTTTTTTTTTTTACTTTCAGTGTTTTGAATCACATGATCTTTAAAAGCATTGGGAAAAGTAAAAATGAGCATTTTTGTTTTCATTTTTACTGAACTGTGAGTTAGTGTATTTGTAAGTATTTTAGGTTGAGATGTAGTCCACTTGACAATATACAGGATAAATATGCAGAAATCTGTCCTCCATTGCATTTACAGGTGGCTTTGTTTGGAAGTAGTGTCTTTGCAGTAATGACTAAAATGAAGTCATGATGCTTGAACCAAATCAGACACAACTTTTATCAATATACAAAGGATAGTTTTGAATATAGAGAAATGAATGTCTGTGAAAAGATACAAAAAGAAAATGTACATCTATAAGGAAAATTAAAAGACCTAAAACATTTCCTTTTTTCAATGCCCTAGGGGTGAAAATCACCTTGAATTTGGATTCATTACCTCTAGGTCAGAAAAATATTTCAGAGTTCTTTGTCCAACACAGTGTCCCTCAAAATGTATGATCTAACCAAAACATGAGTAAAGATCATAGAATATGTGTGAATGAGCAAGGAATAAACCAAACACATGATCTCTCAAATCAATACCAGTTCTCTCTCACTCAGAAACAAATGAAGACATTCACCTCAAAGAAATTTAACAGAAAATCACATAGTTCTATTACCTACCGATAACACTAAAACCTTTAAAAATTAATTATATGGCCCTTATTCCCTTTTTGTAACAAAGAATTATAGAAGTTAACTATCCTATTTTTAAAATAAAAATAAGAATATATTTAAAAAGTATTCTCAACTTCAAATTGTAACGAGGTAGTAACAATTAAGACCTTTTTTTAAAAAAACAAAAAATATTTTTCAGCTCCATTTCTCTACAGAAAATGTCATAGTGAAAATAACCCACGCCCCAAAACCCTGATCATCAGACACAGGGAACAACTTATTTACTAATTTCAGCAACTGGAGCCCACAGCCAAAACTATCTATATGTACATTGTGACATTTGTCTAATTTTTCCTAAAAGTTACCTCACTGAAATACAAGGAAGCAATAGATTGATAATTTCTCTGTCCTATTATTCACTCAAACTGTAAATAAATTGATTTTCCACATATATGCATATAAGTATATATTCTTATACATTTATATGTAAGTACTTATTTTTTCCTTACTACAAGCTAACTAGCATTTGAACTCATAGTCAGCTCATATGGTTGAAGGTTCTGATTACTGAATTTAGTGTTCATAAATGGGCAGCATTTGGCACTATTATTTGGGTGCAACACTCTGTCAGCTCTCATCTGGGGGGGGATTTATTCTGGATCCAAACATGAGTGACCATGGCTGGGGAACACAGACTCAGGGTACCCCAAACTTCATGTTTCAAAGTAATAATAGTTTTATGAGGTGTTTTTTAACTTATTTATTCATTTTTTATTTTAACAGAAAAATAGCAATAACAAAAAGCATTAATCAAGACACTAGCAGCTGGTAAGATGGCTCAACAATTAACGGTATGTACCACCAAACGCAATGACCTTGGCTCACTCCCCATAATCAACATGATATGAAAAGAGGACCATATCACAAGCCCTTCCTTCAATAAATTTAAAAAAAAAAGAAATTAAGGTACTTTGAAATACGTTGATGGAAAAAAGTGGGGAAAATATCTGGTTTAACCCTTTTGTGCTGTATGACCACGTTCTAAGTTTTTGGATGGTTGAAGGTAGGGAGCTGTTGTTATGTTTTGTCCTGATTAGTTAGTTTTCCTTCGGGAAGAAGACACTCAATTGAGAAATGTCTCCATCAGAAAGCCTGTAGGAAAGTCTCTGGGGTGTTTTCTTAATAGATGATTGATGTGGGAGGGCTCAGCCCACTGGGAGCAGTGTCACTCTTGGGAAAGTAATTGTTGGTGATATTTAAAAAAAAAAGTTGAGCAAGCCAATAAGCAACACTTTTCTTTTTTCTGCTTTGGTTCCTGCCTTATGTTCCTGCCCTGAGAATTGTAAACTGAAATAATCCCTTTCCTTACCAATTTACTAGTGGCCATAGTGTTTATCACAATAACAGAAACCAAACTAAAACACATACCAAAGAATTTTATGTAATGGTTACAATACCATTAATTCACATACCGAAGGTGACAATGGTCATTCAAGAATCCAAGATAGACCAAGATGATTTTTATTTAGGCTCTGAACTTGCAACATTCCAGTCTCTCCTCAACTATCAAAATACATTCCATTGAAACTCTAATCAGCCTTTCTAAGAAGTTCAACACAAGTTAACTGGGAACTTACTTCACAACTCACAGAATCTGTGCTTGAGCTCGGTAACCATGTGTGAGTGGGAAGAGTGGATGGAGATAGTCCCTCACCTTTGGAACCTAGTTTTGTTTGGGCCTTCTTCATTCCCTTTGGCAAATGCCAGTGATCTTTTTCCATATATATATATATATATATATATATATATATATATATATATATATATATTATATGCATGTATCTATGGAGAGATATTAGAATCCATCCACCCAAACTTTGTTTCCAGTAGTGCACAGCTGCCTTTGTTCTTTTGTTTCCATGTAGATTCATGGTTTTTAGCAAACTTGTGCCATCTTGTGAGCCATCTGGGGTTCCCTTTGAATTAAAATTTGGGATTCTTCTGCCATTTGTTTGACATAGAAATTCACATTCTTTGTGCTTTATTTGTGCTCTTGAGGCCCATTTGTGGAGACATTATGAGACAAAGAGAAGCAGGTGTATCTGGAAATCTGTTGTGGTTTGTGTGAGAATGGAAAGTATTCTTTTGGCTTCCCTGATCCCTGAAAAAAAAATTCACTTATGACTTAGAAATAAATTTATTTTATTCTTGTGGCTTATGTAGCTGAAAGGGTGTTCTGATGTCATGCAAACATGTTTCTAGAAATGACTTATTTGAGTATCTATGGTCACTTTTAGCTTTTTGGCAGCCATACTTTTTATGGTTTTCTCAACCTTTTAGTTTTATATCTATATGGATATAGATATTTGTGTATATCTAATGTGAACAAAAGTTCCTGGAAAGAAGCTACCTCCACCATTGGAGTGTCCACAAGACAGATGACTAATTAGAACTTCATTGTGTGTGCAATACCAAAAACATAGAGGAGCACACTTGTTCTTTCCATAGTGTCAGAATAACAGTAAATTCAAAAGATATGGCAGTTTCAAAGGCAACAATCCAGTCTGATAATCTTGATTTCCCTAGTAAGCTGGCCAAGTCAAATGATTGCTATCTGAATTATTAATATTAACTTTCACATTACATATCACATAGTAAATGTATCTTTCCATATAAATTCATGTAGATTACATAAATGAATGTAAAGGGACAGAGGAGACAACAGAATTCAAGATGCTTCAGAATTGGGGTTATTGAAATGTAAATAGATCTGTGTTGATAAGATAAGAAATCCAAATCTAAAGGTACAGGAAAGAGGCTGCAGGTGTGGAGTCAAATAACTGTGGAGTCAGGGTTAAGAAAGGAGATGCACAGAAGTCCAGCTGTGAGGCAAAAGGGCAAAATCAGGTCCTAAAAAGGAAAGGCTGGATGCTGAATGGTAAATCCAGATGCGAAACAAGAGTACAGGAAGATGACAGTTGAGCAAACTATATCAATAATACAGACCAAACAAAGCTGAACCCCCTTCTAATTATTGGTCCTTGACCCACATAATGGATGTTAGATGAAAGGTATTTTACTGATAGGTGTCTGACTCTTTTTAAGTGAGGGAGTTATATACACTTTCCTTGATCAGGTGTGTACAATTCTGGGGCATGATTTCTCTGATGTGATTTTAATATGGTCATGTGCCTCTCGAGTCTCCATTTACCCTGTGAAGTGTACACAATGATGTAACACGAATTCTAAACAGTCTTATAATAAAAAAATTTAAAAAAACAGAGCCAGGTATTGGGGTAAGTGCTGAAAGATCAGAGAGACAACGGAACAAGCCACATCTTACCTCTAGGACTTCTCAGCCTGAAAAAGCCTCAGTCGAAAGAGCTTCTAATCAAATAAGGCTTTAGTTCCTGTCTCCTCACACCTTATATACTGATCTCCACCTAGTGATATCGCTTCTTTCCTAGTGCTGGAATTAAAGGCTTGTGTGTTTCCCAAACAAAGACATGTGATCACAAGTGCTGGGATTAAAGGTGTGTACCACCACTGTCTGGCTCTATTTCTCTTGTAGACTCATGCAGTTCAGGGTGGCTTTGAACTCACAGTGATCCAGATGGATCTCTGCCTCCCAAGTGCTGGGGTTAAACATGTGTGCCCCCACTGTCTGGCCTCACTGTTTAATCTAGTGGCTTGTTCTGTTCTTTGATCTTCAGGGAGATTTTATTAGGGTACACAATATATCATGACACAGTGGTGTGTTTCCTATTTTTAGGACTATGGGTGGTGCTGGACAGATGATATTGTTTGGAAATGTCAATAGATAGTATCTAAGCTCTATATAAGAAATTCTCCAAATTAACTGTAACCCACTTACCTGATTTTTCTATTAATGTTTTTGAAGTGTCAATTTATAATTTTCTTTGTCCTTTTTCTATAGAAACTTCATGAAGCTGATAACACATTGGAACATAGAATTTAAGGCAACTTGAATCTGTTTCTGGGCCGTGGTCACTCATATTTGGCTCCAGAGTAACCTTTTTTTTTATTCGCTTTGGGAAAAGAACTCTATTTCTAGTGTCAAGGGTGTGAAAATATGTGTTTATGTGTTTTGCTTTTACTTTCTGAATAGAAATTTTTGCTCTTTGTCTCTTTTTCCTTTTATTCTATTATTCACAGGTAAACTATTATTCAAAATTACTTAGTGGATTATTATTCATCCAATCCTGGCAGGAATGTAGACATCAAAAGAAATAGTTCAGACTGTTTGAGACTGAAAGAATGAAAGCAAGGGTTTTAAAGCAAGTTACCCCTGCGTAAAAATCAACTCATGGCTTATAATGCAAGCAAATCTCACATTTAACTCTGTAACCAATCTTGAAGTGAGTGATTTCTTGTAGGTCATCAGGAAGCACTGAATTTCTGTAGTGACCTTCAGAGTAACCTTGGCCATGTAGTCCTAGCAACATAGTAAACAAATGTGAAACAATGAGAGCTGAGTGTAGGTTGATGCTGATGGAGCTGATAACATTATATAGCAGAATATGATGAGTGAGAAGATCATCACCTGGAATTCCAGCCATCACTACCAGCTTCCAACCAAAATATAAAAAAAAAAAATAAAATAAAATATGTGAAAAGATAGTATGTTTGGGTCTAATTCATTTTACTATGAGTTATTTTTAATATAAAACACTTTGATGCACCATGAAGGTATGTCTACTCTTTAATAAGACTTTTTTTTAAAGGAGAATTATCAATTGAACTATTTCTAAACACCAAATCTCTAAGTTGTTTTGCAGAATATATTTAAGACATAACAATGTGTGTGTGTGTGTGTGTGTGTGTGTGTGTGTGTGTGTTGTTAATAGGAAAATACAAAATAATTCTTACAGCCTGAATTCAAGACCTTGCAATTCTGAAAATGTGCCTCTCCTGGGTGCTGTGTTAGATACATAGATGAAAACTTCTGTGTCTTTCCACATCAGGAATTAATGAATAACACTAAATTCACAATATTAGGCTATTTCAATGGCCACTATTTACAAGGCATTTCAGCTTTCCTTAGTAACCCTGGAGAAATCACATACAAATTCTTTTAATCCTGTCATATTTATATATTCTCTGAACCCATATCATTCAGTAATGTTATCTCTATATATATGTTTATACATAGGTAATAGAATGACTAGAAAGAGTTAAAGAGATCCCAGAAGAGCTCTAGAGCTGTGGTTCTCAACCTTACTAATGCTGCAGCCCTTTAATACAGATCCTTATGTTGTGGTGACTCCCCTTTAAAATTGTGTTTGTTGCTGCTTCATAACTGTAATTTTACTACTACTATGAATCCTAATGTAAATATCTGTGTTTTCCAATGATCTTAGGTGACCGCTATGAAAGGGACATTCAACCTGCCAAAGCGGTCCGACCCACAAGATGAGAACTAGAGGCTTCAGAAGTTGGTTAACAAAAAAGATAAATTTGATTCATATTGATAAGACAACGTGCCCAAATCAACTGCTAGAATCATCTAATTTTATTCATACCACTGTGGGTGACAGGTATGAGTGGAGCTGTAAAGTTCAGACCCACTGCAGAGGCTAATGGGAAGGACTGGGTCCAGACAAAGAAACAGGTGAACAGATGGATGGCAAGGCAACACCAGCTGAGCATGAAGATAGGAAGACATCAGTTGAGGTCAGCAATAATGAGCTAACAAAGTTGAAGCTCTAGGAATATTTGAGAGGTTTTTGCCTGTCTGTCCATCTCACACACACACACACACACACACACACACACACACACACACACATGCAGTATTGAGATGTGGGCTAGGGGTGCATATCTATTGCAATGCTACCTGCCCACCTTTTAATGAGTTATAGGTCAGAGAACTGCACTCTTTAATTGGTCTGATTTATTCAATGATTTCTTGATTCTGGTTCTCTGATTATATTTCAATCTCAATTCACTCCAATAATTTAAAAGATGGCAACACTTCCAGGAATAAACCATGGTGCAGCCTATTGTGGGATGATTCATCCCTAACAGGCTTGAGAGCCAGACGGCCCAAACAAGTAAAAGAGATACTTTCTGAGAGCCAGCCTGGGTCTGCCTGATGGTCTTAGCAACAGCAGCTGAAACTTGATCTGGAGATGACCTGGACCAATGAGAGATAGCCATGTCACACCAGCTGATGCATATTCATCAGACCTCCCCCCAGGGTGGGGTGGAGGGTATACAAGGCTTGCCTCTAACTGAATAAACTGAGCTTGTTGTTTTGACATTCTCCCAGAGTCTGTGTGGTTTGACTCTGTGCCTACTTGCCCCCCCCCCCCAAAGGGAACAACAGCAAGGACCCTGCTACATCTGGTGCCAAAACCCGGGAAATTTGGTACTTGAACATGGTCTGTTTGTCTCCCTTTACTCATGTGCGGCGCTGGTTGAGAAGCCCCCTTGAGGGGTGTATTTCGGTGAGTAGGCCCCTCTATGTTGGTTGTGTAAATTCAGTCCTTTCAGCAGGTAAATGCTGGGACCCCCACTTTCTTCTTTCTGTTTGTCTTGTTTGTGAGTCTGTCTGTACAGTAGGGTGGCACATACTTTTGTTCAGGCTTGCCTGGTGTTTCTTTATAAGGGCTGGTCCCTCAGGAAACAACAGCCACAGTCTTGACTATTTTTAGTTGTATATGTGTATGTAAGTGTATATGTATGTGTGTATGTGTGTGTTTGTGAATGCATGCGTGTGCTTGTGGGTTGTGATGCCTGGAGAAATGGATCAATAGTTAATAGTGCTTGCTCCAGAGATCTTTTCAGAGAACATGTGGGAACCTGATCTTTGGATTCTGTTCCTGGCCAGAAAAAAGGAAGTGGCCTCAAGAGTAACTCTCCAGTTGTTTGTTTATGCCCATTTTGTTGACTATAATTGCTGGCCTAAAGTCATCCTCTACTGAGGCCCACAATAAGCACTACCAGAAACAATGTAACATCGTCTTATCTATTGCCTTCATTCCATGCATGACTGTTATTTCCTCTGAGTCTGCTGGCAAGGAGAGGCATGAGAATAGATGTAAAGTGAAGGAAAGGGATGGAAAGAGAGAGGAAATGCTTGCCGCAGCATCTAAACCTATACTGGCAGCCCCTCTCTCTGCTCCCCCATACCTCCAGCGGCTATCTCCCCCCCCACACACACACACACACTGCAGTATCCATAGAGTGATTTGCCTGGAT
Organism: Peromyscus eremicus; assembly: GCF_949786415.1. Lineage (NCBI taxonomy): Eukaryota > Metazoa > Chordata > Mammalia > Rodentia > Cricetidae > Peromyscus > Peromyscus eremicus. Next base: position 69,878,336 of record NC_081439.1, read on the forward strand.
GTCTGCCGGCCAAGCCAGCTGCTCCGCATACCTCCCAGCCTGTTCTACCTATGGTGCTACACATGCCCACCATGGCATTTCCAGTTAATGTGGGCCCCAATGCAGCTAACCAACCATGGATACCTACCCCTCTTGCAGACCTGTCTTTGGTCTGTAAGGCTGCTAATGAATCAGGTCCTGACTCACCATATTTTGAGCAAGTCCTACGGCAATGGGCAATGCATTTACAGACTTATTATGACTGGCACCATTTGATGAAGGCTGTGTTGGAGCCTGTGGTCTTCCTTAACTAGCAAGCTGCCTATGATGACCAGGCTGAGGCTCAGGCTCACTTTAATACACAGCACAACATTGCTATTTCTCTTGAGATACTCACAGGCCAAGGACCATATGTTAACCCGGACACACAAGACCAAATTGGACAACACACTTATTTACTTGCCTTGGGAGACACCATTGCTCTTGGTGCATTGAAGGGATCCCATCACCCTTTAGTGGCAACACTCTGTTCCCCTATTAACCCGGGGGCAAGGGTATGCTTACATTTTCCCCCAGAATACCACCACACTGATATGGGTACCCTCCAGAGATGTGTGTCCAGCAACAGACCAAGAGACTTTGGACAAAGAAAAAGCTTCAGAAGGGTAATGTATGATTTGTCCTGCTACTGTGACATTAGTAAAGGTCATGTCATCACTGACATGCAACCCTAGAGATTAAGCAATTGCCTCACCCCCTACAGGGTCAATTATACACCACCAAAAAGACTTCAATTGGCGTGAAAATGACTGGAGTCCCATCCATGTCCTTGAGATTAAAAATTTTGACTAATCCTTTTCTTATTCAAATATCTTCTACAACAGTTTCACCAACAGAAGGCAGCCACAAAGATGACCCTACAGGTTTTATTGGCTCTCAGATACCTAGATCAAAGTCCTCCTAGAGAGATAATACACATATGGCTCACTGAGATACAGAAGGCAACTGCCTAAAGCCCACCACCCAGACAGCTCTCCAGGATTGATGCTCTTCCAGGGCTGGTAGTTAATGATGGATATGAGCTTGTTTGGCAAGCCAATCTAAGACAGGCACAGTCCATTATGCTGAGCTCTCCTAAAGTGGGGTCAACAAGGTTAGGGCAATGCACACTAGCTCCCACTGAGCATGTCCTATAAAATAATAAAAAGGGGTGGATATGTGAGATGATTCATCCCTAATGGGCTTGAGAGCCAGACGGCCAAAACAAGTAAAAAAGATACTTTCTGAGAGCCAGCCTGGGTCTGCCTGATGGTCTTAGCAACAGCAGCTGAAACTTGATCTGGAGATGACCTGGACCAATGAGAGATAGCCATGTCACACCAGCTGATGCATATTCATCAGACTTCCCCCCAGGGTGGGGTGGAGGGTATATAAGGCTTGCTTCTTCCTGAATAAAATGAGCTTGTTGTTTCGACATTCTCCCTGAGTCTGTGTGGTTTGACTCTGTGCCTACTTGGCCCCCGCCCCCAAAGGGAACAACAGCAAGGACCCTGCTACAACCTGTGCTTCATGGGTGGTACCAGAAAGATGGTGCCTTTCAGGTGTTTACTCTGGTGCAGAGTCATCTTCCATCTTAGAAATGCAGAGAAAAGCTGTTTTTTAAATGAAGTCTATTGGAGCAAGGAACAGTCTCTTTATGTGTGTGTATATGTGTGTGTGTGGGGGGATCGACAATATGTTTCATTTATACATTGTGGAATTATTGAATCAAAGTAGTTATCATTAACATTGTGTTTTGCTGTGGATATCGCTCTGTATAAATAAACACTGATTGGCCAGTGGCCAGGCAGGAAGTATAGGCGGGACTAACAGAGAGGAGAAAAGAGGGAACAGGAAGACAGAGGAGAGACTGCCTGGAGCCGCCACCAGGACAAGGAAGATGTAAAGTACTGGTAAGTCACGAGCCACGTGGCAAAGTAAAGATTAATAGAAATGGGCTAATATAAGAGTAAGAGCTCGACAATGATACGCCTGAGCTAATGACCAAGCAGTTTAAATAATGTAAGAGTCTGTGTGTTTATTTTATAAGTGGGCTCTGGGACTGGCGGGACTTGGTGGCGGGAGCTGGAGAGAAATTCTCCAGCAACAGTTTTCTAGAATGTCTATCAGTTATTTGCGAGAGAGCAATTAAAATCAACCTTAGGCAATTTTCAAGTATGCAACAAAGTACATTCACTGTAGTTCAAATGATATATAAAATATTTCTACAATGGCAGGTTTGAATCATCCTGAGTACATGACTTAATGTTGATAGGAGCTGTGCTAGAGTCTAGTCATCTTTTTTTTGCAGAGGATTGGAGTGAGAGCTAGAATTCAGTAGTTCTCAGATGGTCAACATGTATGGGTTAAGATCTTGAGTTTAATGGCTGGAAATACTGGAACATGCAGACACTGATAGCATGAATTTTACTATTTTAAATTTCTGACTAAAATTTCTCTGAGATTCATACATGATGGTATATATTTCTCACTATAGTGCTTCAAAGGATGAAGCAGGAGGAAAATGAGTTTGAGGCCAATGTGAGTTTCATAGTCAAGTCAAGGCAGCCTATATGATCCTCTTTCAAAATATCAAAGCAAAACAGAAACAAAAGCAAATGAGTAAACTCCACATCCTAAGCAACAATCCTGAAGCTGCAATTAATATGAATGGTGTAGAAACCACACGTGGAACTTTAACTTCAGAATGATTATATGTTTGATTTTCACTTTCTATTAAAAATGAAAAATCAGTACATGTTTATTAATCATGCATTTAATGAGCTGGATTGTAGCTCATTAGACATGTCCTGAGTGCCTTCTGTATGTCAAAGTTATTAATCATTTTCAGTTGATTTAATCCTCACAGCACAATTTGGTGGCTGTACTTCCATGTCATAAACAAATGGATTCTAGGTGTGAATAAATGATATTTTAATGTTATTAAGCTACAGAAATGGGAATTTGGAGTAGATCTTCATGATGGCTAATCTTAGTTGCCAAATTGACTGCATCTGGAATCAACTGAAACAGCCAAAAGCTGCTGGAGACTCCTGTAAGGGCTTTTCGTGAGATTATTGTAAGCAGAAAAACACACCTTAAGTCTGGGCCACACCTGTTGGTAGCAGCACCCATAAAAAGACATAGCAGAAAGAAATGCTGCCTTGTTCCTGCTTGTACTCACTCTTACTGGCAGGTCTGTCTATACTGTTGTTGTGACATTCCTTCATTGATTTATAACCAACTGTTTTTGATGTAAACCAAAACCCAGCCATTTTCCAGGAATCCTCCAGGCCTTCAGTGCCAGATTGGTTCTTCTGAGACATCCAATCCATACTGAAATATACAAGCAAGATCATCCTTGGTTGTCCCAAACTCTGGATCTATCACTATGCAACTCTAGCTAAGAAGACCCTTAGACAAAAGACTCCAAGATGTGAGAACTTCTGAGTACACAAAGCAATAAGATTAGGCATACTGGAACCCACACAATCCTACATTTCACACCAGTATTTTACAGTATGTGCAATATGGAACCAAAAGGCATCATTCTATCATAATATTATTGCTTAATTTTGTTTCCCTGTTGATTTTTGGATATTATTGAAATCTGTCCAGCTTTCTCCTTTCTAAATGCCCTTTTTGGAATGGGACTGTCTCTCCTACGCCTCTGCCACCATCACATTAAAAGTAGATACTATATTTCAATTCATGTGTTACAGCTTAGGGAATATGCCTCAGAATGAGTTGTACTAAAGTATTACTCAGATATTACTTAGTTTAAGATATTGGACTTTGAAGTTGATGTTGAAATATTTTACTATCTGTGACTCCTGGAATAAAATGAATGTGACATGTGTTTCAGGAAGCCAGTGATTTAAATGACTCTTAGAAGGATCATTTTGAAGCTTGTGTTTATGAAGTGATGATTCCATCATGAGAGCTATGTCCAGTTAATGCTGCCAAGCTTTCTTCTTTCTATGTCACGCATGCTTGTTTCCACACTCTGAGGGATGATGTAGAACACAGGAATTCTCCACACATGCACATCTTCATATTCGATTTATTACCCTCTAGAACCATGAGACCAATATATTTATATTGTTTATATAGTACTCAGTTAGTGGAAGTAGTGTGTGTGTGTGTGTGTGTGTGTGTGTGTGTGTGTGTGTGTGAGAGAGAGAGAGAGAGAGAGAGAGAGAGAGAGAGAGAGAGAGAGAGATCATGTGTAAATAAATAAACTAAGGCAATCTGAACAGATTATTTAAATCCTTTGACCTCAGGATTGTTAAAATTTTGAGTATGACATATGCTAAGGCATAATTTTTTATTTGTAGAGTGAGAAACCAAAAACAGAATTTATGCATTTTAGTTTTGTTGTGTTTTTTGAGACAAGGTTTCTCTGTGTAGCTTTGGAGACTTTTCTGGAACTCGCACTGTGGACCATACTGGCTTGAACTTACAAAGATTCAGTTCATCCATTATTAAAATATATTAAAATTGTTTCCAGGAACAACTTTAGACAACCTATTTTTTAAGAAAGAATATTGAAGGGAAACAAAATGTCACTCATCCTAAGCAGTTCCAAATTGAGCCTAGTAAATTCTTTAATTTTAAAGCCCTGGCAAAAATCATCCGTGGCTTGTAGCTCCATCATGTAGCCTATCACTCTCACTTCAGTGGATTCTTTCTTTTCCACAAATATGTTTGTATTTGTGTATAATTAGTTTCATTCTCTTACTTCTTGTCTGTATATTTTTATTAGCTATGATAATAAATCCACATGATCTGAAAATTAGGATATCAACTTCTCTAGGTGTTTTTATTTCTCTGCCTATTGTAATCATTAACTTAGGTATAAAATAAATAAAAATATTCCATTTTCTTATATTTAGAATGCTTGAATTTTGTTAACTCTCTTCTTAAATGTCTATAATGGTCCAATCCAATTGCTTTTTCATTTGATCTTGATATGCACACTGATTATTATGTCATGCAAGCAGTATTTATTTGTGTTTGTATGTATTTATATTTACTTCTTGTATTTCAGCCATTTGATCTAATAGTTCTTTCTAGCTAAAACACTCATCTTTAATGAGTGTACACTATTGGGAAACTTTTAGTTGCTCTTCGAAAATTTCTTTAATTCATTCTCAATATCAAATATGCTTGTATTAGACACATTTAAATCTTTATACTGCTATTCTTTTCCACTACGTTGCATATAGGATAGTCATCAATAGTGGTTGAAAATCCATCCCTTGATGTGCAATCATGATTTTATCATAATTCATTTGGGTACTTGTAGAATGTGATTTGTTGTTCTCAAAGAGAAGAACAAAAAAATTTGCAGGTACAAGTTTGGGTATGTTATAAAATTTAGAAAGGAGACAAAGAGAGAATTGTATCAGGCAACGAGGATGGAAGGAACGCAGACAAAATGACATGAGTCACAAAAATAATCTAAAATTTTTGTTGTTTCAAATGTTTTTTCTTTTCTTGTGGTAGATAGTGAATAAAAATGAAATTGATAGTGAAAATGTAAAATCCTCGGTAAAGGTCCATTAATTCTGCATGGCAATTCTAAATGTATAACAACCCACTGAGATGTATAGAACTTGGGTTTGTGCTAAAATAACCACTGAAAAAAAGAAAAGTAAAAAGAGATTATGGCAGGAAAGCACTGGGGGAAGGATAAGAGGAACAAATAGAAGAGAAGATGATTTGGATGGGGAAGAAAGAAAATATGGGTGAAGGGTGTCTTAGTAACTGTTCTACTGTTGTGAAGAGACACCAGGACCAAAGTAACCCATATAAAAGGAAGCATTTAGTTGGAGACTTGCTCACATTTTCAGAGGGTTAAGCCAGTATCATTATAGCAGGAAGCATGGCCACACACAGGAAGGGATAATGCTAGAGAAGTAGCTGAGTGCTGCCCTGACCCAAGGCAGCAGGAAGAGGGAGAAGAGGCTTGATGGGGGTGGGGGAGAGTGGAGGAAGGGAGGTAAAAATAGAGAGGGAGAGAGAGAGGGAGAGACAGAGAGACAGACAGACTGACTGAGCCTGGTATAGGTTTTTGAAACCTCAAAGCCCACTCCCAGCAATACACCTCCTCCATTCAGTCCAACTTCAAAAGTCATCATACTCTTTCATAGTCTCAACCCTATTCCAAAATCCAATTCTCTTCTGAGATACAAAGCAATCTCTTAACTGTAACACCTATAAAATTAAAAAGCAAATTATATACTTCTAACATCCAATGGCACAGGGTATACATTATCTTTCCAAAATGGAAAAAAAGAAACATAGTGAGGAAATACTGGCCCAAAGCAAGACTGAAACTCAGTAGGCAATCCCCAAATTCTGCATCTCCATATCTGATATCAATCTGCTATTGAGATCTCCAATTTCTTTCAGCTTTGTTGATTGCAACACACTTCTCTCTCTTTTGGGCTGGTTACATTTCCTGTTATCAGCTCTCCTTGGCAAGTATCCCATGACTTGCCAAAAGATGTGGCCTCTCCAACATCTTTGGGGATCCAGTGCAATCCAGGCTTTTCCTTCACACCTTCATACACTGGCCTTCCTGGCCTCCATGTTAGGATTCCCCAGACATGTCTGGCCTCAGTGGCTTTCCTTAACTGTGAAGGTAGCTTCCACTGCATCTTTCTTAATAAAACCAGAACCATATGACTAAATCTGTCAAGTTCTTCTACTTTCTGGGGCTATAACTAGGTTCTCTCCATGATAAGTGGCCATGTAGCACAAAGTCACAAAGTCATGTCTACAACACAACTTTTGTACCTAAGATTTAGGTGTCATAGTCATAGAAGAAGATGGAGCAGAAATATTGTAATAGTCAAAGGAACAAAAAGTATGATATGAGATTACATCTGCTAGAAGTTTCAGGGAACCTACACCCATGTTATTTTAACAACATGGCTACCTATTCAAGATCTGAACTAGGAAAACACCAATAAACATGGTAACATAGAAGAGGAAAATTTTACAAGCCCCCAACCACAGACAGAGAACTAAAGTCAACTGAGGAATGTTAAATAAGAGATATTCTTCCCCAAGGAAAAGTCACCCAACTGGTTATCCAATATTAAGTGATCAAAACTGAGATTATTGAATGGGTTGTACTTATATATTTAGGAATATGTGTGTGTGTATATATAATATAATATAATATAATATAATATAATATAATATAATATAATATAATATAATAAATATACAATATATATCAACAATCAATGGAAAAGAATCCATGAATTGGAGAAAGAAAGCAAGTAATGGTACATGGGAGTTATCAGAGGGAAAGGGTAAATGATACTGTGTGGAGGCCCACAGAGGTTTCCTAGTGAAATCTGAGCTTGCTTTACCCAGCAAGGTTGCATTAGAGGATTGCTTGACCACCGGTTTGGTTACCAGGTGATCTGAAGGGTCTGCACTTGGCTGTGTTAGGGGTAGGTCTTTTGCTCCACCCCTTGTCATTCCTATAAATAGCCTTTTGAAGAGACAGAAGAGGCTGGTGGATATTGATTCAGGCCCTCCTGAGGCTATCCTGTGTTTCTGTTTTTCTTCCCTCTATCCTTCAATCTAAATATTTCTCACTCCTCCCTCCTCAAGAGTACTGTGGGGAAAATATGGGAGTGGGACTTCCATAGAGAAATGGGTAGGCCTCCCACAATATTGGGAAGTGGACAAGGGCTCCTATCCCTAACCAAGAATCTATCTACAGTTGATACCCACTGGTAAAGGAAAATCCTGTTTTTCTTTGATGGATTTCACACTGGGTATATTAACCATAATTCATGGCAGGACCCATTCCCAGGCAAACATAAAATGAACTCTCTGGTATTTATGGGGAATTTTTTTTTAAATTTCACTTTGTTTTGGTATTTTCTTATTTTATTGGTCTTTTAAATGTTTTGTTTTTTATTTTTGTGGGGCTTTTGTGTGTTTCTTGGTTTTTTTGTTTATTTAAAGAGAGAGAATGCATGAATTTAAGTGGGTAGGCAAGTGTGAGAGCATCTGGCAGTAACTGAAAGAGGAAAAAAAATGATCAAAATATATAACATTTTTTAACCAGCATGAGCTGTCATTTGTGTTATTGATCTTAGCCATTCTCACAGGTGTAAGATGTACAAAATAGTTTTGATTTGCATTTTATTGATGGCTAAGGATGTTGAACATTTGTTTAAGTGCTTCTCAACCGTTTGAGTTTCCTCTGTTGAGAGTTGTTTAGATCTGCACTCCATTTTTGAAGTGTGTTATTTTGTTTGTTGATGTCTAGTTACTTGAGTTCTTTACATATTTTGAATATTATCCCTTTATTGGATGTGGATTTGGTGAAAATCTTTTTCCATTCTGTAGGTTGTCCTTTGAAGCCTGGAATCAGCCATCTTTGCTAACCAAGCTAGGCACCCAGTGGTGATACTGGAACACCAAGCAAGCTACAAAACCTAGGACCCTCAACCTGTTCTGCCTGCAAGATACATTGGGGTAATGGTTGCTCAGAGCTTATGGGAGTAGTCAACCAATGACTGGTCTAAGTTGAGGCCAATGCCACAAGAGGAAGCCCAGACTGGACACTGTTTAGATAGCCAGCATGGGGAGGCTGGATGGCTCAGAGCCCTAGGGTTGAACCAAAGAGGACTGACAACAACAACAAAAAGGCCAATGAAATGATTCCTAATGATATTCTGCTGCATTCATTGGTGCCTAGCCCAATCATCTTTAGAGAGGTTTTCCCCAGCAGCTGATGGGAACAGATCTAGACAGCCACAGCCAAACAATAGGCAGATCTTGGGGAACCCCACAGAAGAAGGGAAGAAAAGATTGTAGGATCCTGACAATTCAAGGACACCAGGATAACACAACCCAGAGAATAAACTAAGCAGAGCTCATAGGGGCTCACAGAGACTGATGGGGCAATCAGGGAGCCTGTATGAGTCTGCAGTAGATCCTCTGCATACATGATGTGGTTAACTTTGGGTTTTCGTTGAAGTTCTAATGATTGGAGTAAGGGTGGTGTCTATCTCTTTTACCTGCTCATGGGAACCTTTTTCTCCTACTAGCTTGCCTTGCCAAGCCTTGATATGATGGTTTATACTTAGTGTTTTACATCTTATTATGCCTTGTTCTGTTGACATCCCTGGGAGGCTTACTCTTTTCTGAAGTGAAAAAAGGAGCAGTGGATCTGGGGGGAAGGTGGTTTGGGAGGAGTGGAGGGAGGGGAGGCTGCATCAGGATGTATTGTTTGACAGAAGGAACAATTTTTTTAAAAGTAAATATAAAAATGTCAAACATTTTTCAATAAAATACTTAAAAATAAAAATAATTATGAAAATAGAATGAACGTTGTTATATTTCCTTTAATTCATTATGTAGGGAACCGTGAGAACAATTTTGCTGTAATTCTCTTGCTTGTTCTTTCCACTAATATTGTTTGTCAGTTTTCCAAGCCACAGACTCCAGATCTATTAAACTGGAGCCAAAAGAGATCTACCAATGAATTTGGAAGGAAAGCACATGCTGAGAATGACAGTAGTTAATCAACTAATAATGTTTCTAAGTCCATTCTTATGTGCTGGGCCCCATGCCAAGTGCTGTATAACAAGAAGTTCATAAAACATACCTTTATCCTCATGATATTACCAACTGTTGTCTTCACAAACTGATGAGAAACAGTAGCCCCTGGGACTCATCACTGAAACAGTTAATTGAAGGAAAGTTATCTTGATTGATAAGGATTACCACAAGAAAGAGCAACATACAAATGAAATAATCTGAGCTGTTTCAACTTTCTGAACAGAGTTGAAATTATAGTCTCAAAGTTGATGACATAAGTAGTACTTAGATTAGACATTGAGAACAAAGAAATATTTCTTTAAACTGATAGCCTACCCACACTTATTATGTAGATGACTAAAACGAAAGAATAATGGAATATCTAGTTAAGATGTCTGAGAGGTTACTCAAAGCACCAATTTTCTCCAAAAATAGATCATAGGTAGATGGCTTATTAATATGGGAAGATTTTAAAGCTCTAGCAATGTTCATATAGTATTTAATTTCTTCATTGAATTATAAGCTAAACAGAAATCTAAAGGCTTAAATTAATCTTACTGCTGAGATTTGGATAAGAAGAAGTGATAGAAAGCTGGTTAAAAGATTTCTAGGGGTCAGGTATTGAGAACTAACAATGTTCAACACCAAATATGTAACTATATGTTAACTCAGTGTTTAAAACTAATGTCTGACTGAGCCTCCCTGACAATGATCTGGAGAAGCAATTCGCCAAGAACTACAAAAGCCAGACTTGTACTCCTGTCTGATAGAGTATATTGCTTTTATTTATTCTCTATTATTGTATTACACAAAAAACAAAACATAAAAGAAATTCTCTAATATTAATATTTAGCATGTTGTATCCTCAACTGCTCCCTAATGCTAAAATTACTTCAATGTATCAATGGAAACTTTCATCTTTACTTTGTCCTTACCAGGATATACTCCTATTGTTTTAAAGTAGCTGATATTCTGTATTATTTGATGAGAAATAAAACAAACAAAAAATGTAATCACAAAATGGACCAAAACAAATCAATGTAGCCAGTGAGCATCAGTAGTGAGGCTATGGGGCCAGCATGAGGGGACACCTGTACCAAATGTAGAGGCATATTCATTAGTTGAGAGATGACACAGCATCCATGCGACCAATGTCTGGGAAAGTGAATGAACCTACTATATCAACTCTGTTCTGTGATTAGCACTTAAAAGCACAGCAGGGGAATTTAAGACTCTTAGACTTTGGTTATCAGTGATGTAGTTATAGTTACAATCATAATCATCATCATTGTTACTGTGTTGTCATTGTCTTAATTTGGATCATCTAAGTCCTTGTACTTATCGTGAATTTATAGTATACTACAAACTTCATTATGTCATTTACATGAATTATCTCCCACCACAATCCGTTGAAATCTTTCAAGTGTGAAAATGAGAATTTAACGACTGAATAAAAATAAAACATCTCTGAAGAAGCTCTACAATTATTATTCCATGATCCCAAGATAGAAGAGTCCCTTCTCATTTGTGTTGTACTTTTTATAAAGAGGAACTTGGGGGGAAATCTGATCCAATACAGAAGCCCTAAAGTTTTCAATGGATGTTGACCATTGAAAAAAATATGAATTTTCCTCGAAGCTACTACACATTTTGTTGTAGATAAATTCAGTGGTTTGATTGACAATTTCTTTTTCTCCTTGCATGTAAAATATGTCTTGCTGGAATTGTCATAACAACAGGCACAGATGTTAAAATGTCAAGCTTACAAGTGTTTCTGGAAGAAAACTTATATTAATGGAGAATACATCAGTGGTCATGGTCATGAATCAAATGAATATATAATGAATACAGAAATAATATCTCAAATGCCCTTGCTTAGAAGTCTGAATACAAAATTTGACATTCATTTAAATATCAAATATGATCAAAGCAGATCTATCTTCTAGAAATAACAACGAGCTCAATTTTAACTGAGCAAAAATGCCCAGATTTGTCTTTGTCAGTCCATTTGTGTTCACCTAACAGAATAATGGAGATTAAATAATTTGTGAAGAAGAGAACAAGTATTTTCTCACAGGTATAGGAACTGAGAGGTCCAATATTAAGATTATAATAAGTTAATTTTTATGGTGAATACTTAGTTCCCAAAGAATTCAGAGGGCAAATGCTATGTGAACCCTCGTTTGTAGGGGCCTTAATCCTTGAGTTCTAGAGGATACTTTTTCAAATCAGAGCAATCTACCACTAGACTCACAATATTCAACTCATTCTCATATAAAATACATTAATTCTACAAAACTGCCCCAAGCTCTTAAAGACTCAGCTCAGTCTAACATATGCTTTAAAACAGAAGCACAGTCCCTTTTATACACGACAAGGGTAGGAGTCAAGGTATGATCTCTCATTGAACTGAGAACCAATGAAATCAAACAAGTTATGTGCTTCTAAGTCAAATGGCAGGCCAGGCACAGGAGAGACATTTGATTGCAAAAGCAGGAGACAATGAAGGAAGGGATAAAGGTCCCAAGTCTACAACCAAAGGTAGTGAACTGTGTTAAATCAGAAGCTTGAAGGTAATACAACCCCTCTACCTCCTAATTTCAAAAATTCTGAAGTGAGGCCTAAATTCTCAAGAGCTTCTGTGAGATCTAATCTCCATGGCTTTTTTGAATATAATACATACTACTGCTCTCACAAGTTGGAGTCAGTTGGTTAAAGTTTTGCCAGGTAACTTAGAATGGGCTTACTGGTGAGTCTGTTTCTGTAACCTTGGAAGTAGCCTTCTCTCATAACTCCAGTCAGCATTGTTTAGTAGAATTTCTTTGTGATGGCTCTTCCCCTGCAACAGGTCTTGGCATGAACCAAAAGCATTTCTGAGACATCCTTGGAAATCTAGATGTAAAAAAAAATCACATTTCTACACTTTCTGAAGTTTGTGATACTGAAGAATGAATATCACATGGTCATCCTTAAGGATTATTATTTGTACAACTCACTGTGGTGGCCTGGGCCACAGCCGGGTCAGCTTAAGTCATATCGAGGATACCAAATAGATGCTGCACAGAAGAGAGAGATACAGTGAAACTCTGGGAAGCCAGGAAGCTGCATTTTCACACATGATAATTGAAACTGGAATGAAAAGGATAGTCCTTCTTTTTCACACGGAGAAAACAAATTTTATCATTTGTAAAGATTACTGTCTGCTTCCAGGAATGATGTATCAACCCTACTTTATTTTGTCAATTGCCTTTTGTTTACACTAGACAGTTTCCATTGTTTGTGAGGCCTGCTATCTCTGATTCAAGAAATAATGATTGAACCCTATTTAATTTTATTCATTTATTTTTGTTTGGTTTAGTATGAACTGTATGTGTGTGCTGCAAATTTTGTTCCACATACAAAATTATAGGAATATAATACAACACACAATAAAGGTAAACACAGAAAAAAACATGATCATCTCAATAAACACACAAAAAAAGAAAGACTGACAAAGACCAACATCTCTTCCTCACAAAAGCCCCAAAGAAACTAGGAATAGAATAAAAATATTTCATTATAGTAAAGGCTGTCCTCAACAAAACTCAATGTGGAAAATCTATAACATTTTCCCTAAAATTAGGAATGGGATCTTGCAAGATTACTCAGTTGGTAAATGTATTTGTCCCCAAACCTGTCAACCTGAGCTCAGTTCCCTAGAATACACATGGTGGAAGGAAAGAATTAACTTCTGCAAGTTGTCTTTTGACCTTTAAACAGGCACTGTGACACATATACAAGCCCTCAACACACACACACACACACACACACACACACACACACACACACACACACACACACGGGAGAGGGAGGGAGGGAGGGAGGGAGGGAGGGAGGGAGGGAGAGAGAGAGAGAGAGAGTAAATGTAATACTATAAATTCAAATTGAGCATGAACCAAGGATGTCCACTCCATTACACTTGTTCAATATGGTACCCAAATGCTTCAGTAGCTCACCACTAAGACAAAAGAAAGAAAACAAAAGGATATAAGTAGGAAACAAATCAAAGTATTCTTTTTTTTTTTTCATATGATGTGATCTACACTGAAAGTCTTTAAGGAGTTTGCCAGAAAACTGTTAGATCTGATAAACACTTGAAGAAGAGTAGCAGGATGGAAATCAACATAGAGAAATCTGTGGCTTTTCCACATACCATTAATGAGCTTGTCAAGAAAAAAGGCTGGAAAACAATCAGTTTGCAATTACTTCAAAAATAAAATAAAATCTTCATGAATAAACAATTAAGCAGGTAAAAAGCCTATCCAATGAAAACTTTAAGAAGATGAATAAATTAATAAATTGAAGAAAACACTGGAAGAAGGAAGATCGATCATCTATACTCATAGGATGGTAGAACCAATACTGTAAAATTGACCATGTTATCAAAAGTTATACACATATTTAATACGATCCCCATCAAAATGTCAATTGCATTCTTCACTGAACTAGAAAACAAATCACTAAATACATATGACAGCACAAATGACCCAAAATAGTCCAAACTATCCTAAGCAGAAAGAGTAATACTGGAGATATCACAATAACTGATGTCAAATTATATTACAGAGCCATAGTAACAAAACTAGCACTGGACTGGCATAAGAAGACACATATATTTTCTAGCATGAGCTGTCTAGTTACAATATTGTCCCTTTCATAGGGTAGCATCATTAACCCTCTTTATATATGCATGTGTACACATTTTAGGAGGCTTCTACAGTAGTATGTTTCCGTACGATTTTTTTTCAAAATGCCTTTAACCTGTACTACATCATACAGCTTGTGCTCCCACACCTACCTTCCATTTAACCCTTCCCTTGTTCTCCTTTAACCTTTTATACCACTGTATTCAATCTATACTCCCTTGAATGCCTCTTTTTTCATGGTCCTTTACTAAGTTTCTGACATCTGTAGATATTTAAAATACAACATACATATCTGGAGATTGAAAGCTAGCATCAAAAAAAAGGAGAGAAAATTTGTGACATTTGTCTGTGTTAAGATTATCACACTCAGCTGGGTGGTGGTGGTGCATGCCTTTAATCCCAGCACTCGGGAGGCAGAGCCAGGTGGATCTATGTGAGTTCAAGGCCAGCCTAGTCTACAAAGCAAGTTCCAAGACAGGTGGCACACACCTTTAATCCCAGCACTCAGGAGGCAGAGGCAGGCGGATCTTGGTGAGTTCAAGGTCAGCCTGGTCTACAGAGCGAGACCCAGGAAAGGCACAAAGCTACACAGAGAAACTTGTCTCAAAAAAGCAAAAAAAAAAAAAAAATTATCTCACTCATAATGATTATTTCTAGCCCCATCCATTTATCAATTCTCAATGGAAAAACGCAATACTTGCTGGAAAATGAATGTACCTGTAGACAATTGTGTTGAAGAAAAATAAGCTGGTTTCAGAAAGAGTTACAGAACGTTCTCTCATACCAATAAATCTACTTTTCAATTCATATATACATACATATATGTGTGTGTGTGCCTATACTTATTAAAGAAGAAATAGTGTTGTAGGTGGCAGAAAGAGATCATAAAGGAGTGAGGAGTCGGAAACATAAGAGTAATGGAGTACTCATGCAATGCAGTGACAGGAGAAGAAGAAACTACTTAAGGAAGAGAAAGCAGAGCAGCAAGTTTGGGGGGAAGAGATAGAGAAAGACAAGATAGGAGAGAGACTACTTAGAATAAAGAGTGATGACATATCATTATGGCAATGTCATAACGGAAGTCATTTGTTTATATGCAAATTTACAATAGTCTACAAAATACATTCAGACAGATTTCATATTGTGATATTATAATAAAATTAAAGCAATATTAAAAGCATGAATAGGAAATTGAAAAATATAAAGGTTTCATAAAATGTAAATTATTTTTAAAACATTAAGTCATTTTTATCTACTTTCTTTAAAATAATTACTACTTCATTAAGAACATTAGAGGGGGAAAGCTGATATATTTGTATGTATATAGAACATTTTATACCACCCATATATTTAATTTTAGTCTAGAGGAACACATTTTTTTTCTAAGACTCTTGTAGAGAACTTTTGTTTTTCATTAAAGGAATGGTACCCTATTGCCTCTCCAAATGTTCTTACCTTGTCCCCAAATCTGAGCATTTATGAGTAGAGTTATGACAACTGTAGGCTATGTTGTTTCAGACACATACTTGCCTTTTATTTGATACCACTTAAACTGCCTTAATTCCAGCATGAAACATAAATGATTTTTAAATAACGTAAGCAAAAGGTGGGTTGCATTGATCACAGCAAATAAGACAGTTGCTTTAAGCACCTGTGGCTACTTTTGTTTTGTTTGTGTTTACTTCCTCCCCAGAATTACTGAGATTTATGTGACAAAAAACTGTTTTCATGGAAATAGTACAGGGTGACATTACACTGCAAAACACATTATGAAATGATTGCTATGATAAAGTAATTAACATATTCATCGGCTCATTTAGTTTTTTTGTTTTGTTGCAGATCAAATTTCTCCTAGCAAATTTAAGATAACAGATTACGATGGTTACTACTCACGTTTCTTTATAACAGAATTGATCATGTATGATTGGAACATGGTGTGTGTGGTTTATGTACCGTAGAGATCTCTGCACAGCTACGTGCAGCCAAAGCCTACAGGAGAATGTCAGGTGTCCTTTTCCACCTCAATTCAATCAGCTACAGTATGTCACTGAACCCAGACCCAGGCTGGCAGCCAAATGCCATCAATTCTACTTTCTCTAGTCTGTAAAATTTTACACTTGTACAGGCTGACTTAGATTTTATTATTTTAAATGGATGATAGGAACTGGAACTCAGATCTATATGCTTGCATTGTGAATGCTCTTGCTGAATCAATCTTTCCAGGCCGTTTGAAATTTTTTTTTTTTTGGAGGGGGGGCAGAGAGGAATCACTTCTTTTTTCATTTTTTACTTTCTTTTCCTTAGACTCTTGAACAGGACTTTAAGGATGTCTGCTGGCAGGTGGTATTCTCAGAAAACTAGGTAAAATGATTTCTTTCATTATGTCATTTTTTCATAGTTTATTATCCTATCCACCATGCCTTGATGTACATTTGGATTTGGAATCACGAAAAAATTAGGGGAGTTCTTCCTTCTTCTTGGAGAGCCAATAATCTCTCTCTCTCTCTCTCTCTCTCTCTCTCTCTCTCTCTCTCTCTCTCTCTCTCTCTCTCTCTCGTGTGTGTGTGTGTGTGTTGAGGAGTGATAGTACACCAGAAAATTTAGCCCATCCTGACATTTTAGGTGTGTAACTTTACACAATGCCTCATCACCAGTTATTATTTCAGTTTTGGTAAGTTTTTTGGAGTATGATGCCTGGAGAGAGCTTTGTATTAGAGGAGATAGGAACACATTTGGAGAGAGATGAGATGTCACCTAAAGCAGCTGTCTCTCCTTTAGCTTCTTACAAGTGCTTGTCAGGTCCATAATTAGGATCGATTGCTTTCTTCTGGATAGCATAGTCTGTTTATAAGAACTATTTATGGTATCACACATCCTTCCTGTATGACAGAGCATCTTTCACAACCCAGAAAGCAAAGAGTCATTTGGAATGTTTGAAAGCTATGAAAGCTGAGGCAAGGACATGAGAATCTGCTCCAGTTCTGACAATAAAATTATTCAAATCTCCCAATTATTGAAAACATGGGCAATTCCACCCATACCTGAATGGCAAGTCTGGCGTGTTCACCTGTGTGATTTGTGGCACTATGGACTTTTTTCTAAAGCAAAGTATTTATAAAGTAATCATTTTTATTTTTATTTGCTTTTTTTGAGACAGTATTTCTTTGTGTAACATCCCTGGCTGTTCTGGAACTTACTGTGTTGACCAAGGTGGCCTCGAACTCAGCTCTAAAATATTTCTCATTTGAGAAGTTGATTGTCAAACACCCAGATGGCAAGCACTTTGGGCAGACATCAAAATAAGCTTTCGACAAGAAAGCAAACGTTCTTTCAAAACAACCTTGAGTTGTTAAACTAGCAACTTATAATCAGTATCAAGCTACCATGAAAAGTAAAATGAAATAAAACAAGAGAAGATGAAATAGTCTCCATGGAAAGTTTCATTTGTGGCAACATCATAAAAAGCAATAGCTTCATAGCAGCTCCAGTTACAAATTATAAGCATTCATCTAGGGCTGATGAGAGGTTTAAAAGGTAAAGACACCTGCTGCCAAATCTGACAACCTGAGATCAGTCCCAGCTAGAAAGAGAGAACCAACTTTTGAAAGATATCCTCTGACTTGCACATTCACACGTTAGCACTAGAAAGACAGCAGACAGACAGAAAGATAGATAGATAGATAGATAGATAGATAGATAGATAGATAGATAGATAGACAGATAGATAGATTGATAGATGATGAAAAAAATTAAACATGCACCTGGGTCTTGTTAGGGTGACATCTCAGAAAAAGTCAAAGTAAATATTTCCAATATAGACTATCAATGAGGTAATAACTTTATATACAAAACTATGTTTATAAATTTTGCAAATATTGACAAATAGATGACAATATATACAGTCAAAACCTAAAGAATGAAGAAAGAGGAGGGAGAAAAGAACTATTAAATGCAGTTCCCTACCTCAAATACCTTAGATCACTGGAACAATATAAGCAGTCCCATTAATACATCAACTATGATAACGAGCCGGTTTCAAAACTTAAAAGTTTTGAGACTTAATTTGTTATGTAGTAAAAAGAAGCTTTTGAATACAAAAGAATAATGAATGTCTAATAACAGTAATGTTGATCACTTAAATTATTAGTTAATCAATAAACACTTTCCAAGATGATTTCTACATATATTTCACATAAGCCTAAAAACTATGTAAGGAAGATGTTTACTATCTGTGTTTTATTAACAAAAAATAAAGAATAAGTAATAATCTTAAAAGTATACAAACATTAAAAGTAAAACAAGATCCTAAGTTACTCTATTTGAATAAAGTCAAAGTGATAATTCTAATATTTGGTCTCAAAAATTTCATATTGAAGCTTTAATAGGAAAATCATAGAAAATTCACAATTTTAAGGTAAATATTAGAAATGTGTATAGATTTGAAAAATAAAATACATCCTTCCTGTTCAGAACACATGATGGTAACTGCTAATGTGATAACATCTATTTTTAATTGTTTCTATTTTTAGTTTTTTGAGAATTTTGTACAATATATTTTGATCATATTCAGCCTACCTTCCCCAATTCTTCCCAGATTTATTCCCCTTCCTTACTGACCTACTTAGTCCTTCAATTGTTTTGTATCAAGATCAATATGCTGCCCAAATGTCCATGTATGTGTGGCTTTGCACTAGAACATCGTCAATTTATTAGGGACTATACTTTTAACTGACCTTCCTTTCACAGAAGCTAAGAATTGCCTATAGCTCCTCATCTAGGGAAAGAACTTCGTGCCCAACTCCCCTCTCTATGCTGTGTTTGGTCTGGTTTAGGCTTGTGTAGGTCTTGTAAAAGATGTCACAACCACTGTAAGTGGTTGCATAGCTGGGCATAGCTGCCCTGTTGTGACCAGAATATAATTTTCCTTTGGTTACCCACAATCTCTGACACTCTTTCGACCCTTCTATGGAAATGATCTCTGACTCTTTTGAGGAGACATTCTTCAATCTCTTATTCTCTGCACCTTGGATAGTTGTGGGTCTTTGTGTTAATCATCATGTACTGCAAATAGAGATTTCTCTAATGAGGTTTGAGAGTTACCTTCACCTATAGGTATAGTGATAAGTTGCTAGGAATTGCTTTAATATTATGCCCTTTTGGAGAAATAATAATGTTAGATTTTCCCCTAAAATCCATGACCTGTCTAGCCACAGATTCTTGGACTGATAATGGTGCCACATATGGGTTTCATCTTGTGTTACATGCATTAAATTCAGTAAGAAAGTGGTTAGTTACTCCTGTGATATTTGTGCCATTATTGTACAAGGGGGCATGCCTCGCCGTGCCAGTCACTGTTAATCTCTCAGAGTTCACAGCTTGGTAGGATCAATGATTATTTTTCTCTTTTGGTACCATGCATATCACCTTTCAACACTATGATAATTAGGCAGTAGGGATGAAGCTTCCAAGACAGTACCAGCTTGATTTCTCTATGTTCTATGACTCATGTATATGGTATCTGAAGCAATAAGGTCTTACCATCAAGTTCTGGAGTGGAACCAGGAGTGATGGCAATAGCCTGTAATGTTTGAGGCTCTATGGGGCCTCACTGATCAAGAACTTCAAAAGAAGTAACACTTATTCTTCATTTAGAGGCTAACACATTTTAGTCAGATTGGGTTTCTTAAATTTACATTTGCTTACTTAAATGGTCTGTCTATGCTTTAATATATATATGGATAATAATTAATATTTATATATAATATATAATAAATTGATCCCTTAGGTTCTTGAGAAATTATATGACACAGTTCATTCATGTAGGCTTAATATTTAATTGGCTTACTAAAAATAAAACAAAATAACCTGAAGGGCCCATAATATTTTCACAAATGTACCCTTGCTCATCCTCTTTCCTATAACCTGACAAGCCATCATGTAATAGAGTATTATCTGCTGGAACCAGGAGCCCCTACCTACTGTCCTGAATAAGCCCTTTGGAATGAATTACTCATAATTAAGTTTACTTTATGCCTTACTGATTAGTAATTTAATGCACATATAGATTTATTTATAAAAGAAATGCAGTAAAGAACTAAGAAGTAATGGCTGTTTAATCAACAATGGTTCCTGTGGTGGAATTATGGTTTATTCATCTCTAAAGTTTGGTAAATTAAGTCTCAGAAAGATCAATTCCTTTTCTCAAAAATGATATAAGTTGTGTAAAGCATGAATAAGAAATGTAATTAGAGCTGATAAAACACTAAATTTCCTAGACTACACAAGAAACTGCAAGAAAACAAACTGGTTATTCCTGAACTTTCCCAGTAATTTTGCATTGTAATTACTTCCAAGTGTTTGCCAACTTCAATCACATTGAATACACCATTCAATGTACTAAAAGTAATGGAATAACTTTTATATTATAATAACTGTATATTTAGTATAGATATTCTTGCTTATTTTACTCCTTTCAGAACTGAAAAATGTTATGTGATGGATGCAGGGTGTAAAACACTCGGAAACAAATTAAAGTTTATGAACACCCTAATTTGTCTTTTCAAACTGTTTGTTTGTCACTTTGTTTACTGTGAGCTTTGCTTCTGCACACTTTGGGCATCCTTCTCTATAATTCTGCCTTGTTCCTTTGAGACAGGGTCTCTCTTAGTGAACCTAAAGCTTAATGTTTCAGGTATATTGGCTGGCCAGTTAAATCTCTAACATCCACCTATCTCTGACCTGAAGTTTGCAAAGATTTTCATCCAGTCTGATTTTATGTGAGTGCTGTGTATCCGAAATCAGGTCCTCCTGCAGGAATAGCAAAGCCTCTTACCCACTGGGATATCTCCCCAGTGCTTTTGTTTTGTTTACAGAAAGTATTGTGCAGTTTAGATGCATTAAAATATGAAATTGTTTTGACCAAAATCATTTCTGGAAGCATATTTTGTGGTTCACTTGGCTTTGTTTCTCACAAATTATTTTCACCAACTCTGTGCAATTGGCATGACACTGGCTGGGGAAAGTTCAATACATTTGCAAGTAGGAGAATTTATCAAATTGAAGCAAGCATTTAAAATCTCTTTAATCCATCTTATCACTTTTCAAAAAGATTTTTCAAAAAGACAGTTCACTTACTGCAAAATTCATGGTTTCAGCATATTCAAGCCATGTTTAGCTTTCAGTATCACCATAAAAATCAGTAATCATCATTATCAAATTGTAGTCGTTTTTTTCACCCCGGAAGAAAGCCTTGATCCAATCATGGTCACTTTTTATTTATCCTTTCACTCAAGATTGGTAAGTAATCACCTGTATCTTTAGTTTTTGTGAAGACAAAAATGATACAATATTCAATTTGTGGCCTTCAAGTGTCATTAATAATGCATTGTGCTAGTACTTCACCTCTTTTCTTTGAATATTATTATCTTGGATTGCTGTACCATATTTTATATATCCATTTATCTGTTCATTGATAAATCACTGAGGTTTGTAAACATTTTTGTTGTTAAGAATAATGCTGCCAGAAATATTGATTTACAACTCTTTGCGTGTTTTAAAGTGGGATTTTTTTGGTAAATGGTTAGAAATAGAATTGTTCAATCATATGGAAACTTTATATTCATGCTTAAAAGAAAATGTCACATTATTTTCCAAATGTCTTCCGTGTTGTATATTTATTCAGTTAAAATAATTTGCATGAGTCTTTTTCTTTGAGTTCTTATGTATCAATTATAGCCAAAGTACAGTATCTTCTTGTAACCTGTAGCTAAGTTTCAACCACAGCATTACAGTTTCAATCATTTACAGGTTGCTAACTAATCAGTCCATGACTGTATGAGGTAAATGCAAGTTGTTTCTGTATGTGACTTCATTTTCATGGCTGGATTTATCTCCTATCTGTGTTTCTGGTTAAAACTCTAAGAAATTCTACTGGTTCATAAATTTGAGCAAAAAACTCCGCTAAATTTAACTTACTTCAAGTTTTTCTTTTTAACAAATTCTCATTAGTAGTGTGTGATGTTTTCAATGTTTGCATATACTCATTGACACTTTATTTTGTTATCTGGGACAGGGTCTCACTGTTTAGCACAGACTGACCTTGAACTTAAAGTATTCTAGGCTGGCCTAGAACTTGCAGTCACACTCTGCCCCAGCCTTGCAAATGCTGAGATTGTAAGAGAGCCTCTACACCTGGCTCACTGTAGTGGGTAGCCATTCCAGCTTTGATCTGGAAGTTCCAACCCCCATTGAGACTTCGGCAACTGTCACGCCTACAAGGCGGGGCCAAGGGAGGTGCCTGGAGACCCGAGATCTGGATCAGCCAGCGCGCACGCGCTCTCTCTCTGTTCCGGGAACCTGAACGGTGGAGGTGGGCCAAGCAGAGCTCCAGAGAACACCACTGGACTGCGATACACCTTCCCCAGACCCCGCGACCTACCTATCCCTTAATTTGTAAGTTATGCCATTAAATAAATCTCCTTTTAACTACGTGGAGTGGCCTTAATAATTTCACCAATATCTGGCGCTCACGTGGGGCAAATTCCAAAGGCCTGGGTGGCTCCCGCCCTCAGCCTCCTCCCCGGCTAGCGGGGTACCTAAACCCGCCTGCAAAGGTCCATATAACCAGGGAACGCCTACACGGTTCCATTCCCAGAAAAGGGAGCAGCTAGTCAGGTCTCAGTTCCCTAGCTTAGCCCCGAGACCAGCGAAAGAGGCACTCCCCCGCTTCCTGGGTGCCGGCTCGGCTCCCGCCATCTTGACTCCAGCGAGCTGCAAAGTTCCATATAACCAGGGAACGCCTACACGGTTCCATTCCCAGAAAAGGGAGCAGCTAGTCCGGTCTCAGTTCCCTAGCTTAGCCCCGAGACCAGCGAAAGAGGCACTCCCCCGCTTCCTGGGTGCCGGCTCGGCTCCCGCCATCTTGACTCCAGCGAGCTGTAGTCAGCCAAGA
The DNA here is from genome assembly GCF_949786415.1 of Peromyscus eremicus. Taxonomy (NCBI): domain Eukaryota; kingdom Metazoa; phylum Chordata; class Mammalia; order Rodentia; family Cricetidae; genus Peromyscus; species Peromyscus eremicus. The sequence continues at coordinate 69,901,568 of NC_081439.1, forward strand.
TCACCAGCAGGCCCTGATTTGGAGCTGTACCATCGCCACCTGCTGGCTAAAAAGTGCTACTACACCCCCAAAACCACGAAAGGTAAGTAAAAGTACCTGATAATTTTACACCTTAAAATTGACTAACAAATTTTGAGTAATTCTTGTAATATGGCTGACAACATTACCTCACAGGAATTTGAAAACCTTTTTGCCTGTATGATGAATGACATCTTCCTGGAAATATACGACCTTCCTAAGGCATATCTGGCCTGTACCATTTTGGCATTCATTGTAATAATCCACACAGTGTTCAAACACTGGTTTAAAAACAAGAACAAAGATGAGTCATTATTGGGACTGATACAGGCTTTAAGCGAGAGCAATGAAGGCTTACAGAAAAAGATTCCATCTCTGGAATCTGCTTTAATGGATAACAATGAGACCTTAGAGAAAAAGATTCTATCTCTGGAATCTGCTAACCAGGATTTACAGGCTTTCAAAACTAACAATGAAGGCTTACAAAAAAAGATTCTTTCTCTGGAATCTGCTAACCAGGATTTACAGGCTTTCAAAACTAACAATGAAGGCTTACAGAAAAAGATTCTATCTCTGGAATCTGCTTTAATGGATAGCAATGAGACCTTAGAGAAAAAGATTCTCTCTCTGGAATCTGCTAACCAGGATTTACAGGCTTTCAAAACTAACAATGAAGGCTTACAGGAAAAGATTCTATTTCTGGAATCTGCTTTAATGGATAGCAATGATACCTTAGAGAAAAAGATTCTTTCTCTGGAATCTGCTGATCAGGATTTACAAAACAGGCTTGTACCAAAAATTGATCTTATTGATAATAAATGTGAATATTTAATGGACAGAACACTAACTATCCAGACACTATATAAGGAAAAAAGATTATCATTAATTGATAAGATAAGGTCCATGGAATCATGTGTTTCTGAGGAACATAAAAACTTCTATGATTCCATGAGAAATCTGGAGTCCCTTGCCAGAGAGGAGGTTCACTCCCTAGAACAGACCCTAGGTGCTCGTTTGCAGGCCTTAGAAGAAACTCTCAGTAAATATGACAAGGGACCTAATAAGCAAAAGGGCAAGACCATAGTGGTTGTAACATCTCCAAATGGCTCTCACACAATGGCTTATCCTGTTATCATCCATGAGAAGCCAGCGGATGACACACACCCCGAGCCATATAATACATATACATTACAACCAATTTCAACAAGGGACTTTAAAAATATAAAGGAAACAGTAGTTATGTATGGGATACACTCCACATATGTAAAACAATTGTTAAATTCGTGGTCTACCTCACATAGACTCATCCCAGATGACTGGCATCAGTTAATTTCAGCTGTTCTAAAATATAGTCAGCAGCTACAGTGGAAAAGCTGGTTGAGAAAAGAGACAAAAAATTTAAAACAACAAGGTAAACTCAGAGGTTTTGTGATCTCCCAAGATCAAATACTTGGTGAGGGATGTTTTGCTAACAGGAATGTACAAGCCATTTATGATAAACATACAATATCCCTATGCCATACAGCAGCTCTAAATGCTTGGGAAAAAATTCCAGAACCTGGAAAACCAACTGAGGTATACACAAAGATATTTCAGAGACCACACGAACCCTTCACTGATTTTTTACAAAGACTGAACACAGCTATAACAAGAGCTGCATCAGATAAAGAATTAAGAAAAGTATTAATTGAGTCCTTGGCGTTCGACAATGCTAATGCAAAATGCAAAAAAAATACTTACACCATTAAAGATCAGATCAGCTCCTTTAGAAGAATGGATTCAGTATACTAATGGTGTTGAGTCTCGTAACTACAGTAATGAGGCTTGGATAGGAGAGACAAATCCCAGAGGTAAAAGAAGGCCCCATGTTACCAAATGTTTTAAATGTGGTACACCAGGTCATATAAGTAAAAACTGTACGTGGGGTACTCCTAGGAGTAATACTCCTTTTAGGAATAGCCTAAACAGGAGACCCCAACGACCTCCCGGATTATGTAGAAGGTATGGCAAAGGCCGACATTGGACCAATGAGTATAGATCAAAAATAGATTTACGAGGTAACCCTTTACTGGCGGGAAATGCCTCAGGGGGCCTCTTGCAGGCCCCCAAATCAAATATAGTACAAACATTCCCAGCCACTATGGAAAAAATTCCTCTCCAAGACAACTAAATAAACCACTGCCTAATGTAAAAACCGATACTGCAATGGATGATAAAACAGCTCTGATGGATGGATCACAGTTTACAAAGAACACTATAAAACAAATATTTTGACAGACTTCCATAAATGATCAAAGAGAATGTTGGGCTTCTAGACATTTCCATTTGGAAGTTTGTCTTCTTGGCACAAAATGGCCTACTGGGCAAAGAACTGCCCTTGCCTCGACGGCTGACAATACAAATGCAATGCTATCCTTTCTGGACAAGCGGGACACAAGGAAAGTGACCACTGTATTCTGCCAAGACAAGGTAAGATGGTCTTTCAAAATTCCTGCTTCTGAAAATGGTCTGTCAGATACTTTAGGCCTGTAGCCAATTTGAATGCATCAACAATGCTGAAAAACATTAGGTGACTGTCCAGGCTGCCAGCTGTCTCGGTCTACTCTCACAAGATTCCCAAAAGTTGCTTGCATCCATCTACCATTTCTCAGGTACCATGATATTCCTTCTCAGGTCTTTGATGGGATTAAAGACTAGCAGTTATAGTTACAACTTAGTAGATAGAACATATTAAGTATTAGATTCAGGTTCTTTAGGATAGGACACCTTTTGGAATAATCTTTGTAACATGCCATTTACCTATGCTCTATACTTCTCTGGATTTTAGTATGTGTTTCTTGCTTGATATTGTTTGCATTGGTTGTAGTTCCATCTTATCTAGGTCATTATCCCTCATTATTCCTAGACAATATTTGATAACCATTCCTTTGTATATAGTCTTGTATTAGGTTAGAACTTCCTTATTTAGACAAAAGGGGGAGATGTAGTGGGTAGCCATTCCAGCTTTGATCTGGAAGTTCCAACCCCCATTGAGACTTCGGCAACTGTCACGCCTACAAGGCGGGGCCAAGGGAGGCACCTGGGGACCCGAGATCTGGATTGGCGGATACTCTCTCGGTTCCAGGACCCTGGATGGTGGAGGTGGACAAAGCACAGCTCCAGAGAACACCGCTGGACTGTGATACACCTTCCCCAGACCCCGCGACCTACCTATCCCTTAATTTGTAAGTTACGCCATTAAATAAATCTCCTTTTAACTACGTGGAGTGGCCTTAATAATTTCACCAATAGCTCACTACTTGTAAACCTTATCTAAGGCATCTATAAGAGGCATCTATCTTAGTTTCGATGTTGCTGATGTAATAAAATACGCTAATAAATACAATTTAAGGAAGAAAGGAGTTATTCTGGCTCACAGATCTAGGGCACAATCATAGCAGAGAAGTCAAAGCATTTGGAGTGTGAAGCAGCTGATCACATCACACCCGTAATCAAGTAGCAGAGAAGGAAGAATGTATACTTGTGGTGATATTTTATTTGTGTTGAAATGTGATAATATTTTGTTTGTGCTTTAATAAAGCTTGCCTGGAGATCAGGGGAAAAGACCAGCCATTTTAAGTAAACAATAAGTCAGGCAGCACAATCCCTTAATCCAGTCACTTATTGGGCAGGGTCTCTGTGTGTTCAAGACCATATAGGGAACAGAGCCAAGCATGTGACACATACCTTTAATCCCAGTACCAACCATAGAGACCTGAGTGTCTGTACAGATAGTGACAAGGAAGTGAGGTAGCTGGGCTAAGATAGCCAATGAGAGGGCAGAACAGCAGGGCAACAAAGGTGTGGGTAAGACAGGAAGTAGCTTGCATTTGGAAGCTACAGAGTTGGTGAGGTAAGGTTGGCTGGTGGCTTTCCCTATTTCCCTGATCTCTCTAATGCTTTCACCCCTATATTTGGCTATGTGTTTTTTTATTTAATAAGACCATTAAGAAATTCATCTATATACTGGTGTTCAGCTCCCTTTCTTCATCAGTACAGTCCAGAATATCCCACCAAGGAAAGGATGTCACTAATATAAGCTGAATCTACACACCTCAATTGATACTAGAAAGACTGTCATGACCAGAGGCACATCAATCAGTTGATTATAGATCCAGTCAGATAGAAAATTAATACCAATCATGGTAATGTCCACTTGATTTTGAAGTTGTATCTCATTGTGATTTTGATTTACATTTCTCCATGTCTAATATTTTTTATTATTGTGGATTTGTGTCTTTGTTTTGGACATGGATTTCCTTTAAAGCTTTAAACATATTTAAATACTAAAAAGTGTTTGACTAGTTATATCTAGGTAGGTTTTCTAAAGGCATTTCTTATTAGCTGCTTTACTTAATTGCTTGTGAGATACAATTCCCCATTTTACTTTTGATAAAGTTTCCATTGAAAGTTGAATATTCTATAAAATCATATATGGTGAACAGAGAAATCATACTGTACTCCTCATGCAGTTCTTGCCACTTGGTCACATTGTGGCTCCAGAAGTTTATTTCCATAAAGTATATATTTCTTTAAAAATTCCTTTAAGGTTGCTAGTGTTACACTAGTGATGGAGTGGATCTTCAGGGATGTCATAAATGATGCCTCTTTCACTTTTTTGCCAAAGGTCTCTATCGATATCTTAATGCATGCCTTCAATGCTCAGATAGTTTAAAGCCCTGCCATCAATCACTTCATGGTTGCAGTGAGCCTTAAGGTAACCCTAAATTGAGAAATAAAAGCCCTTTCCCAAGGTTCCTGGGCATATGCACAGCCTAGCAATTCACACCTCAGATCTTTATTATGAACATTTCATTAATGATCTTGCTTTTAAATATTATGCTTTTATCATTGTCAATTGGTATCACCATTTAAGACAGATAAGAATTTAAATAATGGATATTATTTTTGTTTGGGTGATTTTTTGTTTGTTTTTTGGTGTGTGTATGCACATGTGTGTGTGTGTGTGTGTGTGTGTGTGTGTGTGTGTGTACACACACAACAAATGTCTTAGAGTTCTTTTTAAACTGAGTTAAGTTCTGAGTTAAGTTAAATAACTATGGTCCCAGTACAAGAGACTTTTCCAAGGAGCTGTCAAACATATCAAATAGTGACAATTTCTTTATGATGATGCTCGTTGATGATTTCCAAGCCTCTTCTGCCCTTTACACTGACTGATGATGCTCTGATTCTTACTAAAACTATAGAAGCAAGGCTGCTCATTTTTAAAGCTACAATAAAGGTACAGAAAAAGAGGCTGAGGCTAGAGTGAGTGAAAATACCAGAGTACTTCTTTCTTCAGAGATTCAGCTGTCTTTCTTGAAAGGCATTTCTCACATTGTTGCTTTGTTGGCTTGTTCTCAGAATTTTGAAGAAACTTGGTTTTCGCAGATTTTTTACAAGTGTTCTTATTGCTTTTAATTGTAGATGATTTTCATACTCTACAGGTCTGGAAATCCCATGTCTAACACTTGTAATCTATGGATAAGAGATTGTAATTATTTTTCAATACTCAAGATGTAATTCTTAAAGGAATTCTTTATTTAAACTAAAATATATATTTATATTCACCTATATATGATTAAATCTTTTAAAATATATTTTATCATATTGAAGAGTCATATAGATTTAAGGGATCCACCATGAAGTTTAGACATTCATCATCATGATTTTTAGAGACAAGAAAGTTAATGTGACATATATAATTATGCAATTTATTTTAAAAATATTCAACTGTCTATTTATCAAAAATCCTATTGTGGTAGTTTGATGGAAATGGTTCCCATAGTCCCATAGAGAGTGGTACTATTAGGAGATGTGGCCTTGTTGAAGTCGTTATAGCTTTGTTGAAGGAAGTGTGTCACTGGGATAGACTTTCTCAGATGCTTATGCTAGTCCCAGTGTCTCACTCTCTTCCTTCTTTCTGCCATAATGGATGTAGAAATCTTAGCTACCTCTCCAGAACCATATCTGCCTGGGTGCTACCTTGCTTCCCTCCATGCTTTCTGCCATGGTGACAATGGACTAAACCTCTTCACTCTAAGCCAGACCCAATTAAATATTTCACTTTATAAGAGTTTGCCATGGTCATAGGTCTCTTCACAGCAATAAAAGTTTCTCAAAAAAAAGGGAAAAAAAGAAATGGAATGGATAGTTATAAGATATTATGGTCAATTATTGTATATACCAGTAAACAAATTTAGTAAAATAACAGCCTTAGATAATTTGCACTGTAATGTGCACTGTTATGGATTCTTATACATTGATACAAATGTAAACTAACTTTATATTCCTGTTTAAGATAATTTGTATATTGATACAAATACAGAACTATATTTGTTATAATGTACACATATTTTTACTCTTATTTGAAATATTTGTATATTGATACAAATGTAAATTTATATCTGTCATGTTGTATGTTCTACTTCTGTTTAGGATACTCTGTATATTGATATATATTTAAGATTATTGTCATATTGCATATTGCACTATATACTCCTACCTCTGTTATAAATATCTTGTGTATTGTCACAATTTTGAAGCCATCGTTCTTTACCATACTTTTGCTTATAAACTGTTTACCTTGTTTACGGGAAGCCTTAGTCCTTAGGTTATTTAGGTAGATAAGATTCATAGATTTATAGTCACCTATGCTTATAATCTCTATAGTTATGTTAGTTAGGTTGTCCAGATTCACAGATAATATAGGTCACATGGACAGGTAGTCTTCAAATACTTCATGGACCTAGAGAATATGGCATTTCAACAACTTAGAATTCTGTTGACGTGAGACACAATTGCTCCTGGCTGCACCAATTTGATCCCGAGAGAATGTTGGGCTTCTAAGACATTTCCATTTGGAAGTTTGTCTTCTTGGCACAAAATGGCCTATTGGGCAAAGACCTGCCCTTGCCTCAACTGCTGACAGTATGAATGCTATCTTTCTGGACAAGTGGGACACAAGGAAAAGTGACTTCTGAACTCTGCCAAGACAGGGTAAGATGGTCTTTCAGAATTCCTGCTTCTGAAAATGGTCTGTCAGATACTCTAGGCCTGTAGCCAATTTGAATGCACCAACAATGCTGAGAAACATTAGATGACTGTCCATGCTGACAGCTGTCTCTGTCTACTCTTACAAGATTCCCGAAAGTTGCTTGCATCCATCTTCCATTTCTCAGGTACCATTATATTCCTTCTCAGGTCTTTGATGGGGTTAAAGACTAACAGTTATAGTTACTTTATATATATATACACACACACACATATATAATCTTAGATAGAACATATTAAGTATTAGATTCCGGTTCTTTAGGATAGGACACCTTTTGGAATGATCTTTGTAACATGCATTTACCCATACTCTAGACTTCTCTAGATTTTAGTATGTGTTTCTTGCTTGATATTGTTTGCATTGGTTGTAGTTCCATCTTATCTAGATTATTATCCCTCATTACTCCTGGACAATATTTGATAACCATTCCTTTGTATATAGTCTTGTATTAGGTTAGAACCTTCTTATTTAGACAAAAGGGGGAGATGTAGTGGGTAGCCATTCCAGCTTTGATCTGGAAGTTACAACCCCCATTGAGGCTTTGGTAACTGTCATGCCTATGAGGCAGGGCCAAGAGAGGACCCTGAAGACCTGAGATCCGGATGGGCCAGCTCTCTTGGTTCCTGGATCCAGGACACTGAAGGTAGACCAAGCAGAGTTCTCCAGAGAAGACCGCCGGACTGCGCTACACCTTTCCCAGACCCTGCAGCCTATCCCTTCACTTGTAAGTTACCCCACAAAATAAACCTCCCTTTTAACTACGTGGAGTGGCCTTAATAATTTCACCAATACCCTGATTAAGACAACTATTAGTCTTAGTCCTCGTGCTAAACATCAGATATCTAAATGCATTCATCCTAATCATCTTTTATGTCTTACACAATACTTTTCCAGTGTGACTTAGCTTTAGCTCCCCAATTCCTTCTATTTCACACCGTCCATGGCAAATGTGATTTTATTTACTGTCTCTTTGTATTTGATTTTGCTTTATTTTGGACTTGTTTTAAGTTCTATATATGAAAATTCCTTTTATTTTTTTTATTAAAATTATTTTATGTATATATATGTATATATGTATATATATATATATGCCTACATGTACATTTGTGCACAACTTGTATGTCTGATGCCCATGGAGGCCAAAGATCCCAGTAGATCCCCTGAAACTGAAGCTTCAGTTGTGAGTTGCCAGAATTCTTAATTTCTGATCCATGTCTTTAGTCCTCATTTTCTTATTCTTAAGTGTAATTCATTTTGAGTATTATATATTTATATATGTATGTATATAATCTCAAAATTTTATCTTCTGTCCATGAGTGGAAATTTTGGTTATATCTGTGTTCAGGGTATGGTGAACATTGCTGTAATTACTTTGCAAGATTAAGTGTTGCTTAAATATTTACTTTATTAATATTGTTTTTAATTGTGAGTGTGTGTCTTTATCTGTGTGTCGGTCTGTGTATCTGTGCACTTGTGAGTGCAGGTGCCTGTGGATTCCAGGCAAGGGTGTCTGATGTTATGAATATGAAGTTGTAGGTGTGTTTGAGCCTCCAAATTTGGATGCTAGGAACAGAACTGAGGTCCTGTGAAAGAGCAGCTAGTGCTCTTAACTGCTGTGTCATATCTCCAGCACTTACAATATGCACTATTTAAAGCTGAAGATTAAGGTTCCTTTGAGTATGTAACTAGAAGAGGGTTTGTGGCTTCAGATGATACTTCTAAGTACGTATTAAACCTCCATGATGTTTTCCAGAATGACTACAACAATCTAAATTTTCTCAATAGGGTTCTTCTTCTTGATATCCTCAGCACGTCTCTCTTTTCTTTTTGTAACTAGCCATACTAACTCATGGAAATTCTGATCTCATTTAGTTTTGAATACAAGTTTACTGTTGATTACTAATAACAAGCACATTTTTCATAGTTCTATTGGTGTTTTTGTTTCTTTTACCATTTCTTCTTGGGAGGAATCACTTAAAAGTCTTTTTTCAAAATGTAAATTTTTAAAGAGTTATTGGAGTTTTATAAGCATTATATCTTAAACCTTAAGCCTTCAAGATACCTTTACATTTTGATGTTTTGTGCTCGAAACTTTATGCACTTCCATTTGCTTTTGTTGCATGAGCATTTTGTTGACATATTCAAAATATTGTTGCCAAGACTAATATCAAAGTGACTTCTCTACATTTTTCTTTATCTTTTTTTCTTTGTGTTTGTGTATACGCCATATGCATATGCTTGCACACGTCTGTGTATGTGTACATGGTCAAATGTTCTTTGCCTTGTTTATTTTGAAACAGAATCTCTCTCACTGAATCCAGAGCTCACTACAGTTTTGGCTAGACTGGCCGGCCTCCTGTCCTATCTGGGCTTTTCTTGTCTGGAGTTATAGACAAAAGCTACTGCACCTAGTTTTTACATAAGTGTTGAGGAACTGAGCTTAGGTCTTCCTGGTTGTACAACAAGCATTTTACCTGCTGAGTCTTGCCCAAACCCCTCTCTGCTATTTTTTACAAGGATTTTAGAGGCTTGCACATTTGTGTCACATAGTTAGGCTGTTTAATCCATTGTGAATTAATTTTGGGATGTTGTGTAAAAGAATGTAGCTATTTCATTTTTTTAATGTGGAAATTTGATGTTTCAAAGTTTCTTAATTTGTTCCTGAACTTTCAGTATTATTAATTTTTGTATTTGATTTGTTTTTCATGAACAGAAGTTAAGTGATTGATTGGCAGTGTGTCCTTCATTCCTCTCTTTCTCTCTCTCCTCCCCCTATCACTAATAAGCAATTTCCATGAGATTAACAGCTTACCTCTACTACACATTGCCCACCATGTTTTTTTTTGTCTTGCTAAAGGCCCAAAACTGTGAGGACAAAGCCCTGAACTAACAACATCTGACATTATGATCCAAGTGAAAAATTTCTTCCTTTTCAGTTGTTTAGTTTAAATATTTGTGACATTGACAGAAAGCTGAAAACAATTTTCAATTTTGAGTTCTAATACAATTATGAAATAAATTAGTCCTTTCCAATAAACTGATAGCTTATCATTCAATAGTACTATATTGAGTATATAACTCATTACTTTCTCAGATTTTACTACAATCTCCATTTTAAATTTATGAATTAGTTGTCATTTACCTTCTTGGAAATTAGTATGCTCTGTTATACTTATTAAGAATGTATTTTCTTTTTACTCTAAATACCAATAATTAACTCTCTCATATAGACATTCATATGAAGTAATTTTCAGATACTTCTGATTTTTGTAGGTCCATTATTTTATAGCGCTATTTACAAAAGAATCATATTTTATATTACTCTAATGTATCTAATTAGAATCACAAAAGCTTGAAGCTTCTATGTCATTCTCTCATATAAGTGTAGCCAAGTACTTCAAACCTGTCTTACAGAAGAGTTTTATGTGTGCTTGGTGTTACATGTGCTCACTGTGTTCCCATAACAAAATATTTTCATATGGAAAAAGGCAAAACGATGAATCATGAATGAAAATAAAATCCTTTTTTTCTTGCATTTTCCTGTCATGTCTTGAACATCTCTCATTATGAATACTAACCACTGAATGCTCTTTGTGGTAGTTTTGTATATTATCTTTCTATAGATACAGAAAATCTCTTTGAATTAAAAAAATATTCTGGTATCAGATGATGTGTAGAAGTCTTTTAAAGAATATCCAATAAATGGAGAGTTCAAAGGAAATCTGAATAATAGAAAATAGTGAACTAAAAAAGGGGCAAAATTGTCTTTCTTGGTTTCCAACTTGACATCCCTGGGGAGAAATAACCTCCCTTGAAGAATTGCCTCCACTCAATTTGCTGTGAGCATGTCTGTGTATTGTTTTCTTAACTGATAATTAATGTGGGAGGACCAAGCCCATTAATTATGAGAAGTAACATCTCTGGGCATTTGTGCCTGAGCTGCATAAATTTTTATAAACTGAACATGAGCCTGGGAACATCCTAGTAAGAAGCATTTCTCAGTGATATCTGCTTCAAGATCCTTCATTGAGTTCCTGCCCTAACATCCCTCAATAATAAATTTTGACCTGAAAGTAAAAAAATGAAATAAACTTTGCCTCTCCAGGTTACTTCTGGTCAGAGTATTTTATATCAGAAGCAGAAAATCAAAGAAGAAAACCTGACTTTTATGATGTTAGTAATCTTGTTACACTTCTAGGTAAGAACTATAAGAGAAGAAAGACATTAAGAACTTTAGCAATTTGTGTCTTTTTGTTTGTCCAACATCTATCTTTGTACTTAACATAGAGCACACAGTACCTTAATCTCTCTGAATCTGAGTGATTTTTCAAATAAGTATAACACCTGCAGTGTGCCATAATGTTTCCCTTTGCTTCTGGTTGTGATGAATTGCTACATTATTGTGTTTTATCCTGTTCTGTTAATTTTCAGATCCCATGCTAATTAGGTTCATACAGTTGATATGCCCATAGCAGATAGTCTAAGATGTCATAACTCTATCTTTCTTATTTCTTATAAAAGGTACTTTGCATGGCTGTGAAAATATCGCATACTTACACATATATCATATATAACACATATAGCATAATATATAATATGTTATTTATACTAGTACCTTATAGCAATTACTATAATGACATTTTCCCTGCAGTTAATATTTTTTAATCAATATAACTTTATTAATGCCAAATTATTGCAACTTTCTTGTATTTAACATAACTCCTTGAAGAAAGACATAATTTAAAAAATATTTGATTGTGTGTAAGCCTCAAACTTTAACCTTGGTCTTTTAAGTTCATGTAGTTATCTTTACCATACATTATTTATATATAAAGTAGGTTTAATTATGACATTTTCATGCCTGTATATAATGTATTTTTATCATATTCACTTCCAATTGCTCTCTCATCCTCCTCACATTCCTACTGATTCCTTTCTCCTTCTGCAGTCATGTCTATGTTATTTTATTTTGTAACCCTACAGGAGAATGGACTATTTACTAGTGGACACACAACTGAAGAAATAGTCCCTTCCTCCCTGTGCAACCATTAACTACCTGTATAACTCAGGGAGTTGTGGAAATCATGAGTTAACCTTCTTCTCTAATGATCATTTTTTTTCCGAATTTTAATTTTGTATATATACACACAGAGACACACATTTATGTATTCTTGTTATAGGTGTATTAGTACCACTCTAAGATGAAGTACACAGAATACTAAAGTGTGTGATTACTTTAAATTACTTGAAGGTATTGTCCTAATCAAGTCACTCCTTTCTCACTATCTAGTTAATTGGTATATTATAAACAAAGTTTGAAGGGAGTGCAAAGTCTCTTGCTCAAAAAGAAGCAAATAAACCAACAAAAACAACCAAAAAACAACAAAAAATACAAACACCTCCTTTTCTAAAGAGCTTCACTAGTTTTCAACTTCAAAGTACAACAAATGAGCATTTCTGTTGGATTGTGTCATTTCCAGCAATTAGTGTTCTAAACATCTAGTGTTGAAGGATAATATTGTGGACTAAGGAGGTAAAAACCTAGGTATTTATGACAGGAATGACAGGAAAATTATGTGTTGATTGTTCATAGTAGAGCTCTTCTTTAGGTATTGAGCTCAATGGAGAGAAGCTGATTTATCCCAGGTTACAGCTTTGTTAGAACCAAACTTGCCTATCTACTAGCTGTTAGTCGCTTATCTGATATAGCTATTCTTTGAACCTGCAGATGTCTTAAGTGCTATTAACTAGAAAAAGGTCTCTATTCTTGAATGTACCAAAAGGTAGCTGTAGTTATATTAAATCAACTCCTTACCTATAGGATGGTCTGCAGTGAGTTTCCTGACATAGGTAAAGGATTTCAACTTCATAGAATCTATATTTCCTTGCAATTTAGTCTGTTAGCTGTGTTACAAGCAAGAATACGTAAAAGAACAATGGTGCCTAGCATAAGTTCCCCAAGAAGTATCTCACAGTAGCTAGCCAGCCAGCCTACCAATACTGGCCTTGTTTCTCAGAGCCTATTTGTCTCTTATCAGGTTCCCTTGCTACTCATACTCAGTTGCAAACTTTTTGATTCTCATATTTATGATTTGGCTATTTTAACAATAACCCTCTTTTTCAATTCAGCAGCCATTGTTTATAGAAACATATTTAAACAGCTCACAGTTTTCACCATCGGGCCTTTTATGTATGTCTTAGTAGTTTTGCATTGCTGTGATAAATAGATTGACTAAAAGCAACTTGAGGAAAAAGGGTCTTTTCATCTTATAGCCTGTAGTCAGTTATCCAGGGAAGTCAGTGTCACAACTCAAGGCAAGAACCTAGAGGCATGTACTGATGTGCAGGCCATAAATGTAAGCTGGTTACTGATTTATTTAATAATGGCTTGTTAACCTTGCTTTTGGATAGCATCTAGGACCACTAGCTCAGGGTGGCATGACACACAATGAGTTGAGTCTTCCAATATCAATCATAAGTCAAGAAAATGCTTGACCAGCCCTGTTGCCTTTAATCCTACCACTTGTGAGGCAAATTCAGGCAGATTTCTATAAGTTGGGGGCCAAAATGGTCTCCATAGTGGGTTCTAGGACATTCAGCATGACATAACAACAGGCCTTTTCAAAAATAAAAAACAAAGAAGCAAAGAAAGGAAGGAAGAAAGAAAGAAGAGAGAGACAGAAAGACAGATACAGAAACCTAGGGGAGGGGGGGGGAGAGAGAGAGAGAGAGAGAGAGAGAGAGAGAGAGAAGAAAATGCCTCATTTGTTGGCATTTTTTGAATTGAGGTTACCTCTTCCCAAATTATACTAGCTTCTATCAAGTTGACATAAAACTTAGCCAGCACACCTTACTGCCTACAGAGAATTAGCACCTCTATCACTACTTCTTTTTTTTAAAAAAAAAATATATATGTATGTATATATATATGTATATATATATATATATATATATATATATATATATATATATACTTAGAAGACTTAATTTTAGGGAATCATAGATTCATCCACACCACTTATTTGTACACCACATATTCACTCATCACCTCCCTGTTATCATTTTCTTACTGTACATAAGTTGTACAACATTAGTAGCATAAATGAAAGGCAAATACCATTATGTAAAGTGAAATATACAAGTCAAGTACACAGAAATAGAATGAGATAGTAGATAGCATGGTGGTTAGGAAGATGTTAGTCAAAGAAGAAAATACCAATTCAAAATTTCAAATTGTCGGGAGGAATGAATTCTGAGGATTCATTGCACATGGTGACTGAAGATGCAAAAATTGCTTAGAGAATATTTTAAGTGTTCCCACCCCAAAAATTCTGTGAGGTAATCAATATGTTGATTTGTCATTCCACTGTATACCAAAGGAAAAGAGTGAAGGGCTTGCCAAATTTTAAATTATACACAGACAATTTTCTGGGGAGGTAAATATTATATACATTTAGGGAATACAATTTTGTTAGTAATGCTATAAAAATACTTGCTTGCAATTTTAGAGCACATTCTAAAAATATTCATGCTGTTTATGTCGCTATTAGCACACACTTTCATCAGCACTATCTATAAATGATATAGTTACACTATTTTTAAACTCAATAGTTTCCATTAAGGTTAACAGTTCCATATATTTGCATGATGTGGGGCAATCATATATCATGTTCTCACAACTAAGTTATCACAAAGAATAATTTTTTTACTTTAAAAAATCTTGTGTGTGTGTGTGTGTGTGTGTGTGTGTGTGTGTGTGTGTGTACCATGGCATGTAGACAATAAAGGTCAGTTTTGTAGTCTGATTTGTTCTTCCACCCTGTGAATACTGAGAACTGAACTCAGGTCACCAAGATTGCTGGTAGCTTCATTTACTCTCTGAACTATCTTACTTGCCAACAATATTATTTTGGAAGTCATATTAGTTATTGACAGTTTTTGCAACTTTGAACTAAACTGTTGTAATTATGAATCTGTAGATTTGGGTAGTACAAGTTTTTCATTCATTTAAGTAACTAGGAAGATGAATGTTACATTATCGAGCTATGTTTTGTTTCTTTGCAATAAGCACTAACTAATACTGTATCCTAAAGTAGCTGTATTGTTTTTCATCTTCAAAGCAACAAATAGGCATTTCTGTTGATCGTCATTTTTTCTAGTATTTGATGTTCTTTTTATTTTTTCCTTTCAAAAGCATTTGTTGCATGAATTCTTGTAGCAGGAATCTTACAAGGTATTTATTAATAAAATCAAACCTGAGGCCAGTTATTGTGGTGAATGCTGGAGGATCAGAGAGACAGAACAAGCCACAGCTAACCTCACCTGGCCAACTTCTCAGCTGATCTTGTTTCTTCAAACTGGAAGCCTCTGTGTCCTCATATCCCAATGGCTCTCAGCTGAACTGTGCTGTTCAAAATCTAAAAGCTTAACCATCCAAATGCTTCTAGTTTCTGGTCTCCACGCCTTATATATCTTTCTGTTTTTGCCATCACTCCCTGGGATTAAAGGATCGCTTTCTGGGATTAAAGGCGTGAGTCACTATGCTTGGCTGTATCCTTGAATAGATGGATTTTTGCCTCTGGAATGCTAGGATTAAAGGCGTGTGCTACCACTGCCTATGCTAAGTATCGAGTGGCTTTTCTGTTCTCTGACCCCAGATAAGTTTATTAGGATACACAATATTTTGGGGAACACAATACCACCACAAATTCTGATTAATATAACTGAAGTTATATTGGGACAAAACAGGCATGATTTATCTCAAAAAGCTTAATCATCTTTTCTCCTTTTTTTTTTCAACAGAATTTAAATAGACAAAATCCTTAGGTTGGTATATGGAACATTACTATTAGAACCTGATATTTACAACGTGTCAGACCTTTGATATTATCTTAAAACAAATCAGGTAGATTTCTAATTGAGTGTACACTTTATGGAATTCTAGATCTTTCCACCTCTCTTTTTTCAGTCTCTTGCTTCCTTGGAACCAGTTCTAACTTACTGAGTGTCTTAATTACTTTTCTATTGCAATGAAGAGACACCACAGTCAAGGAAACTTATAGAAGAAAAGATTTAATGGGAGCTTGCATACAGTTTGCAAGGGATAAAGTCAATGACCATTATGATGCGGTGCATGGCAGCAGACAGGTAGGCACAGTAATGAAACAGTAGCTAAGTTTTTACATTTCATCTACAATCATGTAGTAGATAGTATAACACTATGGACATTTGAAACCTTATAGCCCACCTCCAGTGACATACCTCCTTCAACAAGGCTATACCTCTTATCCTTTCTCCAAATAGTTCCAACAACTGAGGACAAAACATTTAAATATATGATCCTGTGAGGGCCATTCTCACTCAAAACATCACACTGACTTTTTTTTTCTAACATTACTCATCATTACAAGTCTAAAATTGTATATTGTCTGAAATTTCCCAATGACATGTAAACTGCCTAACTTTTAATGTAGTCATCATATGTAATCTTTTAGCTATTTCGTCCATTTTAATAAACATTTTATTGAGATATAATTTATTTGTATATATTGTATATATTTAATGTATACTTCTTGATGTGTTTCACATGTACAAATGCATACCTTGATGATTTGAATGAAAATGTTTTTCTCATAATCTTGGGTATCTGAATACACAGTCCCTAGTTGGTGATGCAGTGATACTGTTTGGTGATATTTAGATGATATAGCCTTCATAGAGGAAGTGCATCACTGGAGGTAGATTTTGAGAGTAAAAGGTCCTGCTTATTTCTAGTTTGCTCTCTCATGGTGCTTTTGTTTCAAGTTGTGAGTTCTCAGCTTCCTTACACTGATGTCCTTCCTGCTGCTTTCTATAATGCCTTCTGTGATGCTATTCTTAGTTGTCAAGTTGTGTACATCTGGAATTAACTAAAACACAAGTGACTGGGTACATTGGTGATGGATATTTTCTTAATTGAATCTTTTGAGGCTAGAAGATACACCATTAATCCAGATCTTTTTACGAAGGAAAATTCACCTTTAATCTGGGCCTTCAGGTAACAGTATATATATAGGACATGAAAGAAGGAAGTTTTCATGCTTTTTCTGCCTGTTCTTACTCTCGCTGGCATATCCATTCATTCATTGGCATTAGAGTCTAATTCAGAATTACAGCATATATTGATATAGCTGAAGTTTTCTCCAGTCCTGCCTGGCCCACAGTCAGGACAAATCTCTCTCATCTGCCAGTCCCGAAGCTGCTTAGACCCAACCAAGTAAACACACAGAGACTTATATTACTTATAAACTGTATGGCTGTGGCAGGTTTCTTGCTAACTATTCTTATGTGTTAAATCAACCCATTTCTATTCATCTATAAGTTGCCACATGGCTCATGGCTTACCAGCATCTTAACATCTTCTCATGGCGGTGGCTGGCAGCGTCTCTCTGCCTCAGGCTTCCACTTCCATGAAAAAATTATCTAAATTCTAGCATCAAAGATTGTGATGAATTATAGCAGTGAACTCAGTGAAAACAAAAACAGACCAGCTCCAGATGAGTGCAGATAGTCTAAAGGTTTCTAGGTGTGCTGTGAAAGAGAATCTTCTCTCTAGCAGCCTCAGAGCTCAAGTTATAGAAAATCATACTGAAACTGTCATAATAAAATTGGATGAATTACAAAGAAAATTTGATTCCCAATATCGGAGGGTGTGTATGGTTAAAGTAAGGGCCTTAATTGCTAAAGTATGGGATCCTGTAACTTGGCATAGAGTTATGGGGGTGACCCTATTGAGGCTGAGAACTTTGGATCCTCAAATTCTCAAGGGATTGTGGTGATATATTATGTGCCTTAATAAACTTTGCCTGAAGATCAGAAAACAGAACAAGCCACTAGATTAAACATAGAGGCCAGGCAGTTGTGGCACACACATTTAATCCTAGCACTCAGGAGGCAGAGATCTGTCTGGATCTCTGTGAATTGAAAGCCACCCTGGACTATATGAGATTGATTCAGTCTAGGAGAGAAACAAAGCCAGGCAGTGGTAGCACAGCCCTTTAATCCCAGTACTTGGGAGTCACATACCTTTAATCCAAGCACTTGAGATCTCAAGCCTTTGCTTGGGAAGCACATAAGCCTTTAATCTCAGGAAGTGATTGCTAGGCAGAGAAAGGTATATAAGGCATGAGGAGACAGGAATCAGAGGCTTTTCAGGCTGAGGAGTTGGTGAGGTAAGAGGTGGTGGCTGTGGCTGGTTACTTTGTCTCTCTGACCTTTCAGCATTAACCCTAACACCTGGAAGGTTTTTATTAAAAGACCTTTTAGAATTCGAACATCTGGCATCCAACTTGTGGGGCACGAATTCATGAAAATGCTGCTTGTCTGTGGCCTTGCGGTCCGTGGCTCAGGTCTGAGCTACACGCAGCTGGAATCTCCACCCTGCCTTGGCTAGACTCCTTAACCCACTGGCTAAATTTTTGTTGCAGCCTCTCTGCAGCAATTTCCATAGGTTTCTGGGCTCCAAAAACTGCAGGAGTTAGCCACTTTTGCATACTTCCCCTGGATAGGTGGCTGGATCTTTTCAGTCTTTCCTCTCCTGGTGGGTTTTGGCTTTCTCTGGGTGGGCCCCATCCTCAGGCTGCTTCCACACCATCATCTGAATCGTCATTGTCACCAGATTTGGTGAGTCAGTTGGGATTTCTTAAAGGGAGGAATTAAAAGAGAGGGTTTTTTTTTCCACATTAAAAAACGAGAAACATTTCTACAATGGATAGAGCTTGGTCTTTGTTTGATAGTACATCAGACAACCTGAAAAGGGAACAATTAAATGAGAGGATAATTAAATGTAGTGGGATTTATGTAATGTCAATTATAAATATTATTTGATTATTTTTGTTTTATCATTAAAAAGGTTAGTTAATATGAGTGCCAAGATAAAAGTTTTAGAAAAACCTGTTGAAACAGATCATAAATACATTCAGATCCAGACAGAAGATTTTAAAGGAGAAACAATCTCAGCATTGCATTATAATGTGACAGAGAAACAGTCTAAGGCTTTCAAACAGCCAACATTAATCTATCCAATAACCTTACAAGAACTGCCACATGATAGATATCTTCAAGGCTATATACAAGCTGATTGGACTCCTGTGCAAATGTTAGATTTGAGGAGATAGAAAGAATCAATAGTCTTATATGGCATCCACTCATCTTTTTTGAAGCAGATGTTAAACTTGTGGACAACTTGTAATAGAATTATCCCTCAAGACAGGAGAGATCAATTATGGACTCTTAATGACTTTCAAAGATTATTAGGAGACATTTCCAATCTATTGATCACTACTGGGGTAAAAAATGATGAACTGAGTAATTTGTTCAAGACTTTAGAGGGTAACAAGGACTTAAATAGTCTAAGAAAATTATCAGCTGAAGTGGACAGAGAATTGGCTTTGGTGGAAAAGAAAATACAGGATGCACATGTGGATCATTGGGATTCAAAGCTTGATTACATTTTGGTTATTTTACCCTCTAAGCATTCTCCTATAGAAATTTTAATATTGAGGGAAGATATTATATTGGAATGGATATTTCTACCAAATAAATAGAGAAAAAAATAAAAACTTATATGGAAAAGATCTCTGAGTTGATTTTAAAAGGAAAATTGAGACTTCATCAATTAACAAGAATAGACCCAGCAGAAATTGTCATACCTTTAACTAAGGAGGACATTGAAAAATTATAGGCAGAAAGTGAACCTTGGCAAAGAGCTTGCAGTAATTTTTTGGGAGAAATAAAGAACCTGTTACTTTGATTCTGACATTTGGTGAAACTTTGAGTTTTTAATCTGCCACATTTACAAGGTTGCAAAATTGATGATAAACACGTAAAGGCACTTATGCCTGAATATACAGTTACAATTTTATAATTCACTGCATGAATCTCTGCCTAATTTCTGTGTTCATATGAATTTTACTCTTTTGCATGTATATGTGATTGCCATTGTATGTATGTCTTGATATTAAAATACACATTTTGTATTTAAAATATATGGAAAACAATTTTAAATAATCTGTGAGCTATAAATGGAATAATTACCAATGGTGTACTGAATTTGACTATCAAAGACAAAGTCATCTACCTATACTGTAACTAATAGATTTTCAAATTTTTAGTTCTTGGTAATTTCCTTTTGTAATCTAAAATTTATCTGATTTGTTCATCTCTGTTCTCTGTACATTTTAGGACATTTACTAAAATAAATTTTCACTATGCTTTTTTGGGTTATTGTATTAAATTAATTTAGTAATTGTCACAAATTCTGTTTTCATTGTGTTTGAAGGGGTGTATAAGTGTCTAAAATTTCCTATTCTTTAAGTATGATTTAGAAATACTATTGAAAACCACCTTTTTAAAAAATATTATTTAATGAATAACAGATGCTTTATACTTCTCTGATATGTCATAAATCTTAGACCCCTTAAAAAAATGCCACTCATGTAGAAACCTTCAATATCTTTCTCCTCTAGTCAAGCTCTGGAGATGGATAATAATAACTTTCATGATGAATGCCAAATATTAATGAAATATGACAGTAATTTTTTCATCTAAAGACATTGAAGACAGAACAGTGAATCACAAGACTAGAGGGAACAGTATTGTATATTCCTAGGAAGACAGATGACTAGAAGAAAATTATTTAAAAAACAAAATAGGTCTACTTTGATATTACATATTATTTTCTAATAGTGTAAAAGCTATACTTTGTTAGTGAGAAGGAAATGAGGGAATGATGCAGCCAGGAATTTTTGGCACAAAATATGATCATATTTAAAATTTTCCTTTTCCTGATTCCAGAATATCTCTTAGTATAGAACAAAATGAAGTTGCATTAGTTAGATCAACCTGCCATTACCAAATACTGTAGAAAAGTGGGCTTAAAAAACAAATATTTGTTTCCTCTTTGTTTTGGAAACTAGAATTTTAAAGCCAATAGTACAGCACTGTAAGGTTCTACAGTAAATTTTCTCTGGGCTTTCAAACATCTAAATTTTTGCTGTTAACTCACATGGCTTTTCTTCAGTATCTATAAGCTTTTTATTTCTTTTTCTTTCATTATAAGGCAGCAAATCTATCAGATTAGAAACCTTGCCTTATGGATTCATTTAACCTAAATTACTTCTTAAAAGCCCTATCTCCAAATATAATTATGTTGGCAGTTAAAATTTCAAGATGTGAACTTTTGAAGAACACAATTTGCTTCAAGCTGAGAGTTTTGGAATCATCCCAGGGGAGGTCTTCAGGAAAAGAGATAGTAGAATATAGGTAAAATGAAAGTAGAGAGGGAGAATATAAGTTGCATAAAGCCCATGTAGTGAGTGGAATGGGGGGATGTGCAAACAAGAGGGCAGAGGAACTTTTAACCAAGATGAAGAATCTATGAAAAAGTTATGTGGAAAAGCATAAGAAATTACAGGACACATGTGATATGGAAGAACAAGAGGTACTCCTTAGAGTTAATGTTTGAATTAGAGATAGAGACAGAGGTATGGGAGAACAGAGAAGGTAGTATAGGTAACCAAAACTAAAAGTGTGTGAAGACCTAAGAAAACTCACTACTTAATAAGGAAATTTAAAAACTATTTTTAAAAGAGTATGAACAGATATTTTGTATGGGTTGACAATCCTTCTCCTAGAAGACACAAGTTATTAAGGGAAAATATCAGTCCCAGTTATGGTTTACCTCTTATAGATTGATCAAGGATGCCACTGAGTCACCCAAAATAATACAAACTATTGTTTTTGCCTTTGCTTGTCAACCATAACAAATGGTAAAAACCTATTGATGAAGGTATCGTACACTTTGTATACAGGACCTAGGGAAATCAATCTCAAACTGACTCTGTGTGTGTGTGTGTGTGTGTGTGTGTGTGTGTGTGTGTGTGTAGGTATGTGCCTTACCCATCTCTGGACTATATGGTGATATTTTATTTGTACTGAAATGTGATTTTATTTGTATGTTAATAAATAAAGGTGCCTGGGGGTCAGAGCTAACAGCAAGCCATAGCAGAAGCTGGGCAGTAGTTGTGCACACCTTTAATCCCAGCTCTTGGGAGGCAGAGCTAGGCAGATCTCTGTGTGTTCAAGGGTACAGCCAGCATGGAGACACATGCCTTTAATCTCAATACCAACCATAGAAGACCTGGAGGTCGGTACAGACAGGCAGTGATGAGGAGGTCATGTGGTTGGGTTTACAACCAATGAGAAGGCAGAACAGAAAGTCTATATAAAGACAAACACATAGGAAGTAGCTCTCTTGGCTGAAGAGGATAGCTGCAGCAGTGAAGGGTAAGACTCTTAGCTCTGACCTCTTGGGCTTTCATCTCTGCATTGTTTCTGTGTTTCTTATTTAACAAGACCGTTCTTCTACAGGACTATATGTGCTACTATAGCTGCTTGTGTGCAAAATGTACCTACTAGTGTAATACTGGCATGACTGATATGGAGTAACTAACCAGTTGCTTGGACTTGTGGCCAAAGTCTTTCATTGCTGTCTGGTGTGGTAAACACAATCAAATTCCATGACTGTGGAAGTCATAGACTCTAGTCAAGAATCTCCTATATTGCTGTTTTGCTAAGTGGTCATCATGTCAAAATGTCCTCTACATACTTATGTTTATACTCATAGATTTTCAGTGTTCCTTTTCAGAGATTCAAATTGTTGAGAGTGATTGTGACTGTTCAGCTGTAGACGTGACAACTCCATTAAATTCTCTAGCAACAAATCTCAAGAAAGGTCACAGAAGATATGGCAGAAAGAATGTATGGTATGGAGGATAGAAAAGAACATTGTGTACTATCTTCTGGGTGTGACATGAGTACTGTACACATGAACTCACAGTACCTGTTGTTGTCTATATACAATCAAGCCAATTAAATTTTCAGTGTGAGTTAGTGATGGGTTCCAAAGGAGCTGAGGAGCTATTGGCAGTTAATGACTGCTAGGGAGGAAGAATCATTTTTCATTGAGGATGTGCCCAGTGGTAGCTTGCACATATCACAGTGGTTGGCCACTTCCTGTGTGCATATGAGCAGGACTAATTGCAATCAGTGAGATATAAGAAAAGAGACAAAGATAGAGACAAAAACAGAGAGGGCAGAGGCAGGAGAGGGGGTGAGGGAGGGAGGAGGGAGGGAGAGAGGGAGAGAGAGGACAGAAAGAGAGAGAGAAAGAAAGAAAGGAAGGAAAGAAGGAAGGAAGGAAGAAAGAAAGAAAGAAAGAAAGAAAGAAAGAAAGAAAGAAAGAAAGAAAGAAAGAAAGAAATAGATTAAATGTTTAGGTGGGAAATGCATTGGAGGGAGCTGGGGAAGTTAAAAAATAGGGCCTGGTTATGTTTAAGACACATTGTATGTACATAGAAAAAAATTAAATGTATCATCGCCATGAAGAATTAGAAAAACAAGTATTGACCTACCAGAACCTGTTGAATTAATGTCAGGAGAAAAGCAGAGCTATGAAAGCTACAAAAAGAGTCTGTTTTCTGTAATTATAGCTTAAAGGTGAATGGTTTCCATATGGGAACAATGATCATATTAAACTCATTTGAGTATTTTGTTTTCTGTTTGTAGAGAGAGAAAAAGGAAGAAAAAAAGAGAGGAAGATATAAAATATGAGCAAAATATGATTATCTTTTTCATTTGGGTGATATATTTCCAAAATATGAGAACAGAAATTAAACTGCACCAAATAACAATGTGATGGTCTTTTCAGCATAGACTAGTGATGCATTTAGCAGAAATGTCAGGCTGGCTGCAGTACAGTTTGCATTGTGCTAACAGGATACAATTCCAGCTTTTTGTTAGGACCATTGAGGCAGAAAGTGATTTACTAAGCTTGAAATGGCAAAGTAGGGAGCAGCTGTAATGGGAGGAAATCGACTTACTTTTTCTTTATCAACAAGCTACTGGCTACCTAAGGAAAAGCTTCTTCCACATATTTTAGTAGGAAGAGGTACTTGGGTTTAGACTCTTCAGCATAAAGTTTCTGGAATCCTTTTTAATTATGGAGAAAGATTTTGCTTTCACCCTTTTGTATTAGGAGAAATTAGAACTCACAATTTTACTTCAAACTCTATAATAGATATTTTTGTTAATGTTACATATACTATTTTCACTTACATTTGTGGGAACATCATTGCTTCTTATAATTTATTTAAGAATTAATTTAAAAGGAAAACATTATGCTGAAGAGTAAATTCAGCTGTCACAAAGTCAGACTAAAGAACTTATGAGTCATGAAAGAGGATATAAATATGTTTTTCTACTTTAAATTCATCATAGCCTTTTCTCTTCTTGTGATGGAAAAGGGAATAAAAATGTAATTGATAGCGAAAGTGTAAGACACTAATCATAGTTCTATTGTTTCAGGATGGCTGTTCTGGCTGTAGAGAAGTTCACTGATATATATATATATATATATATATATAAAACTTTTGTTTGTGTTGCTTCCTTAAACTAGTTGAGTGATGCTTTTATTTTGAGTGAATTAGCATAAAGTATTTTAAAATAAAATAGACCACCAAATGAAGGCATACCAAATGTCTCAAGGGAACCTTCCATAGCTCCACCTTACCATATTGAAGCTATAAATCTACCACTCTTTGTTTAAATTTGACATCTGAAATTTTGTCTATGGCTGTTTAGCAAGTATCTGATCATTGAGTAGTCTTTCATGTATCTTTGTAAATATAGAACTAAGCCATGCCATTTTTCATATTTCCCTGTCATCAATTAATTTATTGGGTCCCAGCCTTTTCAGATCTAAGATGATAGTAGAGAACTTTTCCCAGTAATATGTACTTCATACTGTCCCATTGTGTTAAAAAGGTTAGTAATTTTTAAAAAAACTAAGAGTGTTCAAAATTTAATCTGAGCTTGAAGTTATTGTTTGTTTGTTCCTCTTTTTTTTTCAAGACAGAGTTTCTCTGTGTAACCCTGGCTGTATGAAACTCACTCTGTAGACCTAGTTGGTCTTTAGATATCTTCCTGTCTCTGCCTCTCAAGTGCTGGTATTAAAAGAGTGCAACATTTCCACCTGGCAAGATTGTAGTTTTGTATGTCATAATTCATAATATTAGGGAACAAACTGACCTTAATATATATTTATGCATATTTATGTATATATACTATTTGTTGGTAGATTATTGAGCTGGACTTAGCTGGTATAAGAGATATGGCTGGTAGAATCTCCATTTTCCTTTGGGATCATTTATGATTGTCCGGTTCATATTATCCTACTCAGCAAGTTCTACAAAACATGGCCTCTGAGAAATAACAATCCTTGGGCCCTAAAACTAATGGTTAATAGTTACCAGTGTAGAATAGAAACTAAGTATGTCAGTCAACGAAGGTTGACATGAAAATGTCTTAAATGGAGGATGAATGAGAAAAATTTAATATTTATATTCCAGAAATCCAAAGTTAATGTACATGTATATTTTAGGTGTCTGTTGAGTATGTCTTTTCTTTTTCCAAGATGGAAAATCTTGAAAGATGGAAGAGAGAAAAGAAGCTCCCATAAGATTTATGTAAGAGCACTGATACAATTTAGGCAGTCAGATATTATACTTTAATTGCCTCCTCAAATTCCCAACTCTTTTTTTTTTTTTTTTTTCGAGACAGGGTTTCTCTGTGTAGCTTTGCGCCTTTCCTGGAACTCACTTGGTAGCCCAGGATGGCCTCGAACTCACAGAGATCCGCCTGGCTCTGCCTCCCAAGTGCTGGGATTAAAGGTGTGCGCCACCACCGCCCGGCAAATTCCCAACTCTTTATTTATTTATTTTTTATTTTTATTTATTTATTTATTTATTTATTTAGGTTTTTCGAGACAGGGTTTCTCTATGTAGCTTTGCGTCTTTCCTGGAACTCACTTGGTAGTCCAGGCTGGCCTCCAACTCACAGAGATCCGCCTGGCTCTGCCTCCCAAGTGCTGGGATTAAAGGCATGCACCACCACCGCCCGGCAAATTCCCAACTCTTAATACTATTTCAATGCGTCCATATTTCCAGTATATCATGGAGTTGTAGAATTCAGAGAACACAAAGAAATATTAATATTTTTAAAAATATTTAGTCATGTATCCAATTAACTCAATTTATTCTAGGAATTATGCTTTTTTTTTTCTTTGTGTGTATGTGTCTAGTAGTCTTTGATTTCATCTTATTCTGGTCTCTTCTCATATAGAAAATTCGAAATAATGACTTAGATTGTGCTCAAATAAGAGCCACGTCAAGAAGTTCAGAAGTCAAAGAGGTTATTTGGTAGTGATTACTAGGTAAAGATAGATATATCCTCACAGACTCTGATCTTTGTAGACTCATTAGCTCAGAAGAGGCAACATGGCTGGTTGAGCAGTCTCTGAAAATTCAGCAGTAATAACTGGGAAAAAATAGAAAATTGCAAGGGTGTCTATTGGTATTTCTTTTACAAGGAAATATATGAATTCCTTGATAATAAACTGGTAGAGTTTTGCCTCTTTTGGTCCTGGTGGATCAATTATTTTGAAGTACAGACATATAATTATACTTAGTAATAATATTTTACAATGATAAGAATTGTTGATGTTTCTTTCTAATATAGTTACCATATTTTACATTTTATCTTCATACAATACTATAGATTACTCAGGTTCCAGGGATTTCGCTACATCCCACATGGGATATCTGAGGGAAAAAACTCTACGTACACTATGCACTTACATCTGTTAGTTTTATTCTGCTAAGAATATTCAGTTACAGCTCCATCAGGCATTCAGGAGAAGAATAAATCTAGATATACCAAGCTCTTTGTCTGTCTAATTTATTTCTCTGGGATAAAATCCTCTCTACACAGTTTCAATTCTGTCTGGTTCCCTCTCATAGTCCTGCTAACAACTAAACTCTTCCGCTTCCAGCCTCATCTTCGTCCTCTGTTTCTTCATTCTCCATCTCTACAACTCTCTACTCATGGCTAAAGAGTTCTGCCTTACCATCTATATTACCTCTGTGTTCTTTCTTCTCTTCTCCCTGGTCATGCTGTTCTGTCAGCTCTACAGAAAAAAAAAAAAAAAAAAAAAAAAAGGCCTGTCCTTTCTTTCCCTGGCTATGTAGTTTTCTGCCTCCTCAGGAATGTTGCTCTACCTTCCACCTTGATATGTAAAAACCTCTTTTGTTCTCAGTCAATTGCTCTGGAGAGCCACTAGGCCTCAAGGCATCATTTGCACAAGAAATAAAGCTACACATCTTGCATCTCCAGCCAGCTTGTCTCCTAAGCTCAGCAGGGGAGTTAGTTGCCTAGAAGTTCTGCAGATCTGGGGAGCTGAACTGTTAGCCAAGTGGTCGGGAAATATTTGGGCATGCAAGAATTACGTAGCAGAAGAGAGCTGAAATATTAAAAGCTGTATAGCACCAAATATTCATAATAAACGACTTGCCTTTTGACAGATCTTTGGCCGATCAAAGTATAGCTTTAATACATAGCTGAATCTCTATAATATATTCTTGTGACCCACCACACAATACTTCTCCTTATAATAAAATTTATTGCTAAACAGTATTCTGTGTATGCCATCAGAAGCCTTATCCATCATATGTGTACTGCACTTCTTGATTGCATAATTTTTCTCTTTCATGGTTTCATCTTATCCTGTTCACAATTATTTCTAAGCATACTATACTGCTAATATCACCAATAAGAGGCTACATTGAGTAACTTTCACAAAAACAATGTTAGATATGATTAATGAGTATCAAGGCAGAAAATCACTGGTGGCTATTTTCACCAATTATATCAAATTGCAACAGGCCCTTTGTTGGAGGGCAAAAAAAAAAAAATGTGATAGTGTTGTGCCCAGGTCGCAAGACCCCCAAGTAAGACCACCACAGAGCCATTATCCGATGCAAGCACACAGAGGTTTTTATTAACCAAACAAGCAAGCTTGGTCCACCTTCCAGCACTTGACACAGCAGGTGGAGAAGAAAGGCCCCCAGCACTCACTTTAAGGGGTTTATATAGGAAAAGTTTACATGCAGCTTGGGATTGGACGAGGGGGTTAGGGGTGAGGCAGTTCTTTGAAGTCACTGGCTGAACTATAAGCATGAGGTTACTGATGGCTAACAGGATTCAGGGTATCTACAGAGATATAAATTTTTTACTCCCTATGTCCTGCTTTTGTTGAACCCAGGATACATACACTCAGATTTATTGTTCCAGTCCAACTCTCCTCTAGGGTCAACTTCTGGTCAGTTGAGTCAATTACTCCCCATATCTTGTTTTGCCAAGTCCATGATACATAGATTTATTGTCCCAACCTTAAGTTCAACTTCTGATCACTTCTCAAACTGCTGGTCAGCAAATATCTTTGGAGTCGGGGAGGGGGAAGCATCTCTCAAGATGGCTACTGATTTTTCCCTTTCAATAGAAGTTGTTAAACTATTAGCTACGCAGATAATGAGAAAACCAAAACTATGAAAAGTGAGTCTATCAATCATGGAAAAACTTTAAGTGACCTTGAATGAGAACCAAACATGGATGTACTTTTCAGCACCATAATGATCATGGCTATGACTGAAACCAACAGCTTGTGATGTTGAGAAAAATAAGTGGAATTGACTAAAATAATGAATTATTGCCATCTTTGGGCTGCTTAAATGATGCAATAATACATAATACATAATTTGCAAGTGAGTGATGACATGGATAGAGCTGAAGAATTTTGGAAACTGTAGATAAACTGATCATGAAGTAAAATAACTTGCCAGAGAAAATTGTCGAGCCTCTTAAGAGAAAGATAACAGTTTTGCTTGGAGTAATTAGAGTACTACAGTGTACAAGTCAAAATATTTTGTTACAGTGAAAACAGGGCCCTCTTGTAAAAGTCAAATTTATTTTTGAGATTATATTAATACATCATTTCTTTAAGTGGAATATTATTTTAACTTGGCAATGATGTGTTACATTTGCTTATGCTGCGGGATATTTCTTTAACTGTGTAAAGGTGTGTTACATTTGTTTGTGTTATGTATGTTTAATTATATAAAGATGTGTTGCATTTGTTTCACTTTGCCTGCCTAAGGCACTTGATTGATCTAATAAAAAGCTGAGACAGCCCCCAGCCATACATGGAGACAGCAGAAAAGTAAGATATACAGAAAGAATGAAAGGTAAAAAGCCCTGAGGCAAAAGGTAGATAAAGAGAAAAAGGTTAACGTAAGTTAAAAGAGCTAGTCAGAATGAGCCTAAGGTAGGCTGAGCATTCATAACTAACAATAAGCTTCTGGGTCACGATTTGGGAGCTGGTTGATGGCTCAAAAGAAAAAGCCTGGTACATTTCGCATTCGAACATGGGGCCCAAATTTCTACAAAGGGCCTGAGGTAGCTGGGGAAAAAAAGGGATATGTGCTGTGGGTCTGTATGTCAAGTGTGTTGCTGATTGGTCAATAAATAAATCACTGATTGGCCAGTGGCTAGGCAGGAAGTGTAGGCAGGACAAGGAGGAGAATAAAGCTGGGAAGTGGAAGGCTGAGTCAGAGAGACACTGCCAGCCGCCATGATGACAAACAGCATGTGAAGATGCCGGTAAGCCACAAGACATGTGGCAAGGTATAGATTAATGGAAATGGATTAATTTAAGCTGTAAGGACAGTTAGCAAGAAGCCTGCCACGGCCATACAGTTTGTAAGCAATATAAGTCTCTGTGTTTACTTGGTCGGGTTTGAGCGGCTGTGGGACTGGCAGGTAGGAGAGATTTGTCCTGACTGTGGGCCAGGCAGGAAAACTTTAGCTACAGATATGGCTTCTTTAAGAGGCTCTGCTTAACTGATAAGCTAAGTAGAAATGACAAGGTAAGTAAAACCACCTGCTGTAGCCCCAGTACTGACATCCCAGACCTGGGTTGAATGAAGCTCCAGTCAAATACACCTCAGGACCAGGCCCATGAGGTTAAGGCTTGGCTCTCAGTGACCCCAGCAGAGAACAGAGCAAGCCACCAAAGCCATGGTGGAGGACCCAGCAGTAGCTTAGCAGTTTCAGGTGTTTTGCTCATGTAGACAGAAAAGGCTAGACATATGCAGAAAAGACAGATTCAGATGGAAAAAAAACCCAAAAACCTCTAAACAGGTTACAGTGTGGTTAAAAATGTGCATAGACTTAAGAAAGAAAAGAAAATTGGTATAGACGGTCATGGAAAAAGTTAAATGGTTTATAAATAATAAAAAAGAATAAGCCATGTAGAGAAATGGGAAATACAGAGAGTCTGCATCCTGTATGGTTGTCTTTGAATTTTTGGAATGCTGATGAGTGAACAATAGCAGATGGGAGACATGGGATTGTAACAGGGACTGCTGAATTAAACCAGCCTAGATACTTTAGGAATGCCTTAACTTTAAAATAGAAGTCAGAAAATGTATTGCTTTGGGGAAGATGTTGTGCTTTTGCTTCTACAGGAAATGAAAGGCTGTGGATTCCTTCTAGGTTAATAGGGACAAGGTTTGATTGGGGAAGACTCTGAAAATCCTGGATACAGACATAAAAAAATAAACTTAGAAAAACTGTAAGACAAGAGACATATATTTTACCTGCTCAAATATAAAACCGTTAATCATCTTTGGCTGACTTGTATATAATGCATGGTCTATATTTGTGTTAATGCAGATGTATATGTCAGCTTAGGTAGTTTGTGTGTTTCCAAAGCAAGGGGACCAGACACCAATGAAAATGGGTAGTCCAGGTGAACCAGCCTCTCAGAAAGCCTCTGTTAGTTTCCTCAGAGTTTTACATCCAGAACTGCTTCAAGGCCGCTTGCTGAGATGGTCTAGCCTTACAGATTACCATAGCTAGGACTGCAAATAAGCCTTGCCCTTTCCAACTTCACAGAGACTGGTCAACAAAAGTTATAGCTAGTTTTCTTAGGACTTAACCATGATTTCATTTTTCTCAGGTTTTCTAAAGATGTCTTCATCCCCAGAGAACAGAGAGCAGTCTGGAGAACGCAATGCCCAATTTCCAAGAGGTGGGGTGGGTAGTTTATGGTTATTCTGTTGGTTATAGATATTTGTCATCATTTAGGGGAATGTGTGTGTGTGTGTGTGTGTGTGTGTGTGTGTGTGTGTGTGTTTGTTTGTTTGTTTTGATGTGAGTTCTGGGATCAAACAGATCTTTGTGCCTGGAAGGCAACAATTTTATCAACTAGGCTATCTCTCTAACTCCACGATTGAACAGTATTTAAAATGGCACGCCTTGCTGGGGCAGAGGTGGTGCATGCCTTTAATCCCAGCACTCTGGAGGCAGAGCCAGGAGGATCTCTGTGAGTCTGAGGCCAGCCTGGTCTACAGAGCAAGATCCAAGACAGGCACCAAAGCTACACAAAGATACCCTGTCTTTAAAAAAAAAAAAAAAAAACCCAAAACAACAAAAACAAACAAACAAACAATAAATAAAATAGCATACCTCAAATATTTTATTTTTTAAAGAGATTTAGACTTCTTGACTGTGGACTCTGATGTTCCCTTCCCCCTAATACCCACTTAGACTCAATGCAAATACATACACATAAGTATGCATGATATACGGACACATTAAAAAATCAAAATGGGAATTTGTTAAAATACAAAGTACTTTCCCACACACAGGTTGTGAAATCTGAGTTATACATCTATAATTAACATTTTAAACAAATTCTCAAGGAATGCTGTACTGTACAAATGTGTTTTCTGAGGCACAGAAGATTGGATTACTCTACATCTTTGTGTATGTCTGAATAGGAAGGGGCTGTCTGAATTTTATTTTACAAGTCACTTTCTCTAATTCTCCAATTGCCTTAGAAAATTATTATTCTTGCTCGTGAATTACACCATAGAAGAGAATTTATAACTACTACTGACCTATTGAATAACCACATTTGATAGTCTTTTAGTGCACCATTCAAAAAAAGAAAAAAAAAAGATGAATGTTTTATAGCATGAACTGGGCTTAACAGCATATATAAATTGAAATGTTTGAGACACATTCATCAAATTTTCTGAAGCTCTACTTTGAAAAGAAAATTGTTATTATATCTTTATTCAACTGACCATAAATATTTATAGCTCCTTTGTGTTATTGTCTACCCAATATTTCTTGGTTTAGCCTCAGTGAGTTACTTTCTTTCATATATATTTTTATTGGTATAAAATATATACATTAAAATATTAGTTTTTTACTTGTCGCAACAAAATCCACATGTTAATATCTTAGCTATGCGTTCCTCAAGATTTAATGTGCATATGAATTATATGTTGATCTGTATTATATTAAAGCTTTTAATTCACTAATTCTGAATCAAATTCTACATTTCTAAATAGCTCTTTTCATTCCAGTGTAGAGCAGAGTAGTTTTTTTTAACCAAACACAGTTCATGTAATAATGTTTATTTATTTCACAAATACATGTCCATGCTTGCATATCCAGGAGTTAAATAAACTCTTCTTCACAATGACTGCACAAAAATTTCTGAATACCTGTTGTGTACTTTTCTGAGTACTCAAAGATTACCTCTATATCCATGGATGACTAATACAAATAGCTACAAAAATCCTCCAATAAAATTTACCCTAACATTTTATAGACAGAAACTTATTAGCAGATTGTTTTGTTAAGGGAATGAAGTTGATTAAAAGTAGATATTGTTAATTTACCTTTATCTTTTCTGATAACAGGGATGACAGCTAGCTAGAGAGATGTCTTCCATGTAGAGAGAAACTATAAGGAAAGCACTCAAATAGCTTGAATTAATGAACTGCCATACTTTATAAAAGAAAAAGAAGAATGCCAGAGAAATATATGAAGGGTCAAATAGGACACATTCTTTCAAATTAATGAGCTCCAGTGTACATAGAATATTCTATAGCATGTATACTGCAGATAGCTAGGAAAGAAGCAGCGAATTGCACTATTGTGATTTGGCACTGCTATAACTTTTCTGGAGTCATCTCTTCCTCTAAGAAAGGTAGTACAATTAAGAAAAATCATAACCACCACTCATGTTCAGTCAAGTAACTGTAATTGAACTCAGTGGGCTATAAGAAATTAGAAAATAAATTTGAAAAAAGAGGGGAGACTTCTTGGGAAGAAGAATGGTATCAGCTGGATTACAAGGGGATAAAATAGAGAAATAGGAAGTGAATGTGAAAAGAGTACATTACATACATGTATGAAATTGTCAAATTGCTGTGGATATCACTCTGTATAAATAAACACTGATTGGCCAATAGCCAGACAGGAAATATAGGCGGGACTAACAGAGAGGAGAATTGAGGAAACAGGAAGGGAAGGGATAGATTGCCTGGAGTCGCTACCAGGACAAGAAAGATGTAAGGTACTGATAAGCCACAAGCCACGTGGCAAAATATAGATTAATAGAAATGGGCTAAATATAAGAGTAAGAGCTAGACAATGATAGGCCTGAGCTAATGGCCAAACAGTTTAAATAATGTAAGAGTCTGTGTGTTTATTTTATAAGTGGGCTCCGGGACTGGCGGGACTTGGCGGGAGCTCTAGAGAAATTCTCCAGCTACATCAAATAATTTAAAAATAAATTTGAAAAAGATAAATAATCCCCAGAGATTCAAAGATAATCATTTGAAAACAAAATGCAAGTTTTAGGTAAATCTAGGTTATATACAAATCATTAAGGTATGTATTCTTTCTCAAATCTCTTAGAAATGCACATATACTTTATGAATGAAACAAAGCATTCCACTCCTGTGTATTGAAGACAGAGTATCTGAATATAACAAGAAATCATGCATTTTCATGGAGACAGTTTGATAATTGATGTGAGAAGGACTTTCATTTTAATTTTAATTTGAATTTCTCTAGAGATTGAGTATCTTTCCATATATTTATTGAACATTTGCAGGCTTTCTTTGAGGCAATGTCTATTCAGTTTCTTTGCTCTTGTGAGTGTTTTTTTGTTGTTGAATCATAGACATCATGTATATTAATTTTTAGCACACATAATTTGCAAATATTGTCTCCTTTTCATTCAGTTGCATATGTCTTTTGAGGTAAAGAGCTTTGTAATTTTTTTTAATTTCAATTATGGTGTATTCCCTGTAGTTATTATTTTCTTTAGTTTATTGAAAGATACATTTATAGAAAGATAACCAATACCTTGGCTTTAAATAGGTATCTACATATGAATATTAACAAATTTTAAAAATAAACCTTTGGATCACTATAGATTTTCTGGGAATCATGTAGCCTTTCTCCTCCTAAATAGCAGATAACATGAGTCTCCTCTTAAAAAAATTTTTTGAATGTTCTTATAACAATCCAGAATTTAGGTGATTTATCTCATTAGAGGAAAGTTAGATGGAAAATCTAGTTTCCAGTTTCAACTCTGTACCTCCCAAGTTAGAGGCTGCATGCTTTTTTATTTTTTAGTTAATTTATCAGCATAAAGAAAAAGAGCCCCTTGAAATGTGAAATGAAATTAGGTATGATCAGTTTAAAGAGTAGTGCATACACCTGGGCATACACTCAAGGGAATATATGTCCTACTCCAGAGACACTTGCACTTCCATATTCATTGCAGCTCTATTTATCAAAGTTAAAACATGGAATTATTCCAGATGTCAATCACTTGATAAATGAATAACAAAAATGGCATATACACAATGCCAGTTTATTCAACTATATGGAAAAAAAGCAAGTTTGTAGGTAAATGTACAAAATTGGAGAAAATGACACTGAGTGAGTTAGACCAGGTCTAGAAAGAAAAACACAACAAATTCTCTCTCATATGCAGATCCTAGCCTGATTTTTTTTAGCTTTTTGTGTCTAATTTGCAATACCTTTGGAAGCCAGAACACAAGAAAGGGTTTAGAGGGGGGCATGGTTTAAACAATGGGGAATAGTATGACACTGTTAAAATGAGAGGAGAGAGTGGGAATATTACCAGAGATGAGGAGACAAGGGAAGGATGGAGAATCAAAATGAATGGGGTAGGAAAACAAACTACATGGAAACCTATTATCTGGTAATCCAAGTTTAAAAACAAAACAAAACAAAATCATAAAGACTTTAAAGGCAAATCCTTCCATGAGAGTGAGCCCATGCCAAGTACTGCAAACCTGGTCAAAAATAACCCACAACCTTAGATGGAGCCTAAGAAAGCTGCCTAGCTGAACTGATAAGATATAATTGTCTTCAAATGTATATGCTTACACAGACAGGTTAGCCTATTCTTAGCTGTAATCAAAGAAGATTGTCTTTGAAGTGAAGAGAGAGAGAGAGAGAGAGAGAGAGAGAGAGAGAGAGAGAGAGAGAGAGAGAGTCATGGATATACAAGATGGTAACAGTAAAGGATGGTTGAGGATTTAGTCCTGAACAAGAATTTTATATCACTTCCCTTAAGGCTCAGAGAGCATAGAAGGAATGTAAGAGCTTAGAGATAGGAATAATGACGGTGAAATGCCAATTTCTAAACAAAAGCAAGACCTAGCCATTATGAGCTCACAACAACAATGCCTACAGGCACTAGAGTTATAAACAAATGACACACCTAGAATCAAGAATGGATGAGGCAAGGGCTCACTTGGCCCTAACCCTTAATGTTGATCTATTGATAATGAAGAAACTCTGGAAGAAAGGAGACATTGTGGAAATTTTGTACTCACTGGTGGTGAGCCTACCACGCTCAAATAATGTTGTGAACCCATGGTCACACAGATGGCCCTACTTAAACTGTTATACACAAAACAAAACATCTTGAGTATGAGAAAGAATTGTAGGGGAGAAAGTGAGCAGGCAAGGGCTGGAGGAAATGAGAGAAGGTGAAAGGAATAATGTGCAACCACCCTTATGTCCTATCAAAATAAAAGGGTAGGGTATGCACACTATGCTCTAAGAGCAAATGATAGGAAAAAGGAAGACAGATCTTAGGGAAATACCATTTCTGCACCTCAGGAATACATTGTGTGGCCTACATCTAGCCTCTGGGTTCTTTGATCTAACCACTCTATTTCTTTTGTATTGTCAAAAGACAAGATTCAGTTTCTGGGTGCTGGGGAAGAGAGAAAGTAGTTTAGGTGCTTTCTACTAGTACTAATAAAGTAATTTAAAACTTATTTTACAAATATATTTAAAAATAAACCAACCTTCATTACAAGCTGTACATAGCTCTTTAGCCTTTCTTGGCATTAGATATGAGGAAGAGAAAAAGAGGTGTCTGTCAGCATTGGAATAGTGTCCTCCCTTTCTTCAACACTACTGTTTGGCTTCTCCCTTGGGTACTCTCCTGGGAGCTTGGAGGACACAGATCTCTATGCTCAAGGAACAAGGCTGCAAAGAAGTTCCTATTGAACATCTGCCTTGAAGGATGTTGAAAGACCCAGCTTAAGAAACCACGGGCAGTGAGGCACCAATGTATCTAGGGTGTCTCTTTCCTGAACCCTGGTGTCTAGTAACTAAGAAATAAATGAAATGTGCTTTAGAACTCTGGATATCTGGGGAGATATGTTTTATACTCATCACTTGCCAACTCTGTGATGTCACAGACATTGCTCAATGTTCAGTGCAACGTGAGGACCAATATGATTGACTATGTTTAAAAGTTTCATTGCTCAGAGTGTTGTAGCCATTACATTGTATGCAGAATGTGACATGCTTTTGCTCCTGGTCCATTTTAAACCCTCCATATTTCCTTTGGCCTAAGCTATGTATCATTGCCTTCTTCAGTTCATCTTGAAACATTCACAGAATCACATTCACAGAGTGGATCGTCTCATTCTGTCATTTTTTTTTTTTTCTATTCATGTTTCTTGCACACTTCAGGACTGCTCAAAAAACTTGAAGGGTGCTCAGTGCAGGGTTGATGATTTTTATGGAGATGAGCCATTACTTCTATTTGCCCATAGGCCTTCTTCAGCTCAATATCTGATTATTTGACTTCAGTCCCCAGTAGGTAGAAAAGAATTTCATCATAAGGAACTTCGGGCATCATCAAAAGTATAGTCACTTCATCTTCCAACTGGCACTAGTACCAAGAAGCAAATAAAATGGAGAGGAAAGAAAGATTTCCATCCTCCTCATACCCAACCCCATTCTGTCTTGTGAGTTCATGGCCCATTCTTCATTCTTCTAAAAATGGTGTACTCTAATCAGAGTTCTTTCCTTGTCTATGTGGTTCTGGATCAGTTGGAGGGTTCTGACTTGGATCTGACTAGTGGGGGCTGTACTTAGGACCAAACGGTTCTGTTAGTCAGTTATTATCATTAGGAGTTCCTGATGAGTCCCTGGATCCAGAGGATGAAAATACTTCAGGGTCCACAGAGAGTCCTGACAGCCTGAAGGAGGCACCTGCATTGTGGTGGGCTCTACAAAATCCTCTTTTTCTGAAGTGCTTCTGGGCCATTACTGGAGAGCTTCCTGAATATTTCAGGTCACAGCAATCATGTTAAGTTCCAAAGCTGAACAGAGGCAATGAAAATCACTTCCCTTCAAGCACAGCCCTTGTTTTCCTTTGTTGTCAAGTATAACTTCCAAATTCAAACTCATGAAGCTTTTTATTAATATCTTCATTTAACAGTTACATACTTTTTATTTCTCATACTTATATCTTTGATTAATTTTGAGTTATTTTTTATAAATGTCCTTGGTTAGCTTTTTTTATATGGTTATCTAAACCCCCAACACCATTTTGCCCTTTAATAGTTTGGTTCACAAACTGAAAATCATTTAATAGTAAATGGCAGATCTCTGTGATCTCTCTTCTATTCTACAGGTCTCTAGTTCATCTTTATATTACAATTGAAATGATTTGATTAGTATACCTTTTGTAATAAGATTTAAGAATCAGAAAGTTTGTGGCTGAAGGGATGGCTCTGTGCACACTGTTCTTGCAGAGAACTGAAGTTTTATGGCGAGCACCCATATTGGATAACTCATAACAATCTGTAACTACAGCTCTTAGGGATCCAATGCCTCTGGCCACCACTATGCATATGCATAAACATTCCCACATATATGTATAATTAAAAATAACAAAAAGTAGTTTTTATATTAAAAAAATCAGAAAGTATGAGAATTCTGACTGTTTGGCACTGGGACCAACTACTTTACCATGAACATTTTTTGAAATTGCTGTTACATGTTGAATAAACATTGTTTGAGTTTTAATTAGTTTTTTACTGCTTTTGAAATTATCCATAATGGACTTTTAATTGGTGTCCTTATTCCAAATGATACCATTACCTTTGCTACTGAATTATTTTGTGCATATTTAGCTGCAAGTTTTACTGCATATTGCAAAAATATTTTCCTTTATGTCTTTTTCCTCTCTCTATTTTTACAATATTGTGTCTTAGTTTTTCATCCTTTTATCTATATTTTGACATATTAAAATCCCTGATGTGTCTTATAGTAACATTAGTCAATTGTATACAACAAAGATTTGCTCTTCCAGCTTTTCTACATTATATTTGATACTTATAATAATCCTGTTAACTTTGTATTATCATTGTTGACACTTTACTGCTAGGTAAATTTTAATCTTATAAGAATTATGAAATTGTCTACATTCAAATACCTAGCATTATTTTATTTAAAAATTTTCTTTCCTTTTACATACCAACCCCTGTTCCATCTCCCACCTCTTCTCCCACTGCCCCACACCTACCCTGATCTCACCACTATCCCCTCCTCATAGAGGGTAAGTCCTCTCTTGGGTAATCAACACAGGCTGGCACATCAAGTTGGGGCCAGATCTAGCACCTCCTCCTTGCATCAAGGCTGAGTAAGGCATTGTATCATAGGGAATGGGCTTTAAAAAACCAGTTTTTGTACCCAGGATAAGTCCTGGTCCCATTGCCAGGGGACCCACAAACACTTGAAGTGATGCAACTTTCACCCACATTCACAGAGCCTAGTTGGGTCCCATGCAGGCTCCCCAGCTATCAGTCCAGAGTCCGTGAGCTCCCATTAGTTTGGGTAAGCTATCTCTGTGGTTTTTCCCCCTTGCTCTTATAATCCTTCCTCCGTCTCTTCAACTGAACTCCAGGATCTTGGCCAAGTGCTTGGCTGTGGGTCTATGCATCTGCTTTTCATCAGTCACTGGATATAGGTTCTATGATAACAATTAGGGTAGACACCAATCTGAGTGCAGGGGGAAGGCTAGTTCAAGCCCCCTCTCCACCACTATGAATCTTAGCTGGGGACAATCTTGAGAGTTCCTGGGGTTTTTCCTAGCTTCAGATTTCTCCCCATCCCATTAATGGTACACTCTGTCAAGATATCACTTTCATTGCTCTCCCTTCTCATCTCTCCCCTAACTCATCCATCTCAAGCCCTCCAGTTCCCACCTCCCATTCCCTCCCCTCTACTCGCTCCTCCCAGTTTACCCAGGTGATCTTAACTCTTTCCCCTTCCTGGGGCTATCCATGTGTGTCCCTCTTAGTGACCTCCTCTTTACCTAGCTTCTCTAGGGTTGTGGATTGTAACCTGATTATCCTTTGCTTTGTATCTAATATTCACTTATGTGTGAGTACATACCATGTTTGTCTTCCTGGGTCTGGGTTACCTCAACTCAGGATGATTTTTTCTAATTCCGTCCATTTGCCTACAAACTTCATGATGACATTTTTTTTTAACCACTGTGTAATACTCAATTGTGTAAATGTACCACATTTTCTTTATCCATTCTTCAGTTGAAGGGCATCTAGGTTGTTTCCAGGTTCTGGCTAGTAGAGATAATGCTGTGATGAATATAGCTGAGAAAATGTCCTTGTGCTGTAGTTGAGCATCTTTTGGGTATATGCCCAAGAGTGGTATTGCTGGGTTTTGAGGTAGGTTGATTCCTAATTTTTTTGAGATACCACTATACTGATTTCCAGAGTGGGTGTACAAGATTGCATTCATACCATCTTTGGAGGAGTGTTCCCCTTTCTCCACATCCTCTCCAACATAAGCTGTCATCTGTGTTTTTCATCTTAGCCATTCTGACAGACATAAGATGGTATCTCAGAGTCATTTTGATGTGCATTTCCCTGATGGCTAAGGATGTTGAACATTTCCTTAAATGTCTTTCAGCCATTAGAGATTCTTCTGTTGAGAATTCTTTGTTTAGCTCTGTAGCCCATTTTTTAATTGGATTGTTTGATATTTTGATGTCTAGTTTCTTGAGTTCTTTAGATATTTTGGAGATCAGTCTTCTGTCAGATGTGGGGTTGGTAAAGATCTTTCCTATTTTGTAGGCTACCTTTTTGTCTTATTGACAGGTCCTTTGCCTTACAGAAGCTTCTCAGTTTCAGGAGGTCCCATTTATTAATTGTTGCTCTCAGTGTCTGTGCTACTGGTGTTATATTTAGGAAGTCATCTCCTGTGCCAATGTCTTCAAGGCTACTTCCCACTTTCTCTTCTATTAGGATCAGTGTAACTAGATTTATGTTGAAATCTTTGATCCACTTGGACTTGAGTTTTGTGTGTGGTGATAGGTATGGATCTATTTGCATTATTCTACATGTAGATATCCAGTTATGCCAGCACCATTTGTTGAAGATGCTTTCTTTTTTCCATTGTAAAATTTTGGCTTCTTTGTCAAAAAATCAGGTATTCACAGGTGTGTTTTTCCATATGAAGTTGAGAATTGTTCTTTCCAGGTCTGAGAAGAATTGTGTTTGGATATTGATGGGCATTGCATTGAATCGGATGACTTTTTGATGTGTTCTTGGATTTGGTTTGCCAGTATTTTATTATTTTTGCATCAATGTTGATGAAGGAGATTGGTTTATAACTCTCTTTGTTGTGTCTTTGTGTTTTGGTGGTATCAGAGTAACTGTAGCCTCACAAAGAGTTTGGCAATGTTCCTTCTGTTTGTAATGTATGGAACAATTTGAGGAATACTGGTATTAGCTCTTCTTTGAAATTCTGGTGGAATTCTGCAGTGAAACCATCTGGCCCCTTGGCTTTTTTGGTTGGGAAACTTTTAATAACTGATTCTGTTTCTATAGGAGTTGTAGGTCTATTTAAATTATTTATCTGGTGTTGACTTAATTTGGGTATGTGGTACCTATTTAGAAAATTGTCCATTTCTTTTAGATTTTCCAATTTTGTGGAGTACTGCTTTTGAAATATGACCTGATGTTGTTATTTGGTTTTGCTCTTTTGGGGGGGGCCTTCTACCCAGCTCCCAACTAAATCACACACAGAGGCTTATATTTAATTATAAATGCCTGACCTTATTAGTTTGGCTTAGTTTCTAGCCAGTTTTACTTAACTTAAATTATCCTGTCTACCTTTTGCCTCTCAGCATTCATATTCTTGTACTTTTCTAAATTTTACTCTTACCCTGTGACTTGATGTGTAGCTGAGTGGCTGGCCTTTGGAGTCCTCCTCCTTCTCTGGCTCCATTTTATCTCCTCTTTCCCAGATTTCTCCTTCTATATGTTCCTGCTGCCTACCAGCCCTGCCTATCCTTTCTCCTGCCTTGCTATTGGCCATCAGATCTTTATTAGACTATCAGGTGTTATAGACAGGCATAGTAACACAGCTTCACAGAATTAAGCAAATGCAAGATAAACGAAAGTAATATACCTTAAAATAATATTGCCCAACAACCTGATGATTCTCTAGATTTACTCAGTGTCTCTAGATAACTCAGTTGTTATGTCCCCCTTTTCATTTCTGATTTTATTTATTTTTCTTCCTTTCTTTTTAATTTTTATTTTATTTTTTATTAAGAAAATTTTTAATTCATTTTACATACCAAAGATCCCGCTCTTCCCTCCTCCTGCCACTTCAGCCCTCCCTTCCAACATACCCATCATTCCCTCCTACAAGAAGGTAAGGCCTCCCATGGGGAGGTACATTTAGTAGAGGCAGGTCCAACCCCCTCCCCCTGCCTCAAGGCTGTGTGAGGTGTCCCATCATAGAAATGGGCTCCAAAAGGCCTGCTCATGCACCAGAGATGGATTCTGATCCTACTGCCAGGGGCCCCTCTAAGCAGATCATGCTACACAACTGTCTTCACTATGCAGAGGGCCTAGTCCAGTCTCATGCAAGCTCTATAGCTGTTCATCTAAATTTCATGACTTCCCACTAGTTTGGTTTGGTTGTCTTTGTAGGTTTCCCCATCATGATCTGATGCCCCTTGCTCACAGAATCACTCTTCTCTCTCTTTGACTGGACTCCTGGAGCTAGGCCTGGTGTTTGGCTGTGAATCTCTGCATCTGCTTCCAACAGTTACTGGAGAAAGGCTTTATAATGACAGTTAAGGTATTCACTGTTCTGATTACCTTTGATTACCGGGGTAAGCCAGTTCAGGCACCCTCTCCACTATTGCTAGTAGTCTAAGCTGGGGTCATCCTTATGGATTCCTGGGAACTTCCTTAGCACCAGGTTTCTCCCTAACCCCATTATGGCTCCCTCTATCATGGTATCTCTTTCATTGCTTTCCTACTACATCTCTGTTCCAGCTTGACCATCACAATCCCTTATGTTCCTTAATTTGTATATTCTCTCTCTGCTTTTTGGTTAGTTTGGATAAGCGTTTGTCTACCTTGTTGATTTTCTCAAAGAACCAACTCTTTTTTTCATTGATTCTTTGTATTGTCCTCTTTTTTGTTTATATTTTATTGATTTCATCCCTCAATTTGATTATTTCCAGGCAACTGCTCCTTAAGGGTGACTTTACCGCTTTTTGTTCCAGTGCTTTCAGGCGTGCTGTTAAGTCACTAATTTGAGATTTCTCCAAATTCTTTATGTAGGCACCCAATGCTATGAAATTTCCTCTTATCAGTGCTTTCATAGTGTCCTATAAGTTTAGGTATGTTGTGCATTCATTTTCATTGAATTCTAGGAAGTCTTCAATTTCTTTCTTAATTTCTTCCTTGACCAAGTGGTGATTCAGTTGAGAGTTGTTCAGTTTCTGTGAGTTTGTAGGCTTTGTGTGTGATTTGTTTTGTTGTTGTATTCTAACATTAAGCCATGGTGGTCCAATAAGATATAGGTGGTTATTCCACTTTTTTTTTTTTTTTCATCTGTTGAGGTTTGCTTTGTGACTGAGTATGTGGTCAATTTTAGTGAAGGTTTCATGAGGTAATAAAAAGAATGTATATTCTTTTGTGTTTGGGTGCAATGTTCTATAGATGTCTGTTAAGCCCTTTTGAGTCATGACATCTGTTACTTCCCTTATTTCTCTGTTAAGTTTCTACCTGGCAGACCTGTCCATTGGTGAGAGTGGGTGTTAAAGTCTCCCACTATTAGTGTGTGGGGTTTGATGTGTGATTGAAGCTTTAGTAATGTTTCTTTTACAAACGTGGGTGTCCTTGTATTTGGGGCATAAATGTTCAGAATTGGGACTTCATCTTGATGGATTTTTCATTTGATGAATATAAAATATCCTTCATCTCTTTTTAGTTTTAGTTTGAAGTCTACTTTGTTAGATATTAGGATAGCTATACCAGCTTGTTTCTTAGATCCATTTGATTGGAAAACCTTTTCCCAACCCTGAGGTAATGTCTGTCTTTGAAATTGAGGTGTGTTTCTTGTATGTAGCAGACGGATGGCTACTGTTTTCGTATCCATTCTGTTAGCCTGTATCTTTTTTATAGGTGAATTGAATCCATTGATATTAAGGGATGTTAATGACTGTTAATTATTGTTTCTGTTTTTTTTGTTTTTTTTTTCCAGTTTTGTTGGTGTCGATGGTAGTGTGTGTGTGTGTGTGTGTGTGTGTGTGTGTGTGTGTGTGTGTGTTTGCTGTTGTGAAGTTATCTATTACCTATGTTTTTGTAGGTGTGGCTAACTGTCTTGGGTTGGAGTTTTCCTTCTAGTACTTTCTGTAGAGCTGAATTTGTGGATAGGTATTGTTTAAATCTGTTTTTTTCATGGAATATCTTGTTTTCTTCATCTATGCTGATTGAAAATTTTGCTGGGTATAGTATTCTGGGCTGGCTTCCATGGTCTCAGTTTCTGCATAATGTTTGTCCATTACCTTCTATCTTTCAGAGTCTCCATTGAGAAGTTGGATGTTATTCTGATGGGTCTGCCATTATACATTATTTGGACTTTTTCTTTTGCAACTCTTAGTAGTCTTTATTCATTCTTTATGTTTAGTGTTTTGATTATCA
The DNA here is from genome assembly GCF_949786415.1 of Peromyscus eremicus. Classification (NCBI taxonomy): domain Eukaryota; kingdom Metazoa; phylum Chordata; class Mammalia; order Rodentia; family Cricetidae; genus Peromyscus; species Peromyscus eremicus. The sequence continues at coordinate 69,945,797 of NC_081439.1, forward strand.
TGTTGTTAGGGGACTTTTTTTGGTCCAGTCTATTTTGTGTTCTGTGAGCTTCTTGTATCTTCATAGGCATGTCCTTCTTTAGGTAGGGAAGGTTTTCTTCTGTGACTTTTGTTCAATATATTTTTGTGTCTTTAAGCTGATGTTCTTCTCCTTCTTCTATCCCTATTATTCTTCAGTTTAGTCTTTTCATAGTGTCCCAGATTTCCTGGTTGTTTCATATTAAGACTATGTTGGATTCAACATTTTCTTTGACCAGTGAATCTATTTCCTCTATTGTGTCTTCAGCACCTGAGATTCTGTCTTCCATCCCTTGCATTGTGTTGGTTATGCTTGCGTCTGTAGTTCCTGTTCTTTTACTCAGATTTTCCATTTCCAGAATTCCCTCAGTTTTTGTTTTCTTATTGCCTCTATTTTAATTTTCATTTCTTGCACTGTTTTCTTCACCTGTTTGATTATTTTTTTCTTGGCTTTCTTTAAGGGATTTATTGATTTCTTCTAATATTTTGTCTTTTCTTCGATTTCTTTAAGGGAATTTTTCATTTCCTCCTTTAGGGCCTCCGGCATCTTCATAAAATTATTTTTAATGTCATTTTCTTTTGCTTTATCTGCACTGTGATGTTCAGATCTTACTATTGTAGAACCACTAGGCTTTGATGGTGCCATATTGCTCTTTATGTTGTTGAATATATTCTTACATTGCTATCTACCCACCTCTTCCACTAATCAGTGCATGTGATGTCTGTGTCTCTGGTGGTCACTGCTAACCAATTGCCTGGGACTCTATATCCAATCAGTGCAGGTAGTGCCTGTGTCCCTGGATGCCGCTTAAGGCACAGGGGTTCACAGCGTGGCAGAAGGTAATGGGTTCCATGAGTTTGTGGGGCAGAGTAGGAGTTGTAGGTTGCAGAGTCCAATATGTGGCAGGGGTGATGGAGTGGCCTGCCTCCAGGATTCTTACCTGCTAACTGGCTGCTAGGGCTGAGATGGGAAGGGGACGGCCCTGGGATGTTCCCTTGGGCCTGGGGCTTAGAGAGTGGGGTTGTTCAGATGGGAGAGCAGTCATTCAACTCTTCCTCCAATTGGTGCAGTTGGTGCCTGTGTCCTTAAATGATTTTCATACAATATGTTGGGAATTTCCAGGCAATTTCATTGAAATGAGCATCTCAGCAATGAATGAACCTAAATGTTTTTCTAGCATATGCATCTAAATAAGGTTGTGTGTATTTTGTTCAACATTCCTATTATCTTTCTTGGTATGATAGAGACTTTGTTATTGCAGGGAAATTATTCTAAAATGTCAACCACTGATATTAATGATTAAACAAGTTAAGCTATTATAGTGTAACAAAAGAGAAGATTTTTAAAAGTAAAGTTATTGCCATAGTGAAACTGAAAGGAATAAAAGAGGAAAACTTTGTTATCAATATAAATTATATCAGAAACAATGAAATATTTTATTTGAGGGAAGTATGTTGTTCCAAGCTCATCCTACTATTGTATTTGAGACATTTACTACTTGCTTAATTTTATAGGCTGATGGCTAAAAAGTAATTTGGTCTCAGGATAAAACATGCATTGAATAAGTCTTACCCATATTATGTTTAGATGAGAATTATTTGACTTTGAAGTGGTTATAAAATTAGTTAAGATTTCAGGTGTTATTTGAAGAGAACCAGTGTGTTGCTACTAATATTATCATTATTATTGTTGTTGTTTGGGAAAAGTATGATAGTTTTATTAAGTCATGAACAGAATAATATGGACATAATGATTTTCCTCCCAACCCAACTCTGATATTTAATTACCTCTGTAAACATATAATGGAGTGATTAGACCATTGTGGCTCCACCTGAAATAATGGACTAACACCACCATTATACTGATAATGGGTTCACAACAGTAGGATAAGGGTAACTCCCTCTTATCTTTAATGCTTAAACACTCATTTCCGTCTGCCTTTTGATGACTTCTGCCTTCTTATGAGGCAATGGTCTATCTACTGCCAGGTGCCTAGCACTGACATTGGATTTTTAAAATTCCAGAAATTATGGAAATACATATCTGTACTATGTATAAAATCCAGTCTCAGATTTTGCTTTGTTGCAGCCTATTCCAAAGTAGAAAAGTAAAGTTTACTATATTCTACACAACAATATATCACATGGTTTCTGGCAACAAATTTCTTACATCATTTTTGCAACTCTATTTCCAAATAACACCTTACCTCAGAATTAATGCACATCACATCTTTCCTTGATCAAGAAAATGCTAGTAATTTTCAATTGAGACATCCTGAATATTTTTAGAAAACAAGGAAAGATGAGGCATAGGTACAGGAGTATGGGTTACACGGGAGCCTTGGGTAGTGATGGGAGGTATTTATTTCCATTCTCTTCCTTGGTAGATTTACAAAGAAAAGAAATGCACCTTCCAAAAAAGAAAGAAAGGAAGGAAGGAAGGAAGGAAGGAGGAAGGAAGGAAGGAAGAAAGAAGGAAAGCAAAGAAAGTGGATTAAAAGCACTTTTAAATTGGAATTGATTACTACTCAGAATGGAGCTATTGTACATGCAAAAGATAACTTCAGTGGCCCATATGCTTCCAATTCTCTTCTTGGCCATTTTGTGTACATTAACATTTAATATATAGATTTGTTATAGCTACAGGAATCTTGAATTACACCAGAGCAAGGAATGGCAAGATGAAACAGTATGAAGCCCAGTTTGGGTTGATTGATTTAATTGTACACCCAAGGAAATGGATTTCAGCTTCTTTTTTAAATTGTTTTTATTATTAATTAAATTCATTCATTTATTTTATATCCTGACCACAGTTTTCCCTCCCAACTCTCCTCTTATTCCCTCCCCATAGTACTTCCCTCCTCTCCCTCCCAAATCATCTCAGCTTCTTAGGAGACAGCCATGCTTCAACATCTTGCCAATATACATATAATGTTTTGGCTTTTAAAGTTACATCATTCAAAGATGTAATTCATTGTCAAATTTAAAGATTAAGCAAAATTTCAATGCTAAGCTTAAGAGGTTATAGAGATGGCTTGATGGTTAGAGCATTTGCTTCCAGAACACTTGAGTTCAGTTCCCAGAAGCCATGATGGACAGGCTATTCACATGGTTGCCTGGAACTCCAGCTGCATGTAATAAGATGTCCACTTCTTCACACTGTGGATATTATCATGGAATTTGCATATAAAAATAAACCTTAACATATTTTAATCTGAGCCGGGCGGTGGTGGTGCACGCCTTTAATCCCAGAACATGGAAGGCAGAACCAGGTGGATCTCTGTGAGTTCAAGGCCAGCCTGGGCTACAGAGCGAGATCTAGGACAGGTACTAAAACTACACGGAGAAACCCTGTCTCAAAAAAACCAACATATATATATGTGTGTGTGTGTGTGTGTGTGTGTGTGTGTGTGTGTGTGTGTGTGTTTATATATGTATAAATCTGAATTAATTTGTTTATTTTTCTCACTTTAAACTGTTTCCCCTTATAAATCAAATTGTAAGGTGATTCATGTGGTGCAGTATTTAGGATTATTAAAAAAAGAAAGAAAGTTGCTGCAAAGGTTGAAGAACTCAAAGGTTGCAGATGTTATGGCTTTTAGCGTGGTTCATTTTCTATTTTAGCACTCTTGTTAGAGATTTCTCTCAGAAAAGGTATCATTCTCTTTATGCATACAGCCTGCACTGTAGTTTGGATGTCTTCAACTCCTGTCAAATGTTTGACATTTATCCTGTAAATAATGTAAACTCGGTCTCAGGTGACTTAGGTGAGGGATTCCCTTCTCTGTCTGTTTCTCCTTAATTTTCCCTGTTTTTCATTCTACCTAAGTGGTGCTTCACCACTGTGCACACAAAAGGAAAATAACAAGTATTCTTCTACACTGTCAGTGGGATAGTACAAGATGGCTATTTGACTAATGTTTCTGATTCAGCTCTTTTTAATGACCAGCATATCAGATCACCATCAAGAGCAAAAATGTGTCTTCTCATATACACAGTCAAAATTTGGCAGACTGCATAATCATTTGTTCAGCAATTTGTTTACTTTAGTCTTTTGTGAATAGGTGAGGAAAAGATCCAGTGAAATCTGGTTTACTGCACTTATTCTAGCCCTGTCCACATGAAGATTGCTGAGGTCTAGGGAAGGTGTTACTATGCAGTAACAGAAAACAACTTAATTATGACAACAGATCGTGAATCTGTATATATAATAGAGAAACTGCATAAAAGAAAGAACAGCAGTAAATTTTAAGAGAATCTGTATGCTGGAGCCTAAGAGACATTAAAAAATCAAAAGGCAGAGTGTAGCATCAGGCTGTCAATGCAAACATTGGTTCCCTAGCCAGCAGTATTAACACAATGTGGATCTCATTTGAAATACAAAATCTCAGGTCAAAGACCAAACTCATGACTCAAAAATCTGTATTTTATCAATAGCCCCAGGTGCTGTGTATGCTCATTAAAGTTTGAGAAGCACTGCAAAGACATTATAATTATTCCCAGGAAATTGTGTTTAATATAATTATGATTGTGACTGCAGGATTAGAAGAAGTGTATTCATCACGTCAAAGGAAGAAAGAATAAATGGAATTAGTCAGAGATAGCAGTCCATGAATTATTAAAAGACAAAAATGTGGTTCATAAAATTCGAAGAAATGAGGAACGTTCTGTTTTTTTCCTAGGCAATCAATTCAAAATGATTTGAAATTGATATGCCATAGTTAGTATGAATAATTTTTGTGACTACCTTTGGCAACATTACAAGAGACTTGTTAAAATGTCCTCGGTTTAATTAAGAACCACTGAGTCACTGATCATGAGCTATCAATCTGAATAACAAGATGATATCTAAACCGTTCAGAATCTAACTCAGAAACAATCCTTTACATCTGTCAGTATATTTAACTCCATGTGACATTTCTACTTGTGGGCTCTAAAATGTTCTTTTCATTTACATTTATCAGAACATATTTCAGATATTTTCATCCTGTTTTCTTCCAGGAAACTGTAATAGTTAGCATTAGGTCAAAGAAAGGGCATACACACAAACACACACCGTCACTTGAAAGTACACATACCAAACAGATAGGACATTTATTTCATTTTTTAATAGACTTCTCTGAATCATTTGAATTCTGAGCTTAGTTGGAGAGAAAGACATATTTCACAGAAAGACAGAATAGGCTATTTCAATTATCTATAAAACCTGTCAAGAACTTACGGCACGGCCACAGCTCTGTCTCCCTTCTTTTGCAGAGGAATATGACAGCTTTAGATACCTAAATCTCTCAAATTGTATGGCTGTTAAATGTAATTTAGGTATTTACTGCCTTTTCTGGAGATCTGCTTGATGTTTTATTGAATTCACTGATTAGCATCTGTTTCATAGCTGCTGGAGTATAGTCATAAATTACCAGAGAATGTCATCTCCAAAATATAGACGAGACGTCGTACCTGTTCTGTCTTCAGTCTTTTGAAACTCTTTGTCATACCAATATCTAGAGCCAAATGGAATAGAAAGATTCATATTTCTTCTTGTTGTTTCAAATTTAGAGCATTGTATTTACCAAAATGGACCACATTTATTATATTCTGATCAAAACAACAATTTTACTATCTACATAATTTCTTTGACAAATAGGTGTCCAAGGTCATTCTGGAAAATACAGATAAGGCTTCTGTGTTAAAAAGAAATATCTTTTTGTATTTAGTATAACCAGAGCACAGCATTGCACACAGCAACTTTTAGCTTTCGTGGTATCCACCCCAGTTCAAAGATCTGGTAAGTAATCCTAGCAGGCCTTCCTAGTCAATTCAGTGCATTCAAGAAATCCTTGAGAGAAAGTAAAAATTATCTTTTACAAAGTTTTAATGTTTACCTGTCACAAGAAGATATTCTGGGATTGCTGTCATTCGTCTTTATTCCTTGCACACAAGATGTTGAGGCAAGAGAACATCAGTCTAACCTACCTAAGGAGACTTTCACAAAGAACTAGGAAATGAGACATAGTATATGGCTAATGTGCCCAGTGCTGTGGATACAATTACTAGTTTTACAAGAACAACAAGAAAGGAGATGTCTTTTCAATCTTTAGAACTAATATCTATTGAAAGCAATATCTTAATCTTTATAATTCTTGTTATGCAAAACTTCTGAAAACAACTCTTGATATTTTTAGATTATAATTGAAATGAGTACATTTTAAAATCATATGAAATCATAAATAAATTATTGTCGTTTAGTTTCTAGCCCATTTGTTTTATTTTGGGTATCCTGCCCTGGATGGACTTCTATAGGCTACAATTTTTTTCATCAAATGGCTCATTTATAGCCACTGTCAATGTGTGTGTGTGTGTGTGTGTGTGTGTGTGTGTGTGTGTGTGTGTGTGCGCGCGCGCACGCGCGCGCGTGTATTGTATGTGTGAAAAACAAGAGAGGGGGAGGACAGCTAAGCAAGGAGATAAAAGAAAGCAAAAAGAAGGCGAGTAAACACGAAGTGAAAAGAAATTTCAAGCATTTTCATGTGTACTTACTGATCAGGATTATTGAGATCTGTGAGAAATACTCTAGAATCAACTGAGGGTCAATTCATTCTTGGCCATCACATCTTACCATTTTGGAACTTTGCAAACCCTCTAGGTTTTTAACAATTCCCAACTATACTGTTCCCTGAGACTGAGAGTCACAGCTTCTCCCTATAGTAGATATTTCTCTGATATCTGTTTCCATTTTACTTCTCCACTTTTTCTAATACATGGCCAATAATTATTTTATTATATTTTCTTTATTAAAATGATTTGTATAATATGTATCAATTATTAGATTTTCACCTACATATGGACTTTAATTCAGTATGTAGTTATTAGTGTTGGTTCACATTTTTAATAAATAAGATTTTAGGCAACATATAACTGAAGCAAAGAAAGACGATAGGGTTCTAAAGGAAAAAGGAGATTCATTATAATATGGATCACTGGTCCTAAGCTTTCATTTCTATATAATGAGATTATATATTCATGTAATTTGACAGACAATTTCCAAAATTTTACCACTGGTTGTTAAAAAATACTTCTCCAGTACACTGATAATGTCCTAATGTAAGTAAACTTAATTTGCTGATAAGATATAAGAATGTGGGATATAAACAAAACTTTCATATATGCTTGCTCAGTTTACCCCAGCTTCCTGCACTGGTTTTCATTACCACAGTAAAGAAAGAAAGAAAAACTTATTCTTCATACTTACTGATGCAAAAAAATATAAGTGACATATCTTATGAACCTGTATTTACTCTATAATTTGGTATGAAACCAAGCTGTCTCATAACCATCAACAAGGGAATCTAGTATGTAGCAAAGCCATGCAAATCTATAATGAATCTATCATGGGTCAGTGAAAGGGCAGAATTAAAACACGCTTTTTTTTGAGCCACCAAGCTCTCAAATCATGCCATGACAACTCACCATTAGTTATGAATGCTCTGCCTTAACTTATGCTTATCCCACTAACTCTTATAAAATAATTAAACATGTTTATCTTCATCTACATTTTGCCTCAGGGATTTTTTACCTTTCCTTCATTCTGTATGTTCTACTTTTCTGCTTTCCTCTGTGTCTGGCTGGCTGGTGGTTGCCTGGTTGCCTGGCTCACTGGCTTTAGGTTTCTCCCATTTTTTTCTCCTTCATTATCTTCTCTCCTCTGGAGCCTAGATTCTTTCTCCTACTTATTCCCTGCCTGTTGCTGGATCCTAATGTCTCCTTCAGGGGAGGGAGTGAGAAGGCACAGCATTAATGGCACAGACATTGGGAGTCAGTTGAAGACAAACAACAAACTCATTTAATCAATAACAGGGAAAGCCTTTTATACCCTCCTCCCAGCACCCAAGCTGTGTCCCAATCTAGTTGCATTGTGTGATTGTCCCTCATTGGCTGGCATGATCAGGATCTCTGACAGAACCTGTTGCTAGACGCTCAGGCAGGGTCCAGGTTGGCTCATAAGGAAGTAAATTATGTGCATGCCTTGGCAACCAGTTTGAGCCAAATTCCTCGACCCCATGGGCCTATCCTACCAGCCCCACCTATCCTTATACTGTCTAGCTATTTCCTGTTCAGCTTTTTATTAGACTAACCAGGTGCCCTAGGCAGGCAAGGTAAAACAAATGAAACACATCTTTACATTGTTAGACCAATGCAGCACAAACAAATGTAACATACCTTTATATAGTTAAAGTAATATTCCACCACACAGAGTTTTTGTTAAGAGAATAAATGTTGAATATATGATTGGTTTGCTGTGGAACAATAAAATCAACCTGGATGGTGACACTGAAAAATATATACAGTAGAAGTGAATTCAGGCAGTGACTATACTGTTTTTTCTATGTACAATCAATGTCTTAAATCAGGAAATAATATTTGTTTATTGTAATATTCTTCTCACTCATGGATACTGGCAAGACCTATTAACTAAGAATCTTAGAAAATAAATTTTATCATTCTTCCTCCAATTAATTAGATGAATAAATTTACCACATCTTTAGTCCCATCACTTAGGAGGCAGAGGCAGGCTAATCTTTGAGTTTGAGGCCAACATGATCTACAGAGTGAGTTTTAGGAGAGCCAGGGCTACACAGAAGAACCCTGTCTCAACCCCATCCCCCCAAAAAAAAGAAAAGGAAAGAAAAAAAATAAAGAAATAAACTTAACTCTTCTGGCCTTAGAAGAACACAGAGTCAAGATAGATTCTTCTCAAGTATTAGTTCTGTTTCTTTTTTATTTGAAATACTTTTAGGAGAGGACATTCTTCTTCAAATAAAATCTTGACTGAAAGTTTAGTATTACATAAATAAAAGATCAGTGTTCTAGTTGCAGCAGAAGTTGGGGTCAATTACAAATGAGACATTGTTTTCAAGAATAACACTTATCTTTTTAAATGCATGGCATATAATATACAGTCACAAAGAAAGTTGACAAAGATGTACTAGGCAACCTACATTTACATGCCAAAGTTTGAGGGATACTACAAATCTTTATTACCCTTGAACACTCTCCTCTCATGACACTTTGGAATTTACATTTCTACTCCTCATACAATAGGTTATTTTCCCAGAAAGATATGTCAAAAACAAAGCCATATGTCAATCATAGTGCTAAATAAGATACGGTAGTAAGTGGAACCATATGAAATAGCTGAAATATCCATTTGACCTGCAAAAAACAGTAATTTCATATAGATAAAAGTAATATAAGGTTGCTAGAGAGATGACTCTGTGTTTACAATTGTGTACTGCCTTACAAAGGAACCAAGAATGGTTTCAGCCACTCATGTAAGGCAGCTCATTGGTAGCTGCAGCTCCAGAGTTTCCAGTAGTCTCTTTTGGCCACCAAGGGAAACCTTTCTCCTCTGGCCCCCCATCTCCTGCTGCTCTCTCCTTCTCTCTCTCTCTCTCTCTCTCTCTCTCTCTCTCTCTCTCTCTCTCTCTCTCTCTCACACACACACACACACACACACACACACCACACACACACACACACACACACACACACACACACAGAGAGAGAGAGAGAGAGAGAGAGAGAGAGAGAGAGAGAGAGAACACGTACAATTAAAAAATAAAATTAATTTGTTTTTAAAATCTGTGTGCTTTTTAGATTAGATTATCCAAAGACAAGGCATCAATTCTGCTGGTTAGTTTTATGTCAACTTGACACAAGCTAGAGTTACAAGGAACCTCAATTGGGAAAATGTCCCCACAAGATTTGTCTGTGAGCAAGCCTGTAGAACATTTCTCAAGATTTTTATTTGACGTGAGAAGGCTCAGCTCATGGTGTGTGGTACCCCTGTTTGGCAGATGGCACAGGGTACTGTAAGAAAGCTGGCTGAAGAGATCATGAGGAATAATCCAGTAAGCAGTATTTCTCCACCATCATTGTTTCATTTTCTGCCTTGAGTTCCTGCACTGTTTGAGTTCCTGCCCTGCTTTCCCTTTATACTAGACTACAGCTAAAAGATAAAATAAACCCTTTCCTCCCCACATTGCTTTTGGTCTTTTTTTTTTTTTTTTTTTTTGAAATCACAATCACAGAAGCCCTGACTATGATAAATTGCCATAGTTTTTTTTTTTTGTTTAAATCTTGAATTTTGGAAAAATTGATAATGCTATCAATTTGCATCAAGAAAGATAATATTACATGAACTCCCCCCCCCCGAAAAAAAAACATGAAGGGAAGAGTTCCACTCTGCTGTTAAGTGTCCGTGAAAAAAAAAAATGTTGTGCGCTTTTAATTTCCAGTTGAAAATAAAAGTTGAGCAGGATTGAAAGGCAGCAATGAATTTTTTGCTGTTCTTTAGTTGAGGACCAGTGTCTTATTTTTTAGTAAAGTCAGAGTTACTAGATCTTGTAGATTCCCTAAGTACACAGCAGATCAAGAAATAAATAAAACAGAAATACCTTTTTAGCTTATGTAGGATGAGGTAACGAGGTAGAAAATATATAATTCTCTGAGTATCTACAGAATAGAGATATAAATATTCATTGTTTTCTCCAAAAGGGTAGTTGAAGTATTTTAGAGAAGAGTAAGAGAAAATAGCTTCAAACATGTAAAAGTGTTTTAAAAGAAATTTAAGAAACATATGGGTCTCTAGGAAAAATTGCCATAGAAAATAAATAATTATTTTCTCTGACCTACTCATTATCACCATGGACATTTTTATATTTTTACTCTTCTTTGAATTTTATGAATTATAATACATTTTTCTCAATTTTTTCCCCATATAAAAATGTAGTTCTTTTTTTCTTTTTAACTCTTTGTTCTTTGCGTGGCCTGTCACCCAGCTCCCAAATAATCACAGACAGACTTACTGTTTCATATGAATGCCTGGACTTATCTTGGCTTGTTTCTAACCAGCTTTTCTTAATGTAAATTATCCCATCTACCTTTTGCCTCTGGGCTTGTAACTTTCTCTGTTTTATGTGTTTCTTTATTTCATACTCTGTAGCTGGCTTTGTAACTGGGTGGCTGGCCTTTTGCATGCTTCTCTCCTCTTTTTCTCACTCCTTCCTTTTCTCTTTTTATCCTTCTATTTATTCTCTCTGCCTGCTGGTTATGCCTATCCTTTCTCCTGCCTTGCTATTGGCTGTTCAGGTCTTGATTAGACCATCAGGTGTTTTAGGCAGGCAAAGTAACACAGCTTCACAGAGTTAAACAAATGCAACATAAAGAAATGCAGCACATCTTCGCATCATTAAACTAATGTTCCACAGCATAAACAAATGTAACACTTCATCAACTAATATTCCACAACAAAAAACTAAAGGAGATTCACAATTGATCTTCCCCAGGTGACAATTGTAATATAGTAGTGATTGCCTGAATTTGTGTTCACATCAAAATCCACACCACTAGCAGTAAACAGAATTTAAGAGTTTGCCAATTTTCTGAAGGCAAGTGTTCAAGGATTCAATTTGACTAAATTTCTCGATGTTCTATGGTTCATCCATACAAGGTCTCCTCTTAATTCAGATGGCAGTTTTAGGTTGTAGTAAACTTCTTGTATTGTGGTGGTATTGTGTTCCCCCAAAATATTATGCACCCTAATAAACTTATCTGGGGTCAGAGACCAGAACAGCCACTAGATATAGAGGACAGAAAATGGTGGCACACACACCTTTAATCCTATCACTTGGGAGACAGAGATCCATCTGGATCTCTGTGAGTTTAAAGCCACACTGGAAACAGCCAGGTATGGTGACTCACGCCTTTAATCCCACAAAGTGAGTCTTTAATCCCAGGGAGTGATGGCAGAAAGCAGAAAGGTATAAGGCATGAAAACCAGGAAGCCTGGTTAAGCTTTTAGACTTTTAGCAGCAGTTCAGCTGAGATCCATTTGGATGAAGACTCAGAGGCTTCCAGTGTGAGGAAACAGGATCAGCTGAGGAATTGGCAAGGTGAGGAAGCTGTGGCTTGTTCTGCTTCTCTGATCTTCCAGTGTTCACCCCAATACCTGGCTCCAGGTTTGATTTTATTAATAAGACCTTTAAGATTAATGCTACATTGTATTATGCCATATTGACTGAAAATTTGAGTGTTCCCATAACCTAATCCTAAGGCTAGATATTTCCTTAGAGTGGTTCACAGAATGGAAAAAAAAGTGCTCTCTTTATGAACGTGTTTTCACCATAAAACTTTTGCTGAAGAATCAAATAGAAGTGTACTGGACAAGATACACAGGAGAGAGACAATTTCTCCAAACAAAAAGCTCCCCAAATGTTGTTACGATATCATGTGATTTAGGTATGATTGCTTAAGTGACCAGTCACAAAGTGGTTGCACAATCACCTTGGCTTTATACTATCACAATTGTCAGTAGGTCCAAACTTCAGGGCTTGCATTGAGTTTCTAGAAGGCAATCATATTACATCCTGAAACCATGCTGTGGTATACATTCAAATACAGTAGAACATGTTCTTTGTGAATAACAAATGTAGCTTCCACTTCTCAGGAAGTTGCAAGGTTTTTAAGCTGGTTGATTCAAAGAACTCAGAAAAAGTTCAATGTGCTCATTTTACCTGTGTCAGTGTGCTTCAGTTCCAGTCAATTTTCATATTTCTGTCATTTAATGTGTGATCTAGAATTCCTTTCTTCTACAAGTGTGTTATATTTCATTTTTGTCTTTTTAACTGATAGTGATTGAAAATTATTATCTTTATATGATAAAAGCTAAGATATATTTCAAATTTCTTCTATTGTCATGAAAGAAGAACACAATTAGCTATCAAATATGTAAGAATTAGGTAAAAATGTTAAATTATGCTGAAAAAAGGCATAGTTAATAAAAGTGATATACCACTTCTTTCTTTCTCCCTTCCCTCATTCCTTTAGTTATTTCTTTTCTTAATTTTAAAATTAGCACACAATGTGAGAAGTTTCATTGTATTACACTTTGTTACTATTTGGCTTCCATCAACTGGCTGTCTTTATTTTTCCTTTCCCTGTATTATTGGCTCCTGTCTTCCCTTCTTATAGTCTGTTTATCTGCTTGTTTGCCATAGATTCCAATACCCTTTCTTGTTCCATCTCTTTCCTTAAGACTTCTTTCTTTCTATTAATCCTCTTTTTCTACATCAATATCACACACACACATAAATGTATATACATTTGTATTTATATCAATGTGTATCTTAGAACACATTACTGGCAGAGAGTTTACAAACTGAGCCTTACTGTATAAAAGTTAACTTATCAAGCAAATGGAATCAAAAAAACAAGATGCTGTCTCTATTCTTAAAATATATTTCCAATGAAAATTAGAAGAGATGAAATCACTACATACTAGTAGAGGAAAAATCTTTAAGATGAAATATCAGTGTATAGTCATCAAACATTGATATTTCCAATATGTTCATAAAAGTAACAATGGGCAGAAAAGATCAGATATGCACAGATACAATAAGAGTAGGTGACTTCACTAGCCCATCCTCATCTTTCTTTCTTCATAATATTCTTGTCTTATTTTTCCAAACTTTAGTATTGTGGATGTTTTGAAATGTCCTGTACTTTGAACTCTAACTAGTTATGCCAGATCTAATTATTTTTTAAGATTCATTTTTATTTTACTCTGTCTGTGTCTATGTCTATTTCAGTGTCTGCATCTGTGATTTTGTTTGTGTCTGTCTGAGGGTGTGCCATATGTGTGCAAGGGACTGTGGAGGCCAAATTGGATGTCAGGTTCCCTAGGGCTGGAGTACCTAAATTTTATATTAATCACCTTATTATAGAATGCATACAGGAGACAGTTGTGTAGCTGGGTCTGTTTGAGGGGCCCGTGGAAGTGTGATCAGGATCTATCCCTGGTGCATGAGCCAGCTCTCTGGATCCCATTACCTATGGTTGGACAGCTTGCTCACCCCTGATAAAGCAGGGTGGGGCTTGGTCCTGCCTCAACTGAATGTACCAGGCTTAGCTGTCCCCCCATGGGAGAACTTACCCTGTTGGAGGCGGGGATGAAGGGTGGGGGAGAAGGTGGGGGGAGCAGGAGGAGGATCTGTGGTTGGTATGTAAAATGAATAAAAAAAATGTGAACCTTTAAATTGGAATAAAGAATTTGGAAAAAAAAGAATAAAATCAAATATAAAATGTGCTTTACTGCCCAAAGTTTATCATTATTCACCACTAATAGGAAGCAAAATTCTGAACATATCTCACAGTTTATGAATATTAAACTGATACACAATTTATATGAGGAATTAAGAAACTAGAAAGAGATCTTGACCTTGGTTTTATTTGTCAACTATGAAATGATATTTGGTAGCAATTACATCATCACTATCAAATAGGTCAGTTATTCATTAGGGTCTAGTGTATGAATCTCAGATAATACTTTCTGTTATACACTGTTGAAATAGCCCTTGCGGCTATAGAATTAATATTACCCAAAGTGTTATAAATTCATTGCCTACAATAAGAACTACCTGAGCTCAAATATGATGATTTGTGCACTTTATGAAATTAGTATGGAAATAGTAGACATCAATTTAGTTTCATAATACTAAATTGCAGAATAGGTTATCTAGAAAATGACTCCTGTTGCACAGAACTCTTGTCTTTAAATTCAGGGTATAGTGTGACAGCTCTTAAGTGTACAAGCAAGCCTACTGTAGAGGACAATAACCCTAAAAGACATCAAGATTGAAGTTTGCAGTCCAGAGGTTTCCAATTTGAATTTCTAAATACTTTGTTTGTTTATTTCTATTTGTTGTTGTTCTTGTTGTTTATTAAAAGTAGATTCTTCTCTCATACAATACAACCCAGCCACTTAACCTCCCTCCACTCCTCTCAGCTTGTCTCTTCACTTCCCTTCTCCCCCAGATCTAATCTCCTTCTGTTTCCTCTTCAGGAAAGAGCAAGCCTCCAAGAGTAGAGAGCAAACCAGAACAAAACAAGATACTATAAGAAAAGGCAAAAACTCTCACTCATATTGAGGCTGGAGGAAAGCAAGGCAACATGAGGAAGGCAACCCAATAGGAGGAAAAGTGTCTCAATAGCAGTTAAAAGAGTCAGAGATATACCTGTTCTGACTGTAAGGAGTCCCACGAAAACACCAAGTTAACAGCCATGACATATATGCAGAAGAACTGGTGCAGACCTGTGCAGGCCCAGTGCTTGCTGCTTCAGTCTCTGTGAGTCTATATGAGCCCTGATTAGTTGATTCAGTGGGCCAGGTTCTTCTAGTGTCCTCCCTACCATCTGATTCCTGTAATCTTTCCTACCACTCTTCCATGGGTTTCCCCAGTCTGTAATGTGGGAGGGGAACCAATGCAGATCTTCAGTTTATACTCTCTCTCAGCATAATGTCTGACTATGGGTCTCTGCACACACTCCCATCTGTTGTCCAAGAAACCTCTCTGATAACAATTGGACAAGGCACTGATCTCTGAGTGTAGTGGAATATCATTAGGAATCATTTCGTTTATTTATTTTCATCATCATCATCATCATCATCATCATCATTATCATCATCATCATCATTAATTTTTAACCTGTCATGCATGGCTCTACTCTAGGTCTCTTGGATATCCAGCCTTTTTTTCTGGCGATGCAGGCAATTTATGGCATGGGCTCCCTCTCATGGCATGGGCTTCAATGTAAACCAAATATTGGTTTAGCCATTCCCACAAGTTCTTTACCACCATTGCCCCAGCACATACTGAAGGCAGGCCAGATTGTAGGTCCAAGGGTGTTATGGCTGGGTTGGTGTCCAGGTTTTTCTTTCCATAGCTTGCAGAGTATCTTCTCATACCAAAGAGATTAGAACAGGGATGAAGGCTGAATGCAGATATCAGCTCGACCTTTCTATGTTCAATGACATGTATGTATGCTGTCTTCTGTAATGGGGCCCCTGCTGTTAGTTTTCAGGTAGCAACCTTCTGTCTTACCTTCAGCTAGGATGTCATCTGAATGAAACCCAGTCTTACCACTAGAAGCCTTGGCTAGCTACAAAAGATGGCCAGTTTAGACTGAATCCTCCATTACTAGGAATCCTCATTACGGTTACCTTTACAGATTCCAGGAAGTTTGTACTGCACTTGGTTTCCACACTGTTCTGCAAATGACTCTGAATCTACCTGTCCCTCCTAGAACACACTCCTTCAACCCTCTCACCTGCTCCCTCCCACTCCCATCCCCAGATATCCACCATTCAACCACAAGATGTATTCTATATCCCTTTCCCTTGAGGGTCCATGCATCTCCACTAGAGCCTTTCTCTTTACCTAACCTCTCTGGGTCTATTGTTCACAGCTTGATTATCATATACTTTAAAGCTAATATCCACTTTTAAGTGTCTACATCTCACTTAAAGTTTCTCCACAAAACTCAAGTCCAAGTGTATCAAAGACCTCAACATAAAATCAGGCAAACTGAACTTGATAGGAGAGAAAGTATGGAGCAGCCTTGAACACATTGGCACAGATTACTTCCTGAACAGAACACTAGTAGTGCAGGCACTGAGATCAACAATTAATAAATGGGACCTCATGAAATTGAAAGGATTCTGTAAGTCAAAGGACACTCTCAATCAGAAAAAGTGGCAGCTTACAGAATGGAAAAAGTTTTTTTTTTTTTAACCTACTCCACAGCTGATAGAGAACTAATATCCAAAATATATTAAGAACTCAATAAATTAGATATGAAAAATTCAATTAAGAAATGAGGTACAGAAATAATCAGGGATTTATCAATAGAGAAAACTTAAATGGTTTGGAAACACTTAAAGAAATGTTCAACATTCTTAACCATCATGGAAATGCAAATCAAAATTACCTTGAGATTCTGTCTTACAACTCTCAGAATGTCTAAGATCAATGCCACAAGTGACAGCTCACTCTGGCAGGGATTCGAGCAAGGAGAATACTCCTACATTGCTGTTGGGAATACACACTTCTACAGCTATTATGGAAAGCAGTATGGAGGTTCCTCAGAAAATTTGGAATTTACCTATATCAACACCCAGATATACCACTCTTTGACATATACCTAAAGTGCCCTTCATTCTACCACAAAAACAGTTGGTTAACTACAAACTATGTTCATTGTAACTTTATTAATAATAGCCAGAAAATGAAAACAATGAAACTGTGGTACATTTACACATTTACACAATGGAGTATTATATTAGTCAGCAGTTTAAAAAAAACGACATCATGAAATGCTAAGGCAAATGGATGAAACTAGAAAAGATCATTCATCCTGAGTGAAGTAACCCATATCCAGAAAGACAAACATTTTCTGTACTGACTTAAAAGTAGATATTAGCTATTATATAAATGATAATCAACCTCTAAACTACAGACCCAAAGAGGTTAAGAGGAGAGCTCTAATGAGGGCACATGGACCCCTCTTTGAAGGGGAAATAGAATAAATTTTGCAAATGTACTGAGTCAGGTGGGGATGAGAGTGGGAATGATCAGTCAGTGGTTGGGGAGATAGAGTAAGAAAATGAAGAGAGAGACAGCTGAGAAAAAAATATAAAAAATAATTAGAAATTTAAAAAAAAGATGTAAAGCATTGAAATGCTATATGGTGGATTTTTTTCTCGATGAGCATGTAGTTTCCATTCCTATCTGATTTGATTTCTTTTGGTTGTGGACTGGGGGAAGCTGCTCTGAAATCTTGTTATTCTAAAATGACCAGTATTTAATTTGTTATTTTATCTTAATAAAAAATTTGCTTATTAGCAGTATTGTTCTCAGACTAGTGCCTTAATGTTTATTTGACAATATCTGAATAACATTTTTATTCTTTTGTAAATATTATTAACACCTCAGCAACATTGTTTTGTTCATTATTGAACAGATGAATATTATTATAATAACAGAATTAAGTAATTAGAAAATTATTGATATGATTGAATAATCTGGAAATATCAAATAAGATTTAATTTCAGTTATTCTACTCTTAGAATTTACTTCTAGGAATGAATGAAATATCAGACTATAATTTTAGTGACTGTAGGAATCAGAGGATTAAATTATATAATATTTTTTAAACATATCTAGCAGTTTATTAATATTAAAGTATGTGACAAGTTGATAATAAGTCAATTGTTTTGGTTCGTATTATATCAAGTTGACACAAATAAGATTTTTCTGTAGACAAGTCTATAGCTCATTTTCTTGATTGATGATTGATTTGGGTATGTGTTTCTTACTGGGGGTGGTGCCACCCCTGGACCTGTAATGCTGGTTTGCATAAGAAATGGGGCTGAGCATGCCATGAGAAACACACTAGAGAGCAACTCTCTTCCATTGTTTCTATATCAGTTGTTTTTTCCAGGTTCTTACATTGACTTGTTGGTCAGAAGTTCCTCAGTGATGGAGTATGACTTGTGTGTAAGCCGAAACACACCCTTTCTGCTCCAAGTTGTTTTTGGTCATAGTGTTTTATCATGGCAATAGAAACCCTAATTAAGGCAATTTATATGTGAAATCTAATGGAGCAGTGGGATATATACTTATGCTTTGTTCATTGGCCCATATGTAATTATACCCAATATTTTCTCCTTGAATTTTGAGCACAGTGTCTTGGTTTCTCTGTCCTTGTTCTTACTCCACTGTTACGCCACTGTGTGATCATCTAGTGTCTGGGATGCACTGCTGAATGTATTAGCTACTTTTCTATCACTGTGAACCATGAAGCAAAGAGGAAGGTGAACCAGTAATCAGGCTGTAATCTTCAAAGGCAAGCTGCTAATGACCTAATTCTATTAACTAGACCCCACTGCCATATGACTTCTCTGTCCTTTCCCCAAATAGTGCCACCAGCTACAGAACAGTATTGAAAGCATGCATCAAATTACAAGAGTGGAAGAAGGTTCTTGCTTTGTCTTTGTCATCTATATCAATACATACATTTAGTTACAGAGAAGGTTTTAACTGTGTGTACCCTCCATGACCTCTTGGAGAGAAGCAAAGCATTGACTACATGAACATGAGGATGACAGCCTAATCGACTTTAACCCTTAGTCGAGGTTCTAAGCAGTCTCTTGGAAGTTCTTCATCTTACATGAGTTGTAATTGTGTGCCCATGAAAAGCAAAATAATTAACTTCAAATATTCTCATCAGGATTTCTCATTTTCCTTACACAGCTGTCGCAGCTATGATGGCTAAGAAAAGAAAAAATGGTGGTCATATAGCTGTTTCTTCTACAACACGAGAAAGATCACTCTAAAAATTATAGCTATCTAAAAATAATTGAAATTCCTGGGAAAGCAATAACAAGTTCTCTGTTACCAGTAGTATACAAGTAAAGGATCTGTGGCTCCTATAGTTGTTACAGAGTCATGGTAGGTGTTGATGGCTGTTTATTATTGTGGACTTCTAATATCCTGGACTTGCTGTGATCCGGAAAATAAACAGAAGCCAGAAGCATCTTAGTTACTTTCATATTAGTGTAATAAGCCATCAAGAGAAAGAAAACATATGGAAAAAAAGGAGTTTAACTGAGGTTTCACATTTCAGAGTGTTAATGTCAGTAATCATCATAGTTTGAAATAGGCACTGCAACAGTAGCGGAGAGCTCACACCTTTATCCACAAGTGGGAGACAGAGAAAAAGAGCGCACACTAGGAATGTCACCAGACTTTTGAAACTCAGAAGTCCACCCCAAATGGCACACCTCCTCCAATAAAGCCACAACTCCTAATGTTTTTCAAATAGTTCCACCAACTGGGGACCAAGTATCCAAACATAGGAGCCTATGGAAGCAATTTACACTCAAACCACCACAAAAACAGTGATTAGTTTAAGAATTTTTACCACAGTGTATCTCATAAATGTTAGAATCGGGTACCATAGCCCTTTGCATACTAGCTAAGGGTGAAATATATACCAGTATAATACTGAATATACTTTTTTGAAATCCAAACAAATTTGTTCCATTGAAGAGACCTTTGTCATATTATTTACATGGGAACAAATACACACAGACTTGCACTTCTAATAAAATCATAAATAATTGTGCTGAACTAATGAGAGGTAATATCCAAGTATATATTTGTTTGTATCACATCTTGGCATTCATCAAATTTATCCTTATTTTGATACACAATGATAATATCACTCATCCTTCAAATCCAATTAATTTACTTGCCTCTGAAATGATTATGGTTTATATTATTCATTTAAGTGATTTTCCTGTCAGTTAAAGAAAAAAAATAAGTTTAAATGTATGAAATAAAAACAGGTACTACACATCACTTAATTTCAAGTCCACAGTCTTAAGGATGAAGAAAGGCTGGTCAATGGAGTTCATCAATAATATTCTCTCATTAAACTTCTCAGTTGTCAAAATAAAGTAAAAGGAAATATAAAACCACCAATTATATATCAAATAGAATACAATTATACACTGGGATGTTACTTTGTCTTGTCTGGAAATCTTAAGTCCATCTGCTCCCCACTGCTTAATGATAAACTCTTTTTCAAAGCCAGATAATAGTTTTTATGTAACAAAGATAACACAATAATCTATCTTGGTCTCTGCAAACTATTTTCAATATGAAATGTTTGTACAAACATGACCCTTCTACGGTTTTACAAAAATAATTCTTAGAAGAATGCATCTTTACAGAACATAGTAATCTTTGCATTCCCATAAAACTTTACCAACAGATGCTTTATATATGGTTATCAGATGTAATTCATAAGATTACTAGCCTGCCTGTAACATAACCATATATCAGAACATTTGGGTCTTAGAAAAAATTCACATATATTAAGAGCATGAAATAGAAGTATGAAGAAATGTAAGCCACATTTCTAAATAGTATTCTGGACTTTGGTTCAGCTGGCCTGAAACATAGAACACTGGGTTTATAAGAGCATTTCTATGTAACACCTACTTAGTAAAAGATGCCTAAATATCTGGGTGGTGGTCATGCATTCCTTTAATCCCAGCACCTGAGAGGCAGAGGCAAGTAGATGTCTGTGAATTTGAGGTGAAGCCTGGCCTATAGAGTAAGTTCCAAGACAACCAGGGCTGTTACACAGAGAAACCCTATGTCAAAAACTAAAAACACATAAAAAAACAAAAAAACAAAAGATACATAACTTGAATTTCAAGGACACTGTATTTTTAATTTTTTAAAAAGTAAAATATATTTATTGATGCTTTGAGAAATTTATGGATGCATACAATGTGTTTTGAAGACATTCACCACCCACTCCTCTTGGTAACCCTGCTCAGATCCAATTCATAGTTTCCTATCCCTATCCTAAACCCATGTCCTCTTTGTTTTTAATTTTATTTTTCTGTTTTTTTTTAAATAACACACAAGTACAACTTATTCTACATAAATACTCAAGAATGTGGGGCCATACACTAGTGCATGATCAACTTATCAGGGTCTACATCCTTAAAGTGAACTTTTCCTCAGTCCCTAGAAGCCATCAACTGTCCATAGTTTCTCAGGGATGGGCACTCTTCAGCCCTTTCTTTTTTCCTTTCTGGAATGCTGTGTTATCTTGTATATATCTTATGCAGGTAATCCCAGCTGTTATGAGTTAATGAGTACAGTAGTCCTATCATGTCTAGAAAACGCTGTTTAACTCTGATCCTATCAAACCTCTGGCCATTACAATAAATATTTCCTCTCTTCTGAGATGATCCCTGACCCTTTGGAGGTGTTGATAAAGGTGTCCCACTTGGGAACACTATACTTACCCTTATGTTCTACACTTTGACTAGTTGTTATCTCCTGGGTAACTGCCATTTACTGTATTTACTGTACAAAGAAACTTCCCTGATGAGGTCTAAGAATTGCACTGATTTATAGGTAGAGATAGTTATGGATTTAAGAGTTATGGATTTGGTACTATGTCCATATAGCAAAGTAATACCAGTGTATTAACCTGTGGGACCTATGAACTCCTCTATTTGTTCTTATACAGATGTACAGTAACAGGTATGCATTTCATTGTGTGGAGCTGGCCTAACAGTCCAATCAGGAAGTAGTTTGTTATTTCCATAATATTTGTGCCCTTATAGCACTTATGAAAATAACTTGTCATTCTGTGTCGCTCATGTATCACAACTTGGTTAGAATGTAAATGAATTCCTCGACCTTTGCCCCCTGTAACCTGTGGAGAAATTCTTGCACTATGAAAGCTAGCCAGAATGGAGGAAGCCTTCTGGCCAGTAAGAATTGTATTTCTTCAATTCCTACTTATCAAAGGGTGTGGTGTCTTCAGCAATAGGGTCCTTCAAGTTCTGGTGGACAACCAAGAACAATGGCAATAGTTTTTACTGTTTGACGTAGGTCTCTGGGACATCTTTCACCAATAACTGCTCAGGAGGGAACCCAAACTTAACACTGAGATTTTATATTCAGGAAAGAGTATTATATCCCTTTGTTGCATAACTTCAATTTCACTTTTAGGCTTTTCATTAATAGTCTAATTACATCTATAACCCAATCAAAAATGAGATTTATAGAAAATGTATATGAATGTCTGGGTTTGCTATGACAATTTTATCCTTATCATATCTTTACAGATTGTCCTTTGTTCCCTGATATTTTTCTCGTGAAAATTTTCAGTTCTTACAATTTTTTTATTGAACTATAACACATACTCAAAAAATCCACAGAAATAAGCCTGTGGTTCCAAAAAATTTTAAAAAGTAAAAGAAACTTTCTTGTCAAGACATATTTCAGGGAAGTTTTCCATAGACTCCCTCTCAATCATTGTATACCCACACAAAGGAAGAAAAATTTTATTTTATTCAAAGCAATGTTTTTTCAAAATTCAAAGTTTAATTACATATACATCCATTAGGTACTCTTTTTTAGTTTTGTTTTATTTATTACACATACAGTGCACTGCCTGCATGTATGCCTGCAGATCAGAAGAGGGCTCCAGATCTAGTTATAGGTGGTTATAAGCTACCATATGGTTGCTGGGAATTGACCTCAAGACCTCTGGAAGAACAGCCAGTGCTTTTAACTGTTGAGCCATTTCTCCAGCCCCAGGTACCCTTGTTTTACAAAATTCATCTAGGTTGGATTTGTACATGTTATTGCAAGTAACTAACTAATTAATTTTTATTATTACATTATAGCCTAGTGTGTGGCTATGCTATCATTTATAATGTTGAGCATTTTAGTTTGCACATATTTTTACCTTCATCAATTGTAAGGAGTACTGACATAAGAATTCTTGTATATAAATATTAATATACATATATATTATAACATATACATATATGTACATATCCATTGGGTTAAGCTGAGGAGTGTTGTTATTATTATTATTATTATTATTATTATTATTATTATTATTGGTTTTTTGAGACAGGGTTTCTCTGTGTAGCTTCGCACCTTTCCTGGAGCTCGCTTTGGAAACCAGGCTGGCCTCAAACTCACAGAGATCTGCCTGCCTCTGCCTTCCGAGTGCTGGGATTAAAGGCGTGTGCCACCACCACCCGGCAGAGGAGAGTTATTTTTGAATTAATGGATGTATGTTTATTCAATTTTACTAAGATCTACAAATTATTTCAATGGATTTACAATCTTACAGCTCAAGCCAACCTTGGATGAGAGGTTCAGTAATTTCACATCTTCATCAACACTTGCTATCCTTTTTACTTTTACCATTCTCATAACGATTCGATAATATGTCATTGAGAATCCATTCTGATTTACCTGATGAAGTCCATCATCTTTTCATGTGTTTGCTTCTTATTTTGGGATATTATACTATGAAATGTCACAATTTTGCTGTTCCACATTTTATGTCGAAACTGTGTGTTTTTGATTAACAGGAATTCTAAAGAGAAATTGATAACCTATAGCTCGATTTTATTAAATATTTATCATGATTTCTTTCACAGGCAAATTGCATTGCTTATAAATAGCTTTATGTAATTAGAAATATTTCATCAATCAAAATTTTTTATGATTATATCCTTCTTTTAAATTTTTGGGCAGCAACTTCACTTTATTATTCCTTCCATAGTGAAAAGTTTTTGAAGCTAAAATTTCTGCAGCAAGTTACATGTTTTAAGCTCAGAAATATTAAATGGTAGTTTCTACAGGTGCTTAATTATTTATCAGTGAAACAAACATCTTGTTGTAGAGAGAGATAGATCATTTTTGTTGTCAGTATGTGAAAAATGCTTGTGCCATGTTGAAGCAATAATGTATAAGAATTTCCCAAGTATTGATGTCTATTATTTCAGATGCTCAGAGACAGTATTTAGGCCTGTAAATTTTTTGTAGTATTTTAAAAGAAGTTTTTTATTTTTATTTTATAGTTTCTATAATACTTCTCTATAATGGAGAACTTTATTTTATTTAGTTTATTTCATTCAGATAAAGTTAAAAAATAGAAGTTGAGTATCTAACTCCAGTGTAACCTTCATTCTAACACAAATACATCAGATAGAGGAAGTTTTACTGTGAACAAAATGATCAAACAAGTGAGTTTATTTTTGCCTAGATATGACTTATGATTAATTTGACTCACTGAACTAAAAATAAAGAAATGACCAACAAAGTGTCTCAGCCAGAAAGGCTCATGCCACTAAAGCCTGTTAACTTGATTTTATTTCCACTAACTAATACATATATGGAAGAAAAGATTCAATTTCACAAAAATTTTATTCTGTTCTCCTCATGCATACAAACCTTTGCATGCATGCTTTATCCCACATCTCAGTCACATGCATATACATACACAACAAGTAAAAATAATCAATTTCTAAGTGTTATGCACAGACAACCTAAAATCATTTAAAAATCCGAGTAGTATAACAAAATGCAAGATATTCATATAGTTATATATGATGGTAGGACCATTGATGATGAATATACCAGAAGCAGTTTCCTGGCTTTAACCTATAAAGCCATTAATTCTCCAGACGCTGAGCCATCCAGTAAAAAGTTGTAGCAAACTCTCATTAAATGTATGGCAGTCTGCCTGAAGACTTGACTATCCCTGCAGAAGGCCAAATGCTGATTCTTCTTCATAACCAGAAATAAGTCTCCAGTTATGTTTTTCTTGGTAGAGTATTTGCCTAGCCAGTACCACAAATCCCAGCCATGACAGTGTATACATGTCTATAATCCCAGCATTTAAGAGGTAGAAGGATCAAAAGTTCAATGTTGTACTTGGTTGCATAGGACAATCAGGGGCACTTTGGGCTGTAAACACTGTCTCAAAAAATAAGATAACAAACAAAATATTTTCCTGAGAGAGAAATACCTACCTGAGTTTATTTTCTCATAAATGTTGGTTCTTTTAATGTTAGATTAAAATATCACATTTTCTACACAAATGGACATAACACAAATGGGAAACAGAACATTTTACTAACAGATGTCAAATAAAATGTTCAGTTTTATAAATACCATTTGTTGAAGAGAAATGCATCAGAACTTATTTTTAAGGATCCAGTGTGCTGTGATAAATCATTGTTATGAAACATATTCCATGTAGTTCAGTGAGACTCAGCAAACATGAAGTAATAATTGGACATTAAGTCAGAAAAATCTGATCAATATAGACAGCTCTATCTTGTATTTCAGGCTGAAAAAGCAAAATAAAACTGGCAAATGGAATGTTTGCTTATTCCAATTACATTTTAAACCTAGCTGATATCCTCCAAGGTAATACACAGGGAATATTAACACCTTGGACAATTTTGAAGCCTACAATCAAGACAGAATATGATACTTTGACTCTGCTGAATTTCTAAACAGAAGATATGAAATTACATAATAATTTTCCTCTGAATATTACATACATTTAATTATCGATCTTGGGTGCAAACCAGGAAAGTTTACCCATCTTATTCATTTTGGAAAAGGCTTCTATTTCTTGCCACTTTATATCAACACTCTAAACTATTTTGATGTAGTCTTCTGCTTTTGTTTGTGGTGCAATTTTTTTGTCTCACATTTGGTTATTCTGGTTTACAATATCAGCCAAGACAAACATATAACCATTAAAATGAGGCATATGTAGTTTTCAACATTATATTATTTACATTGAAATCACTGTATAGTTAATGTTTAAATTACAAAGTTTATCATTCAAAGCTGCGATATCTATTCCCTTCGTGCTGTTCATCTTTGAGTAGATTGAAGAAATACGTTATTTTAATTGCTCTAGAAGTCTGGTTTCAATTCTTTTTCACACTGAGTACATAATTATTATTAGCTAAGTTTCCATGGCTTGTGTAATTCACTGGTACTGTCTTGCTGTTGTATGACAATTTTCACTTAAATTAAAACCTTCCATCTCAGAGCAGAACATGAGTGTTCTGACAAGACACAGGATGTTAAAATGGGAGGTGAAACAATAGGATGATCTAAGAGGAGATGAAGCATTCAATCATGCAGGGAATTCCATAAGCTCAGGAAGTAAACAACTCAATAACCTCAGAAAGTACTTGAAACTGAACAGGTTTACTAGGACCCACTCTTCCCAAGAATAATAAGCTGTCAGGACTGCTGAGAGATACTCTGAGATCTGCCAAACTGCATAGAAGAAGACTCATACTAAACAAATTGATTGGAAAGGATGCTTTCCAACCTGCTTAAGGTTTGGCAATGTGCTGTATGTTTACTATTTTCTAGCTCTCAAGCCATCACCCATGTTAAAGTAGGCCTTGGTGATACAGCTGTCTTTCAGTCAATTCTGACCCTGTAAGTAACCCTTGATCCATGTTCCTGTAACCCCAATAAAACTCATTGGTTCCAAGTCCAAGTTGGAAGTATCCTTATCTTGGTTTGTGATCAGTTCCCTGTTTGGGGTGAGTAGATCTTTGTTCATATTTCCCTGGGAATAATGTCATACAACACTGGCAAGAATTGGTAAATACCTTATATAACTTGGCAAGATAGTTGTGAAATGACTGTATTTCTCAAAAATTTAATTATGATGATGTCTTAGACTGTGAAATCTAAGAGCCAATCAAACTTGTTAGGAAAGTAATCAAGAATCTCTATCCATTCTCCTGTGGCTTTTCTTCCTCTTTTGCTAAAGTGTAATTCTCTTGTCTTCTAGTCTTCCAACCTAGGTGTAGAATTACTACCCCCACATATGCCACCGGGGTGGTTTAAATAAGAATTGCTCTCATAGGGCAATTCTCATTTGAATGTATAACCATCAGGGAATGGCTCTATTTGACAGAAGGATTAGGATTGACCCTGTTGGAGGAAGTGTGTCACTGGGTTGGGCCTTGAGGTTTCAAAAGCCTAAGCCAGGTGCGAGCTCTCTCCACTCTCCCTCTCTCCACTCTCCCTCTCTCTCCCTCTCCCTCTCCCTCTCCCTCTGCTTCTCCTCCCTCTCCTCCCTCTCCTCCCTCTCCTCCCTCTCCTCCCTCTCCTCCCTCTCCTCCCTCTCGTCCCTCTCCTCCCTCTCCTCCCTCTTCTCCCTCTCCCTCTCCCTCTCCTCCCTCTCCTCCTTCTCCTCCCTCTTCTCCCTCTCCCTCTCCCTCTCTCCCTCTCTCCCCCTCTCCCTCCCCCTCTCCCTCTCCCTCTCCCTCTCCATCTCCCTCTCCCTCTCCCTTTCTCCCTCTCTCTGCAGATCAGGATGTAGCTCACAAGTCTCTAGCACTCACCATGCTTGCCATACATGCACCATGCTCCCTGCCATGATCATAATGGACCAAGCCTGGGAAACTACAAGCAAGCTCTCAGCTTAATGTTTTCCTTTATAAGAGTTGCTATGGTGATAATGTCTCCTCACAGCAACAGAACAGTGACTACAACAGCCACTTCTCACATAGAATACCACAGGGTGCTGAAATGGATCGAGATTTGGTTATATATCTGGCTGAGCTGAATTAAGTCATCTGACCTATCTGAATGGTTTAGGGGAAAGGAAATGAAACTGTATACATATACAGATATATATTAGAAATACAAAACTCTCAGAGACTGAAGGAGCTGCTTCATTCATCCTACTTACAGACCAAAATACATCTAAGCCAACTGTATTACTATTGCATCTGATTAAATGAAATATTACAATATAAAAGAGACTATACTGTTGACATACATTCAATTTCAAACTTATTGGAAAATGCTTTCTGCTCTTAAGTGGGCCTAAGAGAATGTGCCAATTCCTTGTATTATAGAATAGACATATATAAATTGACCCATTCCATTCCTCAGGAACCATGTGCATATGAAAATATGATAACTTTTATGACTCAGCTAAGGTCTGAGGTATACTTATAGTACTTGAAATTGAAGCAACCTCATATTCCAGAAATATTGAACTCTGAAACTTATTTCTCAGTAACTTAGTAAATTAAATGATAATGTTAAAACCTGACTTCTTAAAAGAGAGTATCAATTTAGTCTATATTAACATTTTTTTGCTCAAGTCCTTTTTTCTAAGTAGATAAAATAATTATCATGTCATACTCTAAGAATGTACTTAGATACAATATCTATGGTCTAATTTGAATATTGCCAGCATTAGAATCAATACCATCATTTGTTGACAGTTGCATAGGTTACCAGACAGAAACTCCACTAGTTCAGTTCCATCTTCTACCCCTCCTTAACCTACCTTTATGGTGCCAAACAGTAAGTTGATAAGTCCAGTTATGTGTGAAGCTTAAAGCTGTAGCTAAATAGCTCTGTCTTTCTGTCTCTCTGTCTTTGTCTCTGTCTCTCTCTCTCTTTTGAGACAGAGTTTCTCTGTGTAACAGCTCTGGGTATCCTGGAACATTCTTTGTAGACCAGGTTGGCCTCAAATTCACCGAGATCTGCTTGCGTCTGCCTTCTGAGTGCTGAGATTAAAGGTGTGTGCAGCCACCACCGAGCACAATAGTTCTGTCTCTTAACAAATTAAAATCAGTTTGCTTCTTCATCTATTGATATGTCTCACTTATCATTGTAAACTTTTTTTAAAAAAAGTACTAAGGGGACAAACGGATAATTGAAGTTATTTTTTAGAATTGGAAATAATTTCTTCAAATGATTTATTTAAATTACTATTTTCCAGAAAGAGTAGGTAATACCTACATCCCTATAAAGTAACTTTTTCTTCTCAGAATATGCTCAGATTTTACAGTAAAACAAATTACTTTTAACTTAGACTGAAACAAATAGTAAAAAAACAAACAAACAAACAAAAAAACAAAAAAAAAACCCATATAATCATTACTCAGCATTTCTTAATTATTTAACTATGTCTTGTTTTCTAATCCTTTGAGTTAATTTAAGCTTATTTTATCTGTATTGAGCAAATACTGTATACAAATGTATGATCTCACATCTATTGATTCTACATTCAGTGAAATGAAGTTAATAATATGAAACTGGTTATGCTTTAATAAGTGAATGACCAAATGTTATGCAGAGGTAGACTAATTCATTGCCAGACTAATAAACTTTTATTTTCTTCTTTTGACAAAAAGGATGCTACTCGGAAATTGAGTTTCCTTTTTTGTGTAATTCTTATTCTCACTGATAAAAGCAGTTTAAAAATAGACCCAGACAGAAGATCTTGAACCACACTATTAGAGAAGAGCAATACAGTATGCAAGCTGGAAATGTGAAAAGCTATTAGAAAGACGAAGATGGAGAACAGAATAGAGATAACCGTGTCATTTAATCATTTAAGTTAGGGTCAACAAAACAAAACACAGATAGTCCTAACAATGGGAGTCTAGCAAGCAGCTGCGTGGTGGGAAGATGGAGGGAAGGACTTTAGTGGAAAGAGTGAGAACATACAGAATGTTGAGTTTTGTATAATATTTAAGGGTCCAGCTTTAAATTTATACAATTCCAGGGTCCCAGGAGAGATGCTCCCATTGGCGCGGGAATGAATCCAGTTGCTCAGAGCTCTTTCATTCAATTCGTTTATTCCACAGTCACCATCATTCAATCACTAGTTCAACTCTCTCAGATCTGTTCATTTCTTAATTCCCTCAATTACTGATTTCTCTAAATTCCCTTAGTTTCCCTAGTTCCAATTATCTTAGTTTCCTTAGTTCCAATTCTCTTAATTCCCTTCAATTCTTAGTTCCCTCAATTCTTAGTTCCCTCAATCCTTAGTTCCCTCAATTCTTAGCCCCTTCTCCCAGGGCTTGTCTTTATCCTATCTCCAACAGTAACACCTCATATTTTGTATACAGCACAAGATTGTAGGGGTCCCCTGCTTGAGGCTCTCTGGCAATTTTATTTGCAACCCAAAAGGGGAGAGATAAGAGTGGAGTCAGTTAGCAGTTGAAATAAATCAGAAAAGGAATTTGTGTACTAGAAATATATCCTTACTGTGGTTAGGTGAAGGCATTATGAGTCTATCATAAATGTGTTCAACTAGAAACTTACAGGTGATAGGGTAGGGAAAGTCTGTAGGTCACTAAAGTTAAAACTGTCACTTTTTTCCTCTGCCTCCAGTTTCCTGACAGGGAGGGGGAAGAGTACTGATAGCTAGTCAATCCGCATCACAGCTTGAAACGCCTGGTAAGAGGAAAGCCCTTTTTGGTTTAAGGCGTTCTCTGGGGCAGTGAGAGAGAGAGGGGAGGCCTTGATTTGCACAAGAAACAAAGCTTGTTCATCTAGCGGGAAGGGCAGGCATTTGGACTATGAGACATGTAGTCTGAGAAAGGACATTTTATCTTAGTTCAGGGTGTGTTGGGGGGGGGGGTTCAGGCATCTAACAGATGGCCTAGTGGCTATCTGTTCCTTGTTTGTCTTGTAAGGCTTTATTTGGGGTTGACTCTATCTTAGGAAGTAGCTCAAGGAGGGTATTTGCAAATGGCAGATACCCAAAACAAATGCTAAATAGGGGGCCTGGAGCTCAGAGGCAGAAAGTTCTGTCTACATGACTATCCAGGTGCTTTGAAACGGAGATTCATACACACATACACATTTTAGGAGAATTATGAGCACACGGAATTCATAGCAAGGCACAATTGAATATTAAGCTGCATAACACCAGTAGTCCTTGCTGATTGGCTTTCCATTCGACTGACCCTTGGTCTTGTCAAGGTATTGCTTATAACATACAGCTGTACTTCTATTTCATTTCCCTGTGGCTCGCCACAGTTGAGCTAAGTATACTCAGTGCTATGGTTGATATTCAAAGAATTGATAGAAAGAAGAAAGCAGAGATGTGGGAGCCAGGGTATGGAGAGATAGTTCACTGCTTAAGGCACTTGCTGCTTTTTCAAAAGACTTGATGTTAGTTCCTAGCACTCACATAATCAACCACTCAAATTATCTGTAACTCCAATTCCAGGGTAATCTGATGCTTTCTTCTGGCCATTGTAAGCAATGCATATGTCGAACATCCATACATCCGTGCAAATACTCATACACCTAAAGGTAAAAATAAATCTTAAAAAAGAAGAAAAAGTTTCACTTATTTTGAGATAGAACATAGAAAATAGGTATGGTTATCAGTCTTCTCGGGAGTATAAATATACTAACAGGTAAAAGGGATAATTATTCCTCTCTTTTCCTTAGCATGTTTTCAAGTAAATTAGGTTTCCTGTGGGTGAATATGGCAACTCTTAAGGGAGGATTACAATTACAATTGCATGTAATATTTTGTGTGGTGATATTGTATCCCCCAATATATTGTGTACTCTAATAAATTTATCTAGAATCAGAGAACAGAACAGCCACTAGATAGACATAGAGGCCAGAAAATGGTGGCACACATACCTTTAATCCTTTCACTTGGGAGGCAGAGATCCATGCAGATCTCTGTGAGTTCAAGTGCACACTGGAAAGAGCCAGGCATGGTGACACACACCTTTAATTCCTGCACTTGAGATCTCATGTCTTGCTTGGGAAAGACATACGCCTTTAATCCCAAGAAGTGATGGCAGGAAGCAGAAAAGTATATAAGGCATGAGGACCAGGAACTAGAGGCTTTTAGGCTTTTAAGCTTTTAGACTTTTGTACAGTTCAGCTGAGATCCATTCTGATGAGAACTAGAGGCTTCCAGTTGTAGGAAACAGGAACAGCTTAGGAGTTGTCGAGGTGAGGTTGGCTGTAGCTTGTTCTGTCTCTGTGATCTTTCAGAATTTACCCCAATATCTGGCTTGGGTTTTTTATTAATAAGACATTTTAAAATTCATGTTATAATTTTGAAGTGTTAAGAATGTCATGTCTCCACTCTCCACTGTGGTGATATTTTATTTGTGCTGAAATGTGGTGATATTTTATTTGTATGTTAATAAATAAAGCTTGCCTGGAGATCAGCGGGGAAAGGACAGCCATTTTAATAAACACAAAAGTCATGCAGCACATGCCCTTAATCCCTTCCAGGCAGGATCTCTGTGTATTCTAGGCCACAGTAGGGAACAGATTCATGCAAGGTGACATACACCTTTAATCCCAGTACCATCCATAGAGACTTGGAGGTCTGTATAGACAGACAGAAATTGACAGAGCCATGTAGGAAGAGGAAGAGAGGTAGTTGGGCTAAGATAGCCAATGAGAAGGCAGAACAGCAAGGCAATAAAGGCATGGGTAGACAGGAAGTAACTCGTATTTGGAAGCTGCAGAGTTGGTGAGGTAAGGTTGGCTGATGGCTTTCCCCATTTCCCCAATCTAAGGCTTTCAACCCTATATTAGGCTCTGTGTTTTTTATTTAATAAAACCACTTAGAAATTTGTCTATACCCTGCCTCATACCCAGGCACAAGTAGAGAACTCAGATACTTTTACTTACTAGATATTAACAAGGCCTTGATTCCTCTACCTTTTCATAACTTTACAGATTAATCATAGGTAAAACTTGAATTCTTAGTTACTATGTACTACAATTTATTCCAAAGATGATTTTGTATGTAGAATTGATTATACTTTATTTGGTTATTAGACCAACTTAAATTCTCACAGGAAATTCAGTGGATTACCTTAGTTTATATGTTGAACATTATAACTAACCCACTCATCTCTCTCTCTCTCTCTCTCTCTCTCTCTCTCTGTGTGTGTGTGTGTGTGTGTGTGTGTGTGTGTGTGTATGTGTGTGTTTTGGTTGGAGGAATAGACATATAAAAAAGAATGTGTAAAGATAGGAAACAAAATATTAAATTATTGTAACTTTAATGGTTGGAGCACAGATTATTTATGGCTGTGCACACCTAATTTTAAAGGTGTCAATCCTTACTGTTCTAAATCACTAAATATTTCTTGTCTAATTCACTTCATAAATTGTTAACTTTTCTTCTAATTGCTTCTTGAAATTGAAATATGTGGCACATTTTTGCAGTGGTTGGAATTACCCAGAAACTAGGTTCTCTTTGCAAACTGCTTCCTTGGACGTCATCAATTCTTTCATTTTCAGAGCTGTGCTTTAAAATGAGCTTAAATGGAAAGCCTAACAAAGTCTTTAAAAATGATTTAAAGAGTCTTCATCTATCAAAAAGGCTTATGACTGCTTTACTTTATTCTTTGTAGAAATCTCTCCATATAGGTATGAAAAAGATAAGTTAAACCTCTGTACATATGGCACATATCAAGATCCACAATTCATAGTATATAGGAAAGTAATTCATTATAGGGTTTTAATGCACTGGTACTCTCTAATCATCCCAATATGATAATTATTAAAAAAAAATCTCTGGCCTTCTTCATGGAAAATATCTTAATTTTACAATCACAGCACCCATAGTTGTATTTATTTGCAAAATAAATAAGCAATAAATTGGTTTTAATTAATGTGGCCAAAGACAAAGAGGCCTGAGTGCATCAGTGCAGACATTGATCCACGTACATTTTGTTTTCATATGATTCCAGAAACCCTTCTCAAATTAAAGTCTCCATGGAGACCATAGATGGATCAAGTTTTTAGTTTGCATGGTTTTCAGTGTACTTTATTGCTCTCTATAGGGAAATAAGATGATGAGAGAAAGAAACATTGATTTTATGTGCCACTTATAGGAAGCTTGAAAACTAGATTACAAAAAGCAATCAAAGTAAAGCACTGAGACTTCATGCAATGGCCAGAATAATAAGAATACAGTTGGAAGCCAAAATTCCGTGACATAGAACTTCTGTATGATGATCTCATAGGTGTGAGGGCTAGAGAGTTTCTCAACTTTGGGAAGGATTCTGATATGAATCATTTACATTTTTTTAAAATTTGGAAGCTAGTGTTCCTAGATGAGGCTAGCAGTTTCAACATCAACAAGCAAAATTATAAACTGCAATCTCTTGAGCTAAAAATCTATCTTAAATCAGAAACCCTAAGGACTGGAATTTTGATGCATACTAATGGCATAGAACTCAAGAAAGGAATACACTATATAAGGAAAAAAATATTTGGCCATCACAACTTCCCTGGTAGTTTTGTTGTATTATTTATGAATTTAATAATAACAAATGTTTTGTGTTCACAGAAAGTTCCTTTTCATCCACTTTCTAAATTTTAGTTTATTTTTTGTAGATTAATAAAATCTTTATCTGCATAGATTTTTTAAGACAATTATTCCTCATGGAGTGACATTCTTATTGATTCATTCTTAGGAAAAATTACTTCTGGCCTCTGTAGAACTATAATTGAATTATGACCAAAAAGTTTTTCTGCATTAAATAGATCTAATACTTGTAGCTTCATTTCAAAATATGCTATACACAAAGAACTCCAAGCAACTAAGGAATGCTGACAGTAGGGGGAAAATTCTTCGGCAGGGAAGAGCACACCAACTAGTCCTCCAATACTAAATGGTCAGCCCTGAGAAAATACATATAAGTAACATTATATGGACTGAGCAGGTTATATATTGCAATATATGTATACACATGTGTGCATATGCCATACTTAATGGAAAAAGGCTATGAATTTGAAAGATAGATAAATGTTATATGGGATGATTTGGAGGGATGAAAAGAAAGAGATAAATGTTGTGATTTTATTTATTGCTCTCCACAAACTGATGGTAAGGCCTTATTGCTGAAGGCAGCATCTACATAATCATTGAACATGGTAAAGTTGAGCTGATGCATACCTAGATCCTTCACCTCTTCTGAATACTGTTCATGGTACTGGAAGATATTTTGCAAGCTATCAGAGGAGAAAGGTAAACACCAACTTAGCTATAAACCCTTTGATCTGAATTAGTAACCTGCCTGCATAATACGCTGGTGTGATAGTAGCACAAAAGTTGTGGGAATAGCCAACAACTATTTGATTGGATTTAAGGTCCAATACAGGAGATGGAACCCATGAACAACATTGCTTGGGTGGCCAAGAACCTGAAAGTAGACAGGCCATAGACCTAGCAGAAATATTACTGTTCTTCAAAAGGAACATAGCAGTAAACTGGCTCCTAATGACATTCTGCTATACTCATAGATCCGTGTCTTGTTCTATTACTAAAGAAGTTTCAACCTGCAGTAGATAGGAGCAAATGCATAGAACTACAACTGGACAAAGTGCAATAAGTGAGATACCTTGGAACATTCCATCATAAAAAAGATGACTCCATCAAATCCTTCCCCTGGCAGATCAGGGGACTTTGCAGAAAAGGAGACAGAAAGATATAAGAGCCACTGTGGATGGATGACACAAAGGAAACAAAGCCTTCTAGAAACAATAGTGATGATGTAGAAATGATCTCACAGAGACTGTGGCAGCATGCATAGGATTTGCAAAGGTTAAAGCTAGGCTCTGTCCCAGTGCTGAGAGAGAAAGTAAACACCAGCCCCTATGATTAATTCAGAAGTTATGTTCTTTTGAAAATCACCAGTAAAAAATTTTCTTCAGTAGTCTTACTGGATATTTCAACCACAAATAAGGTCATGGTCCAAGCCCAGACATAGATGGCCAACAGAAAATAAACTCAATGCTATTTTTCTTTTTTTGTCTCAAAATGCTTTCTCTTTTTTGTTTTCTTTGTTGTTGCTGTTGTTGTTGTTTTTGTTCATTAGCTTACAGGTCTTTTGCTTATACATTCTGATTTCCAATTTTGTGTTTTTATGGGATTTCTCTGTGTGTGAGTGTGTGTGTCTCTGTGTCTGAATATGTTTCTTGGACTTGTTCTTTGTCCCTTTTTCACCTTATTTCTTTGTGTTATCCTGTTCTGCTTGTTTGTTATTTTGCTGCTTTTTTGTTCTGATCAGAGAAAGTGTATAGATGTGTGGGAGGGGGCAAGCAGAGAGGATCTGGGAGGAGTTGGACTGGGGAAACTGTGATCAGAATATATTGTATAAAAATTGTATTTTCAATAAGAATTAAAATTATAAAAAATAAAAAAGCTAAAAACAATATAAATATGAAAAATAAACCACCACATAATTTGCAGTAGTAAAGCTTTTATTAAAAAAATAATTAGAAATTCATCTCTTTAGTCATATTTACATGTAGTCCTAAAAATATATACTTAGATTTTTCCAGTTACTACACAAAAATATTCATCTTTTAAATATATTATTTCCTGTGAAATTAAAGTAACTTGTCTGTAGATTGACACATAATTTCTAATCAACACAAACAAGCTTTAAATTTTAGTAGTATGTATGAGAATTGACTTTAATATATAATGGTTAACAATTCTCTTGCACTTGACCTATCACTAAAATATCTCTAGAAGCCAGGAACTATTTTTTTTTACTACATTCTGGTAGAGTGTTTACAAAATCAATCCTATAAAATAGTATCACTCTCTTTGAGAAATTGTTTACTTTTAAACTTCTGAAGGACAAATCCATTTTTTTTGTCTGGTCACACTAGTCATGGGGGGAAGCAGTAAATATATTCTCATATATTTAGCATGCTTTGAAAGGCAAATGCAAATAATATTAAGTCTATTTATTCACTTCAGAAAACCTTCCCCTTTGTACATAGCTCAGGTTAATATGTATGTCTGCACACAGATTTTTTTTAGTTTTATTGCTGTATAATTTCTGAATTAATGGGAAAGAGTTTGTCCTTACGAGTACTCAAGAATCTTCAATGAATTTATAGCCTCCATTGTAAGCCACATGAAGTCTCGGGACAGCCTTCTTCTTAACCTCTGCTAAGAGTATCCAGGTTTAGCCGGGCGCCGTGGTGGCGCATGCCTTTAATCCCAGCACTTGGGAGGCAGAGCCAGGTGGATCTCTGTGAGTTCAACACCAGCCTTGGCTACAGAGCGAGTTCCAGGAAAGGAGCAAAGCTACACAGAGAAACCCTGTCTCAAAAAACAACAACAACAAAGAGTATCCAGGTTTAAGCAGCCGAGTTTACACCACAGTTTGTTTCCAGTTGTACAAAATGCTAATTTTCTCCATATGCACATTGAGATTTTCATCCAATACTTATTATCATTTTTCAGTATCATCTGTGACAGATCCTTCTAGGGACACAGCATATTCCTTAGTTTTCTGTTTCTGTGATAGAATAACCTGACAAAAGCAACTACTAGGAGAAAGTGTTTATTTGGCTTAAAGTCCCAAAGAGAGTACAGTCCATGATGGCAGGGAAGGCATCGTAGCAAGAACGTGTGACTGCCATGTCAGTTAGGAAGCTATGATCACGATCACATGTTACCTACCTGTGCAAAGCAAAGAGAAAGGACATAAAAGTGGGACCAAACTGTAAAGACTAAAAGTTGCCCTCAGTGTCAAACTTCCTCCAGCAATAATCTAATACTCCACCTTCTAAAGATCCTATAACCTTTTCTAACAGCACCACCAGTATAAGGCATAAGAACATACGCTCCCATTCATAAGTCTGTGGGGGACCATTAATATTGAAATATATATATATATATATATATATATATATATATATAATATATATACATGTGTATACATATATATCTTTGAATGCACACACAAAAACACATACACACACACACCACATTTACTGTTGACAATGAAAAGACCAAACAACTTAGAGAAGTCTAGAGTGTCTCTAGATGATCCTTCATCCCCTCTTTGCTACTGCATGTTCCTTTTCTCCTACTTATTTCTCTTGGACCTTTTCATATGTTGATAGTGAACCAAGTGGGAATTCATTTTCTACAGCAGTGTGTAGCAATTCTCTGTGAGAGTCAAGTCAGAATGATTCTGCCTTATTTTCTATTTCAAGAGCCTAGCAATATACATCATGCTCAAGTTACAGGCAAAAGGAATTGTGCTCCAACTCCCAGCACTTTATATGAAATATGACATTGAATTTCATAATAATGCTATGGAAGAAGGAATGCTGGCTTGTTGCATTTTTTTAGATGAAACCAAGACCCGCAGAAGTGAGATAACTTGAAATCTGTCATATTTTTAGTTCAAAATCAATGTACCATTCTGCAGAGATTAACTGACAAGAGGTAAATATATTTATTTCCATCATAGTGTACAGATGGAATACAAATATCTAGTCTCATAATTCATAAAAATCACATGCAGGAAGTATCAAGAGATCAAGGTATTTTTTTAAAATACATCTTCCTTAAGCTACTTCATGCTACTAACTATAGCAATGTTATTTGGAACCTGTTGCTATTACTGTTGATATAAATTGAGGAGAAGGATAAGGAAATAGAGTTTAATTTTACTAGGGAATATTTGAAATATTGTTATCTTTCTCAAGAAATTGCAATTTGATTTTTTTATCTATCTGGTAAATGAGATTCTGCAGTAACAAATATTTTTTCCTTTTTTATGTACTGAATTTATTGCTTATTTTTTAATAGTAAGTGCATTTTGGTGTATAACACTAGTAACTCTTCATCTCACAAAGATTTAGGGATATAAGAGAAATAGAATATTGTGTCCAAGCATGTACTTCTTAAATTGTTAGACTGGTCATCATTATAAGGAGCTTCCCTTAAAACCACCAGTAAGTCTGTGGCTCCAGACATATCAACTCAATCAGGTTGGTGGGATTACTAAAGCATTATTTTCTTAAATTCAGAAAGTCATAATCAGTCTTGTTTGTGAGCTTTTACATATATATATATGTAAATATATATAAATATATATATAATATATATATTTGTGTGTGTGTGCAAAACACATTAATTTTGAATACACTAAATATATTACTTTATAAAGACACAGTATCAGAGGAAAATTATAAGAACCATTACAGAAGACTACAGGGTGAATACAAAGATTTCCAAGCAGGGAAACTCAACAAAGAATTTTAGATAGAGTCAATGTTTCTGGCAGAGAAATGCCAAGAATAGGAGTAGAACAGAACTTTTTCCTGAATGAGCCAGTGTAAGAGCCAATATTTGGGCATAAGCAAGGCTGACATTTTTGCACTTTGAGGGCCAAGAGGGGAAACCACCTGGAGTTATGCCATACTACATTGGAGTAGATCTGTAGTGGTAAGAGGATTTTAACGGCCTAACTTAGTTTTAATAAGGCAAAGAGGGAGGTATGCATGATACTCAGTAATGTTAGAGGAGGACAGGGGAAGGAAAATGAAGGCATTCATCACAATTATTTAGAATGATAAACTATATTTTGTACTATCAGAAAATTACAAATTAAAAATAACATAATATTAAAGTGAACACTATAGTTTTACATAAAATTTAAGGCCAGTGGTTTAACTGGTGTGAGTTCTAGTCTTTTAAATACAGAAAGAGATGGAGTAAGATAGAAACTTAGGTGTGTGCATGTTAATACAGGTGAAAGAAGGATGACCAGGGAAAAATGAATTGAGGATCTAAACAACATTGTCCAGTAAGTGAAAATTAAAAGGTTCCTGAGGAATTTGGCTGCTTTCAAAATTGAGCCAGAGGGAAAGGAAGCAGATTTTAGATCCTGGATGTGTAAGAAGGCAGGGAAGTATTCACAAGAATAATTGCAACATGTCAAAAGGATATGGGAGACAGTCTGCTGGGTTAAAGCAGTTGCAATTTGAGCATTCTAATAAGTACTAAGGAATGCTATCTCACCCAAACCTTAATAATTCACAGGCCTTTCATTGCTCAAATACCTAAATGAATAAATTAGTTACATAAGACAATCTCATCAGTAAAAGCTGGTTGATGACTGAAAATGCGAAAAGAATATTGAAAACAAAAATTGCCTTTTTCTAGTTAAAACAGATAC
This sequence comes from Peromyscus eremicus, assembly GCF_949786415.1. Classification (NCBI taxonomy): domain Eukaryota; kingdom Metazoa; phylum Chordata; class Mammalia; order Rodentia; family Cricetidae; genus Peromyscus; species Peromyscus eremicus. The sequence goes on from NC_081439.1 coordinate 69,985,838, forward strand.
TTTATTATTTTTTCTTTTTTATTTTATAATTTAATTTAATTTTACATATCAGCCATGGATTCCCTTGTTCTCCCCCCTCCTGCATCCCCCTCGCCTTCCCCCCACCCCACCCCCCATTCCCATCTCCTCCATGGCAAAGACTACCCTGAGGATTGAGTTCAACTTGGTAGATTCAGTCCAGGCAGGTCCAGTCCCCTCCATCCAGGCAGGTCCAGTCCCCTCCTCCCAGGCTGAGCCAAGTGTCCCTGCATAAGCCCCAGGTTCCAAACAGCCAACTCATGTACTAAGAACAGGTCCCGGTCCCACTGCCTGGATGCCTCCCAAGGAGATCAAGCTAATCAACTGTCTCACTTATCCAGAGGGCCTGATCCATTTGGGGGCTCTTCAGCCATTGGTTCATAGTTCATGTGTTTCCATTCGTTTGGCTATTTGTCCCTGTGCTTTATCCAACCTTGGTCTCAACAATTCTCGCTCATACAAACCCTCCTCTTTCTCACCAATTGGACTCCTGGAGCTCCACCTGGGGCCAGGCAATGGATCTCTGGATCTGGTTCCCTCAGTCATTAGATGAGGTTTCTAGCAGGACAATTAGGGTGTTTGGCCATCCTATCACCGGAGTAGGTCATTTTGGGCTGTCTTTCGACCATTGCCAGTAGTCTATTGTGGAGGTATCCTTGTGGATTTCTGTGGACCTCTCTAGCACCCTGCTTCTTCTTATTCTCATATTATCTTAACCAATTAAAATATTACAAATAGTTGGGAAATGTACACAAAGAATAAGATATTTTCATATTATACGGATATTCTTAAAAATGTTTATGACAAAAGGCAAAATAAGTTTGCAGCAGAGAAATATAACAAATATTACTTTAGTGAAGGAAGTAAAGCAAATGTCATTGGAATGGAAGAAACCAAAATCCTGTTCAGTGAGTATGAACTAAGGAGAATGAGAAAAACAAAAAACAAAAAAAACCCACCAACCTAACATGACTTCAGTTATTTTCCAGGCTAACGGCTATATATAACCTAAGTCACACAAACACTGATTTTTTCAGCCCTCTCCTTCCTGGTTTTCCTCTTTATGTAGGAAATCCCAGTCTCTTTTCTCCCATGCCACCACTATCTGTTACCTAAAGAAAAACAATGAACACTTTTGATAGATTCCTGAAGACTAATTATGAAAATCTGCTCCTGAGCTTAGAAACCTCATTTAGTTCAAGCTGAGTCAGAATGGTCCTGGAACCTCATTTTGACATAAGAACTGAAGGCCCATATTGAAGCCTACAGCTCATACAGCTGATCAACACTACCCACCCTGGTATAACAGGAATCAGAACTTCAAATACCCATTCACCAAAAGAGAAACAGGATTCCCATGACCAGAAATATTACCAAGGACTTAACTACAGATGTCTATTTCCCATCTGCAATATAGAAACACTAATAACCAAAACAATAATTTTTCACAAAAAAATAGTACACCAATAGTAATGTTGCTCCCTAAAAGTGACTTATTTGAGTTATATGATGATTTCAAATTAATAATAACAATAAACATGATCAAAAAATTCAAAGATAGTATGAATAAATACTATAAAAATACTCTGAAAACAAAAATAAATATTTGAACGAAGTAATGAAAATAGTTAGGTATGACATAAAAATATGAAAAAGATATTAAAACGGAATTTAGTAAAGAGATAGAATCTCTGGGAAAAATCCAAGAGGAAATACAACTTGAAATGAAAAATCCACGAATTCAAACAAATTTTTTTCAGAGCAAAGCCTCACCAGTAGACTGGATGAAGTGACACTTTCAGGTCTTGAAGAAAATGTCAAATCCAAAACCAAAAGCAAAAAAAAAGTCCTGATTGTACAGAAACTCTGGAATGTGATAAAAAGACCAAGCAGGAGAAAAAGATACAGGTTAGGGGCATAGAAAATGTTCTCAAGAAAATCATAGAAGGGAACTTTTCAAACCTAAAGAAAGAGATATCTATCAAGAAAAAGATGCATATCAAACACCAAATAGATAAGATTAGAAAAGAAATTTCCATGTCATGTTATTGAAAACACTAAGTATACATGACAAATAATGTACATGGAAAGAAGCAACAGCAAAATATCAATTCACACACAAAGGCAGGCCCATCAGAATCACACAATTTTTCAAAAGAGATCATGAAAGTCAGAAAGAATTAGATACATGTTTCCCAAGTTATGGAAGACCAGAGATGCCAGCCCAGACTCATATATCCAGCAAAACTATTAGTCTTGATTAAATAATAAAGGAAAAAATTTTCCATGATACAACCTATTTAAGGAACTTCTGGTCACTAAGAGAGCTCTATAGAAGATATATTGAGAATAATACTACTTAGATCTTAGGACAAATTTAAATATGCCCATGAAGGAATAAGGAACAAAGAAATAATTCCAAAATACAGACTCAAAAGTGGTCTAATAGAATACCACAAAAGCAACAAAATCTCAGGAATTGATATGGATTGTTCAATGTTAGATATTAATATTAATACTCTCAAATCCTCAATAAGGAAACAGACTCACAAGTTGAATCAGAAAACTGGATCCATCTCTTTCCTTCTTCCAGGAAACACACCTCACTATCAATAATAAACACTGCCTTGAGGTGAAAGGGTGAGAAAGGATGTTCTAAGTAACTGGAAGTAAAAACCAAGCAGGTGTATCTATTATAATATCCAACAAAATCAACTTAAAACCAAACTTCTCATATTAGGATGAACACTTTGTTGTCATTAAAGGAAAATTTTGACATGGTAGTATAATCATAAACCTATAATGCACCAAACACAGGAGAACCAAACCTCAAAACAAATGAACACACACACACACACACACACACACACACACACACACACATACACACACACAAAGCAAACAAACAAACAAAAAAACCACTACTTGCTGTGGGATGGTCTGTATGTCAAGTGTGTTGCTGATTGGTCAGTAAATAAATCACTGATTGGCCATTGGCTAGGCAGGAAGTATAGGCGGGACAAGGAAAAGAATTCTGGGAAGTGGAAGGCTGAGAGAGGGACACTGCCAGCCGCCATCAGGACAAGGAAGATGTAAGGTACCAGTAAGCCATGAGCCATGTGGCAAAGTAAAGATTAATAGAAATGGGCTAAATATAAGAGTAAGAGCTAGACAATAACAGGCCTGAGCTAATGGCCAAGCAGTTTAAATAATGTAAGAGTCGGTGTGTTTATTTTATAAGTGGGCTCTGGGACTGGCGGGACTTGGTGGCGGGAGCTGGAGAGAAATTCTCCAGCAACAACTACTAGACTTTAAACCACAGATCAACACCAAGACTGTGATAGTGAATGATGCCAACACCTAGATGGCACCAATAAACACATCATCTAAAAGCAAAAGAAAACAAGCAAAAAATCCCAAATAAGGAAACTCTAGAGTTAAATGACATCATAAGTCAAATGGACTTAAAAGTTAGAGAACGTTTCAAACAAGCAATAAGGAAAATGCATTTTTAAGAGCACACAGGTCTTTCTACAGAATAGACCATATCTTTGGATACATAGTAAGTATCAGCAAATACAAGAAGGTAAAATCACATTGTGTAGTCTATCTGACTTCCATGCATTAAACCTAGATGTCAGCAAAGAAAGAATGAAAAAAGGAAGGGAAGAAAAAAAAATATACAAATTTATGAAAGCTAAGCAATACACCACTGAACCAAAATTGGTTGCAGAAAGAAAAGAAAGAAAACTTAAAATTCCAAGAAACAAATAGAAATATAAATACAGCACACTAAAATCTAAGTGATATTATAAAAACATTTACAGAAGGAAAGTTTATGGCATTAATTAGCACATTAATCACAAAATTGCATACATCTCAATTAATAACTTAATGATGCACCTAAAGGCCTTAGAGATACAAGTTCAAAACTTTAAGTAGTGTCTGTACATGATGATGCATGTTGAACAATGCCTTTGGGAACTGTGAGAAATGTTCCAGGAAAAAAGGTAGTGGGATTTTTAAAAACCTCAAGTGCATTTTTCCCCTGGATTATTCTTAGATGCAATTTCATGCCTCTTGTGTAAAACATTTATATTCAAATTTTAATATAATTTTATTTTTGTTGGATGTCAGATCATAGCTGCAGAACCCTATCTGGTCAATGTACCCTGAACCTGGATATGCCCTTCTGCCTTGCTCTCACACCTTCCCAGATATAGTCTTTATTACATGCCAGGCAATTGTGTTTAAATTGATTTCTCCTGGGAAAGTTCTGCTCTCTTAATATTTAGTATGTGCTTTCAGACATTTATTTACATATTTTTGTGAACTCAAAGAACCATCTTTGCATCATTATTTTTTGTCATATTCATGTATAAAAGTACACTGAAACTGAAGTAAGGTTGTCTACAGCATTAGACTGTAGTCTGCCCCATTCTTTCAGGTTCTCAGATTCCAGGCCCAACACACAAGATCTGCATAGGTGGGTCAAAGGTCAAAGAAGCAAGAAGACATAATCAAAGTTGGGCCAAAATTAATGAAACAGAAATAATAATAATATGAAAAATCAATGAAACAAAGAGCTGGTACTTTGAAAAGACTAAAAAAACTGAGAAAATTTCAGCTAAAATAATGAAAAGACAGAAACAATCCAAATTACATAAGAAAAGGAGAAAATTACCCTGGACTTGAATAAAGTAAGAGAATCATATGAACTTATATAAAAAATGTATTCTACAAAACTGGAAATTCTAAAAAGTATATAATATATATTATCACCTACCATATTTAATTCAAACTGATGCAGTAATTTAGATAGTCACATAACACTGAACAAAACAGAAACAATAATTAATTTTTTCCCAACTAAATATAACCAGGGCCAGAAGAATTCAGTGTAGAATTATGGCAGAGCTTCACAGAAGGACAAACATGAATGTTCCTCAAACTTTTCCACAGAATAGAAAATGTAAGACCATCCCCAAATGCATTTTATAAAGCTACTACTACTCTGGTACTGGAAAATGATCCAACAACAACAATGAAGAAAATTATAGGCAACTATAGCTGATGAATAAAGATGCAAAAATTCTTAATAAATTACCTGCAATCTGAATTCAAGAACATAACAAAAAATATTAAACACCATAATTAAGTCAGCTTCATCCCAACCATGAAGTGGTGGCTTAACACATACAAATTAAGAAATATAATCTACCACACAAATAGACTATAAAGGACAGAAGCTGCATATACATCTCATCAGAGACAAAAAATGTTATTGACAAAACCCAACACCCCTTCATGATAAGAGTCCTAAATAAACTGGGGGCACAAGGGACATATCTCAACATAATGAAAGTAAGTTACAACAATGCAAAGCTAACATCAATCTAAATGGAGAAAACTCAAAGAATCCAATAAGATCAGGGAAAACCCACTCTTGTTCAACATAGTACTTAAAGCGTTAACAAGAGCAATACAATTAGTGAAGGTAGTAAAGGTGATACAAATAAGAAAATAAAAAGTTAAATTATTTTATCTGCAGATTATATATATATATATATATATATATATATATATATCCATAAATACTTTACCAGAAAATTGCCACAGCTGATAAATACATTCAGCAAAGCAGCATGATACAAAATTAACACACACACACACACACACACACACACACACATCCCACAACCACCAGCAACACCACCAAACACACAACAAAACCAAACAAAAAACCATTAATAACACACATAGATATAGGCAACAAACATACTGAAAAAGAAATCAAGGAAACAGTGATACTCATAAGAGCATCTAAAATGTCTTGGAATAAATGTAAGTATGAGAGATATGAACTGAAAAAAGTTTATGACACTGAAAAAAATTTGAGAAGGTACCAAGAAAAGGGAAAGACCTCCCATGCTCATGGGTTGGTAGGATTAGTGGTCATCCTACCAAAAGAAACCTATAGATTCAGGGAAATTGCCATTGGAATTCTCATGTAATTCTTCATAGAAATAAAAAAAGTCTTAAATTTCATGTGGAAATACTGAAGATCCAAGGAAGCTAAAACAATCTTAAATAATAAACATGGCTAGAGGTACCAACATACCCGGTTTCAAGTTATGCTACGAATCTATTTTAATGAAAACATGATGTACATGGTGTAAAAACACGTATTGATCAACTGGGTAAAATTGAGGACCCACATATAAACCAGTACTCCCTCCTATAGGCACTTGATTATTCATAAAGAAGCCAAGAATACACAGTGGAGAAAAGACATCATCTTCAACAACTGGTACTGATCTAACTGGACAGCTATATGTAGAAGAATGAAGCTCAATCACTACTCACCTGGCATAAAACTCAATTCCAAGTAAATCAAAGACTTCAATACAACACCTGATATCCTGAATTTGATAGAGGAGAAAGCTAGGTATATACTTCAACACAATGACACAGGAAAAGACTTCCTGAATAGCACCCCTATAGAATCAGCATGACCAATTAATGAATGGAACTCCATGAATCTAAGAACTTCATGTACAGCAAAGGACAGAATTGCTTGAGAAAAGTTGTAGCCTATAGTATAAGAAAGATACATCTGACAGAGTTTAAGTGTCTAGAAGAACTAAAGAAAAATTAAATATCAACCAAAAAAAAACCCCCAATTTTAATAGTCTGGCATATAGCTAAACAGAGAATTCTCAAAAGATGAAATAAAAACAACTGGAAAACACTTTAAATTTTTTTAACATCATTATCAACCAGGGAAATGTAAATTAAAGTACTGTGAGGTTTCATTTTACTCCAGTCAGAATGTCTCAAATGATGGTAAATGGTGGCATGGATGAGGGGAATGGAGAACTGTTCTTCACTGACGGTGAGAATGCAAATTGGTGTAGCCAATGTGGAAGTCAGTGTGGAAGTTCCTCAAAAGGCTAAATAATGCATCTGCCACATGATTCAGCTATGTGACTCTTGGGTAGACAACTAAAGGACTCCTCCAATTTTATACAAATCTCACGCTCATTTGTCACTTCTCTATTCATAATACACCATAAATTGAAACAGTCTACATTTTCATAAACTCGTGAGGGTATAATGAAAATGTGGCACATTTATATAAAGGAATATTATTCAGCTATAGAAAAAAATGAAAATTTCAGGTAATGGGATAGAGCGAGAAACAATCATTTTGAGTGACATACCCAGAAAGATCAAGATGACCTGTTTTTTTCCCTCATTTTTTTGATGTTAGCTTTGAATCTTCAGACATGTGTGTTCCAATTGAAATACTTATAGAAGTCAAAAAATTACTAAGGAGACACCCGGAGGGATGTTCAAGTGAGATGAGACATATCACAATAGTATAAAGAGCAAAAAGGAAATATTTAATAGGGTAGGTTAAACTGGGGTGGGTGAGCAGAGGATAAGGTAGAAAACAGAGTTTGGGGATAGTCAAATAATACTATGATGTATAGAATCCTACTGCTGTCAAAGCTTCAATATCTGCATATACAATACATGTATACATATTGTAGAGTGACACTATTTAGCAGAAACTAACAAATAAAAATCTCTGTGCCAATAGTAGGTTATTTCTATTGAAGTTGTTGGACATTGAGTGCTCATAGACTCTCTTGGTTATGCTCCAGAACTTGTTAAGACTCTATTGCTGGATACAACCACAAACTTTATTCTGATAAAATATAGAAATCATAATGGTATTGACCTAGAAGCTTCACTCATACCCTCTAGCATTCATAGTGCAAGAAGGTGTTATTTAAAATATTTCAGGAGAAAAATAATCAGCACCTTACACCTAACTGTGAATCCTGAGAGCTAAATCAATTACTGGTCTGGTATGACATGCTCACTGGTTCAACAGGGGCACAATCATGATGGGAGTAACCAACCCCTTTCCCAGTAGATTTAAGTCCTACTACACAAGATGAAACTTATACTAGTCTCCATTATTGGTTCAGGAACCTATGGATACACAGCTCATAGGCCCTAGGGGAGAATCTACTATTACCATTTTTTAAATGTTTATAGTATTAAACTAACACCTAATAACAAATACCCACCAATTAATGCAACTCTCAACTCTTGTCTGAGAAGCTTCTATTTGTCTTAGATTATGATTAACATGGTGACCTACAACTGCCTAGGTTATAGATAATAGGGGACTGCAAAATGCTCACCATTAAACAGAAAGTGGATAGCTTTGATTATCCCCCAAGCTCATTGTGGAAGAGATGGCCAAAAAAGTAAAAGAGCTGAAGGTGGTGAATGACTATTAGTAAATATCTTCTGAACATGGCATGGCAGCCGCACATATAAACTCAACAGTGATTTTGACAGCATGCGTAAAAACAGTGAGAGCTCAAGCCAGACCAAATTGCAGAATGGAGCGAGAGTTGAGCACATAATCCCACTCAGAGCTATGGATCAATTAGCAATTCTTAGTTTCTCAGAAAGGAAAAGTCAGTTTTCTTTTAAAAGCTAGCCGCTGGTAAGATAACCATGTTCCAGTAGAAGATCACACCACACATACACAAGGATATCTGTCTTGAAGGTTTATTTTTAAAATACACAGTCTTGGGTGGGTAGGGAAGGCAGGTGATCTGGGAAAAGTTGTGAAGTAGTGGTAAATATGATAAAAGAAATGCACAAAACGAATTTTCTTAAAAAGGCATAAGTAATGATAAAAAATTTTAAAATGAGAAAACTAAATATACATTATGAATGACATAAACATGAATATATTTTGTATTGTTTTAACTGCTATAATTCTTTTACTATGTTTAAAATTATTTTATATGTTTGCACAGTATCAACTTATTGTATGTCATCTTTAACTGAGAAATAAAAATTGCATGTGTATAAAGTATTACATTGTATTCCCAAACATGCATCCATGATGCAATATTCAGAGTTTAAACCTTTTTCCTCAAACATAAAAAATTCCTTTATAATAAAAATATTTCAAATCTTTTGTTTTTGATTTTAGTAAAAGAATACTTTGTTGTTCTATCAGTACAGACAGAAGTCTAAGATTAAAATGTATAGTAAGAATAACAGCAAAGCTCACAAAAATCTCCACTATTAATTATCCTATAGGGAATTAGTGTGAAAATCAGAAATAAATGAGCATTAGAGGCTTTTTGAATAACAAGTTATTCCTTTTTACTGTGGACAAATTGATAGAAATGTGATGTACTTGCATACTATTTTCTTAGACACCGGTATCTTTTGTTACTTGAACTGAAGTTAAAAACAAAACAAAACAAAACAAAAATGCCAAAACAAAAACAAAAGAAAAAGAAACAAAGATAGCTGAACTGAGTCTGGCAGCATGCCAGTAAGTAGCATTCCTCCTTGGTTTGTGCTGCAGTTCCTGTCTCCAAGTTCTGCCTTGAGTTCTTACCCTGGCTTCCCACAAAGATGGATTGTAAACCATAAGCAAGATAAACCCTTTCTTCTCTCAAGTTGCTTTTGGTAAGTTTTTAACTCATCAACAGAGAAGCAAACAAGAAAATTGAATCGTGTTTTGTTTTTGTTTTTGTTTTGAAAAAGTTAATAAACTCAAAACATTATCATAAATAACCATTTGCTTTATTCACCATAAGTGGCACCCTTTTGAATCTATCACTATTTCTATCTTATCTTTCAATGTGATTTTTACAAATCTTTAACAAAATGTTGCTATTTACTAAATAAGCTACTTATTTCTATTGTGGCCAGTATTCAATTTAAAAAGCCAACTGTTGAAGTGATAATATATTTGAATATGAATAAAAATAATACTTTCTCTTAAAATAAAAGCAAATTAAAGAAAAATCTGTGTGGCGGCTGATTTTCAGTTGAATAATTCTAATGCACTAAGATTCTGTGTATGATATCCTTGGCAACAAAATATGTTGCTATTGAAATTTCTTTTGCAATACTGCATTACTCCCAAAGTACTTGCCATATATATTTCAGGATACAAAACAATGTAGATACTAAATTTGCCTGTTTTATACTTAAGTTTACCTGAATTGACAATAATTAGAAGTGGCACATAGTATTTGATTGAACTATGAAATAATCCCTCTTTTTAATCTTTGTTTTATGTGTATGAGTGTTTTATTCATGATGTATTTTGAGTGCCTTGGCCCACATGGCTGGTTCCTGGAAATCTGACTAGGAGTAACTGAGATTAAGAAAGACAGACACAAGTATCATACAACTGGGATTAACTGGATAGTCGGCTTGGGTAGACACCAACAGAAGCTCAGAAACTCAGTATATTTATTATATATATTGAAATACTTGAGGGGACAGATAATCTTAGTAGGGGATCCCTCCTGCTTGTTGTCATGCCTCTATTCCACCATCATGGCTTCTTGTTCCACTGGTGCTATATAAGGGCAGAATAACCTTTTTCTTTCCTAAGTTGTCTGTGGCCATGATTTTTTACCACAGCAACAAAAAAAGTGACTAAACAAAGCATGTTGTATGTATAACATGTGCATGTCAGTTACCCTTAGAAGCCTGAAGAGAGTGTTGAGTTACCTGGAACTGAAGTTATAAGAACTTGTTAGCTTCCAGAAGTGGGTTCTTGCATCCCAAGGTTCTCTGCAAGAGCATCAAGTGTCCTTAATTTCTTAGACATCTCTCCACCCCCAAGAACTTTCTTAATACATTTTCATTATTCATTAAACATTTTTACTGATGGTATTGTATATATAACTCTACTCTTTCCACACTTCCAAAAAGTAAACATCATGATGAATTGTTTGTATTTGAATTGGGCTATTTAACTAGTGTCAGTTTAAGAAACAGATGATAAAGGAATGTAGTTTATAAAACTTGGCTAAGAATCAGTTTAAATAACATAAATAAATCTGACTGTAGTGGTAGAGTTATTACAACTATTGCTCATAGAATAACCAGAGGTTCAGTTTGATTTACCTTGCTCATGGGTTGGTGATCTATGCACTTAGCCTCTAACACAGTGACTGGCTTCCTTCCTTGTCGGGCCTGCCGACAGTCAGCTGGGTAGCTGGGTAGAGGCATGCAGATTGAAGAGACAATGAGGAAGACAGAAAAGAGTTGAGAAGTCTGCCAGTCAATGCCGGACAGCTCCGAGTTTATTTCACAGCCAGCTTATATACAGTTTTGAAGGACAGAGGTAGAACAAGCACAGCACAGGCATTCAACCACTATCTATCCCGTCCTTGAGTCAAGTAGCAGGCAGTTTCATTTTCTGTCTCGATGTACCTCTGGCTGGCATCAGCAGCCTGTGTCTAGCTAGATAGTGTGTTCCTCCTATGACCTAATCAAAACTTTCTCACAGCTTTGGAGCAAACAAGCCTGAACTCCATTGACTTAGAATAGACTTCAAAATCAAACTGGGAAACTGAGTCAGTTGTGGGCTCCCACACTTCCTCTCAGTTCCCAAAGCACATATGAATTTTCAAATTTGGATTGTTTTGAAATGAACTCTGCATCAGTCAGGTAAACTCTATCCTCAAAAATAGCTCATATTTAAATTCATTTCTTCTCTGCTTATTGAGACTAAGAACCAGGCCTGTTCTTTTACTCTTCTAATTACACACCATTCATCCCATCTGTTACTATCCTTCACCCTATCTGCACCAGTAGTACTTCTTTTCCCTTAAACCCAGTTTTATGCAGTTTTCTAGCAGAAAATAATCAATTCTACTTTTCAAGGCTTGAGATCCAGTCTTTACATCTAAATGCTAGTTTCTTCAAATTTTTGGTTCTCCATTAATTGGAAAAAGAGAAGAAGAATCTCTTCAGGATGGAAACTAAAGAAGTAAAAATTGTAGTTCATAATCCTAGCAAATGATTATAGTGGCTGTGAAAATGAAAATATGAAGAAGAAATATATTTAACTATATGCTGAGATAATGGCAAAATGTTATTAAAATAATACCAAAACCCCATCCAATAAGGAAATGGGGATATGTCTGTTATTGAAAAGTTTAAGAAATTTAAAGCAGGGTACAGTGATTCATACCTTTATCCTTAGTAGCTGAGAATCAGAGAAGGAAGGATCCATATATGATAACAGGACCTAGCTACATTGAGTTTCAGACCAATGTGAGCTACAAAGTAAGGCTTTATTTTTCACTTTAGGTGATTTCATCAGTGGTGTCATGAGGTGAGAAAAACATTTTTCTGTTTCCTATCAATGTGTTTTGACCTTCCATTTTATTATTAAGTTATAAGTATGTATAGAATATGGCAGTATGTGACATTTTCCCTTACATACATCACTTTAGACATTTGTTCTATGTAGTGTGGTTAAGCCTTATGTTATGTTTCATACTGTGTGTTCTACATATCAATGGAATAACAATATTGTAATGGTGATAGCTATTTGTTATTTGAGTGTGTGTGTGTGTGTGTGTGTGTGTGTGTGTGATGCTGTGTAAAAGTGAAGTGAAAGTTTGTCTATCAAGACAAAGACACAGTAGAAGACATAAAGGGGCACATGAAACAAGATCATCAGAATGAGAAAATAATCACACTCAGTTTGAGAAGTATGCATGAGAAAATGAGGGAAAGGGCAGCCCAGCACCTGGGATGGAGAATTTTAGGGTAGGGGGCAGTGTATTCAAGCTGAAACCTGAAATAGTGACTGAGGGATGCTGGGAAATCCTGGCAGCCAGATCCACTTTGATATGTTACATAGACTCCTCAGCCATTTGTCCCAGGGTTTGAGACTTAACAATCTTAAAATAGTAGGAGTAAAGAGACAGGAATGTTTCCTACTGAAGGAAAAAGGCTGACTTCCATATAGGTTCATTTGACTAATAATACAGATTAGATATAGCTCAATGTTACAGTCTTTAATATCAATGAAAGGTAACCTTAAATAAATGCCAAATAGATAGTCAAGATGATTACCTGATTACCATTTATTGAATTTTTTTCCCCTAAGGAAACATGCTTGAAAGATAATTCTGATCTTCTTAGTAGACATATATATTCTATTATTATTTTTTGTTTTGTTTTGTTTTTCAAGACAGAGTTTCTCTGTGTAGCTTTGTGCCTTTCCTAGATCTTGCTCTGTAGACCAGGCTGGCCTGGAACTCACAGAGATCTGCCTGGCTCTGCCTCCTGAGTGCTGGGATTAAAGGTATGCACCACCATCACCTGGCTTATTCTATTATTTTTCAATGACACAGACCTTAGTAACAACAGTTATTCATTAACATTATGATTAAATTCTTAATTTGTTTGAGTGAGAAGTGTATGGCTTTATATATGGAGACAGTTCTCAATTGATATAAATACTCACTATTTTAAAAAGACAGTTGTTACTTGTGGGAACTTTTCCAGAAAGAATAAACTATAGAATAAACTATATATCTTCATTTATTTAGAAAAATTAATGAGTACTTAAAGGAGATTAGACACATAGGTACTTTGTCCTTCAGACACCACTGCATTTAACATTATATTAAAGACTATTCAGTGACTGATCTTCATTATGCTTTTATAAGGTCAAACTTTATAGTGGCCCACATCTTGCAATTTGGTTACCTTGTATATATTTAGGGGACAAAATAGGATGTGTAGTTGCATTCTATCAGACATTCCTCCCACAACTATTAGCTGCTGTTTAGTTTCATTCTATTAAACTCTAAGTTAGATAAAAATCCTTTGAAACTACTAATTCTAATGTAAATGAAGGATTAAAGACAAAATATTTGAAACCAACATCTTGACCCAAGGAGGCACAAATTACAATATGTCTTAGTCACTTCATCATTACTGTATATATATGACCCATCTAAGGGAAGACTTTTTTATTTTCTTGGGTCATCTGCATTTAAGTGGATATATTGTGAAGAAAGCATATACACCACAGTGTAATATTTTTATCTTAGTAAGTGTATATTTAATGCACTTTATTCTTTTCATTTAAGTAGCTAGATTCACACATGTTGAATAATACTTACCATGGTAGAAACTCAAGCATCTTGAAACAAGGAAGCTGAAAATTGAAAAACTTTGTTTTTTTTTTTTTTTTTTTTAGTTTTATTTTCCTTTTAATTTAAGTTAGGTTGTTGATTGATCTTAGAAAGTAATATCCCAAGGTAAAGGTCCTGAAGACAGCTTCTGAGGCAGTTTCCTCAGACTTCCTTCTGCTTTCCTAGCTCACACTCTCATTCTCCAATGAAGCAAGCCACAGGAAGTAGAATTCTCCATGTTTTCATAGATGCCATAGCCTCTTTTCCCCAAATCCAGCCATAAAACCAAAATGCATTAGCCAAACCTTCCTCTTTCAGTGTAAGAGCTGACCATGAAGAAATTCTTTGATTGTAGATTAAAGGACCACACTTCAGAAGTATAAAGCCATGCTGAGAAAGAAATGAAGAACCTGCCTGACTCCATTTTGAAGACAGGAGCCATTGTGCTGTATTGTTAAAAATAAGTTTTTATTTACTGTAAGGGCTGAGTTGCTCTCTCTTTCCTGGAACATGACATTCCCCAATCCATGATTTTAACTTGTTTTGAGAATTCCCTTACCCTCCCTGATGCTTCCTGACCCTCCTCTTTCCTGAACCCTCGATAATCACATGGTAACCACATAATGTTTTTTGAGATTTTTTTCTGTATTTCCTTATTGATTTTAAGGAAATACAGATGCCCATCTCTTCTGTCCACCTGCTTTGCAGCTACACCTGATTTTACTCCTTAAAAGGGGCCCAAGAGGTTGATTCAAGGCTGCTCTCTCTAATCCGACATAGGAGGCAGTTGCTGTCTAGCTCTTGTTTATACAACTATAAAAATCAAGCTTGCTTCAAATTTGGTTCAAATCGTAGTAGTGGTCTTATTCTCTTATTCTTGCTGGTAGTATTTACAGAAGGAATGATGTACTGAGAGGTCAAAAAGATTCTGAACATATAGAGCTTTCTTGGTTCCCTTTATCAATCTATTATTAGATTATACCCTTTATCCTATCACATTTCTAAGGGACTGTCCATGCTTTATTAAATTTAATCATAAAAAATGGATAGTCTTTTGGTCATCAACTGGAAGGCTACTGTGTCATATACAACTGTGATCAAGTAAATTTGTTGTCATTCTCTACTAATCTCTGGATAATTTACTGCATCAGACTCTTTTTCCTTTTTTTTTTTTTTTTTTTTTTAGAAAAGTACACTGACTTGGGTTCTTATTTTGTGTGGCTTTCTCAATTAAAAGTAAATAAATAATATAAAAGAATCCTGGGAATAAATATGATAGTGTAAAATCATGCTATTCTATAGCAACTGAGTTCATAATACCAATACCACATTTGAGTTTCAAGAAACTGACTTTGATTCTTTCAAGTAGTAATGGGCTTTCAAGCAACATTCAGAAGACATTGAGCTGTAAGATTATTGGAGAACAACTTCATTTTATTCTATTACCTAGATTTTCTGAAATATTAAAAGATTTAACTTTTCTATCCAGACTTGAAGGACAGTTATTCATCAGGAATGAAAAGAATACAAAGAACGAGCTCACAGAGAAGACAACCATTCAACTTCATCATCATCTTCAGCTACATCAAAAACATCAGAGAGTGCTTGGGATAATCCACATTTTCTCATGAGCCTGAGAATCAGGTGTAGCATGGTCTGCCTGATTCTGGTGTGGTCTTGCCAAGTGGCAGCCATGTTATTTGGTCAAAGGTAAAAGAGGCAACTTCTACAAGTGTAGCTTAGGAATTGAGTATGGCATGCTTTGATCAGTACTGTCTATGTTCTCCCTGTTTCCAGGAAACTAAATGTACCATAATTTTCCTAACCACGTCCCATTGTTTCTCTCTCTCTCTCTCTCTCTCTCTCTCTCTCTCTCTCTCTCTCTCTCTCTCTCTGTCTCTCTCTCTGTCTCTCTGTGTGTGTGTGTGTGTCTCAGTGTCTCTGTCTGTCTCTGTCTATTTGTTTCTCTGCCTATCTGACTCTCTCTCTCTCTCTCTCTCTCTCTCTCTCTCTCTCTCTCTCTCTCTCTGTGTGTGTGTGTGTGTGTGTGTATGTGTGTATGTATGTGTATTAAAGGTGAAATTGAAATTGCCTCTGTCAGGTTTGACATATCAATCTTTATAAATATCTGGGGAGATAAGGAAAGAAATAAAAAACAAAGAGCTGTTTCTGATGTGGTAACTATGGTGGCACAAGCCTTTAATCTCAGCACTGGCAAGGTGGAGGCAAAAGCAGAGGTGGAGGCAGAGACAGAGGCAAATGCAGGTGTATCTCTATGAGTTCTAAGTCAACTTAGTCTATCCAGTAAAGACTGTCAGTACTCCATAGTGAAGCCCTGTCTCAATGAACAATAATAACAACAGAAGAGCTGTTTATTTGGGCCACAATGTATCAGCCATTAACTACTATTTTGAGATCTATAATTACTGTCATTCTGATATACAATCCTGACCCTTTTCACATGGTAGTAGGGACAAACAGATAATATTACACCTCCTTTTGAAAAAGGCATATAAGTTAGATTAGCATGGATATAGCAGAATTATAAGTGAAGAAAAAGCAAAAGACCTGAGGTAGAAATTCTGAAAACAAGAAAGGTGGGAAGAAACTCTGACCAGGTCCAGAAGAACGTAAACAGAGAGATGTTATAAGTAGAAAGACTAACATTCAATGGTATCCAAATGCAGAAGCAGACACTGTGACTTCTCACAGTGAGGATGAAGAAAACCTCATTACAAATGTGTAGAAATACCACAAGTTGTCAATGAGTTCTTTCTATGAAATCTCTCTAGATACATGATCTATATGATCTCAGTGGAAAGAATTCAAATGAGACATAGTAGTGTAGAATGCTGATGGGACTTATTACGGGTAAAGTGAAGTGCTTCCAAAATGTCAATTCTCTACCCAGTGCCAGAGATTTGACTCAGATATCATTCCCTTTTTTTGCCACAAATTATTTAGAAGTTAGTATCCTTTCTTCCTTCTAATTCCTTCCATGTCCCCCTCCCTTACTCCCTATCAAATTGATGGCCAGTTGTTCTTCATTACACACACACACACTCACACACACACACACACACACACACACACACACACACACTCACACACACATACACACCTAGTGGGTAGCTGTTCCAGCTTTGACCTGGAAGCACTACCCCCACTGAGGCTTCTGGTAACTTCCTTGCCTATGAGGCAGGGCCTGAGATCCGGATGTGCCAGCTCTCTTGGTTCCTGTATCCTAGATGCTAGAGGTAGACCAAGCAGAGTTCTCCAGAGAACACCACTGGACTGCACTACACCTTTCCCAGACCCTGTAACCTATCCCTTTACTTGTAAGTTACCCCACAAAATAAACCTTCCCTTTAAGTACATGGAGTTGTCTTAATACTTCCACCAATACACACACACACACACACACACACACACACACACACACACACACATGCTGCTGTTCTTTGTGCTAGTAATCAGTTTCAGTTGCTGATTTTATAAGCTGATGATTATGAAGGATGAATCCATCTGTAATGGCATTAAATCCAGCTAATATTTTACTTGCTACCTAAAAATATCCATCATTTTCTAAAATGGCCACGGGAATCTGTGATTTAATTTTCTTCTCAAGTTTAATGCTTGATGTAAACCTAGATTGTTTTCCAATAGTGGGTAGTTAGGGAAGAAACAAAATGTATCACACTGTTAAAATTCATGCATAAATGCATGCTTCTGCACATATGTGAGTATGTGCACGCATATGAGTTTGTGTGTATGTTAATGTACTTCATTCTGATACTGTCACCAAAGACATATAATAAAAACATAGATTCCACTTCAAAGAAATATCTCCTTCTATTTTAAAAGTAGGAACTTAAAACTGTGTAATGTTCAAATTACAATGGATGTCCATATTTATCATGAATTTAAAAATCAATTGACTTAGAATTTTCATATGGCACATGAATGTTTTCTTGGATGTTATCTACAACTACTTTATAGGGAAAGAAACTGGTGTCTCATTAGATTCTTGAAAATTATTATGTTGAAATCAACATAGTAAATGATATGATATGTAGCTCCGCATCTTTCCTCCTAGTCTAAGCTCTTTTCCACTTTCTCCATATAGTCATTGGTTCTATCTTTCTTATGGTCTCAGTGGACTGCTCATTCGAAATTCATTGAATTGTCTCTTATACTAAATTATTGAGCACAGCAATTCTTTCTATCTTTGAAATGTAGCCTGGTTTCTTTTCCATTTCCAAGTAGACAAATCCCATATTGTTTAAAACACCAGACAGACAATTTACTGGTCTCCTGTCATATATTCCAAGTTAGGACTAATTAGTATTAGGATCAGAGCTCACTTCTTCATGCTTTTTTTCACCCAAGGGTCCTCATTCCTTTGCCTCCTACCTACTTTCCATATCTCATGACATTTGTAATTATTTCTTCTTATGCCCCTTTATTTCTAGCTTTCTAATAATTGTATGGGCCCAACTTTTTAAATTTTAATAACAATGACATTACTTAAAAGGACAACTTCAGGCTAAGCAGGTTAAAGTACTTGTTTCCAAGCTTGAACATTTGAGCTTGATCCTCATGAAACCCATATAATGGAAGTAAAAAACAAACAGGAACAAGTTGTCCTGTGATGTACATGTTCCATAACATGCGTGTATCTACATGCACACATACACATATATAAACATACACTCACTGAATTAATTGAATAAAATAATAAATAAATAGATAAGTAGATGAAAAATACAATCAGACCACATTAGCAATTATATTATCTTATACACTGCTGCATGCCAAGCCACACATCTATTGATTTGTAATATATATTCATCTATTTTTCTAACATGAAGTTCTTCCAAATGTGTCATATACTTTATCTTATTTATTTCATCCTCTCATACTGAGTTCAATATATATTATATGAGAAAGACACTATAAATACTCACTAAAAGAAGAAATAATTTTTCAATCATTAGAAGAAAAAATTAAATTTCATATCCAATTAAGATACTTGAAGTTACATACTATGAGCATTCAGTGACTCAAAAAGTTTTCAAATTGATTGACTTAAGCAGACTATATCAACTGTCATTTAGCAGATAATGAAACAAAGAAAAAAATGAGAAAGTGCCTATTGTGAATGCAATAATTCAGTAGACTGGTGAATGTATAGTTATTACATGGTTTTTTACAAGCTCTCACACACAGTGTACTACAGTTTTTCTAGGCAGTCTATTTACAGCACAATCTTTCATCCCCAAGAAATTGTAGTAGGCACCAAATGCTGGCGTTTCACATACAATGTGCAATAGAACTCCATTTTTGTATCAAGAAGAGCTAAAGCAAAGACAATTTGCTGGTCACGGATTTAAAATATTCAGTTCCCAGAGTCAAATAGAGAGTTATATAAGATTTTTTAAAGGTACTATATTTTTGTGTTTAGGTTCAGGACTAAGCTTTTATATTGACAAATTAATACTTGCTTTTAAAAATATGTATTGTAGGTTTTCTCATACTGAATGGAGTTCAGAAAATAGGATTAATTAGTAGGAAAAATGACTTGAAATGAATATTGAAAATTGATTTATTATTTTAGTAAGTTTAAGTTTTTACACTTAACTAAAAAATAGGAAAACAGAAACATCCTAAGCTCAAATGTATCTTAGATATTATACCCAGATTAAGAAACTTGCTGTGGGATAATGCTTTTGTAAACTGGTTTAATAAAACACCAATTGGCCAGTGCCAAGGCAGGAAGTATAGGCAGGATAAGCAGAGAGGAGAATTCTGGGAAGAGGAAGGCTGAGTCAGGAGACGCCAGCCCACCATCCAGGGAGCAGCATGTAATGGCACACCGGTAAAGCCACAAAAAACATGGTAGCATATACATTAACAAAAATGGGCTGAGTTTAAGTGTAAGAGCTAGTTAGTAGAAAGCCTGAGCTAATGGCTGAGCAGTTATAATTAATATTAAGCCTCTATGTGATTACTTTCTAAAAGGCTGCGGGACTGTAGGTGAGAGATTTGTCCTGATTACAGGCCAGGCAGGAAACATAAAAACTTTCAGCTACAAATGGTACCCAACAGCTCAAGTTTCCTCCTGAAACCTGAGAATACTTAATAAGCAATTCTAAAGGGAGCCAAAAACAAGTTCCTGCTTCATGTCTCATGTGGGTGGCAAAATGCTGCAACATGCAGGCTTAAGCTACTCTATGGTGGGTTTGCAGCATGTGGGCTGGAGCTGCAATCTGGCAGATTCCTGCTGAGTTACACAGAGGTTTCTATAAGCCATGCAACATGGTGCATGATGGATATTGCTTGGAAGAGAGAAGGAAATGACTATAGACAGTTATATAAAGAAATACTTTAAAAAAATAAAGTCTTTAAAGAGACAGTAAAGGTAATATAAAAATAAGCCACTTAAAGATGGATAGTACACAGAAGTCTGGGTTATATTGTCTTTGGGATTTTTAATTGCTGAAAGATATTTGATTATAAAAGCTGCTGAGTTAAATAAATATTTATATTTTAAAGGTATCTTGATTTCAAAATTTATGTCTAAGGATACGTTGCTTTGGAAAAGAGGTTCTGCTTTTGTTTCCACAGAAGATGAGAACCTGTGGATTGCTTCCAGATTAATATGGTTTGACCAGCCAAGACCCCCTGAAAGGCCTATGATGACAGCATAGCTCAGATCATCCAACCTCCAAAATCAACTTCAAGGCAACTAGCTCAGAAAATACAGCCTCACAGTCTACTCCAGTCAGGACTTAACCATAATTCTTAATTTTCTCAGGATCCCCATTACACTGCCAGAGCTCTCATCCAGTAGGAAGTAGTATGAGAAGCAACACCCAAATTCCCAAAATATTGTTTAAGAAGTTTTATTTTTATTTAAAGCAGGTTGATTATAAATGCAATCTCTTTCTAAAGAAGAAAAAGGGATAGTATAGATATCATAGGATGAAAGGGTAGATTAATGAACCTCCTTCTAAAGAGCAACAACTTGTTTAAAATGTTTTACATTGCTATGGATTTTAGTTTATTACAAATTTAAAGTTAATTTTGTTATACTGTATTTATATTTCTACTCTTGTTTAAAGTATTATATTTGTGCAACTCGTTTAAAATTGTAATGGATAATTAAGAAATATAGATTAATAATTAGTCTTCTATGTAATTTGATGACAACTAAACTTATGTTGTGTCCAATCTACAAAAATCCACTGATATTCTGATACTTGTTTACCATCACATTTATTTTTACCACAATTAGACAATTAATTGGAAGTTTTTATTAGTGGAAGAGAGAGACAGCAATTACAATGTTAAAAAAGAAAAATAATTTACAAAAAACAAACAGACAAACAAAAAAAAACCCACTTTGTACCAGGAATTTTAAAAGGACAGAAGTTTTATAGTGAAATTAAGCATAAGGAAAAAAGAAACTTGCAGACATATAGGAGTTAATAAAAAAGAAAGAAAGAAATGAATGTAAGGTGCTGTAGTTGACTAAGTTGATTGTTGCATTCAAGAGAAAAGCATTGGAATATTTTTATTAAGAGAAATATCCATTCATTGCATGTGAACAACTATTGTCTTTTTCCTTCTTTTGACTAACTATGAAACTGAAAAATAACCCAAAGATAGCTGTGAGGATTAAATTCTTTTAATGTTTATTTATATTTTTGTGCATATATGTGTGTACTTGAATATATGTATGAGCACCACATGTGTGCCTACTGCATGGCAGAATTTAGTAGTGGCCTTAGGTCAATTGACTCAAGACTTAGAAATGGTTGTGAGCTGCCCTGTGAATGCTGGCAACCAAACCTACAGCTTCTGCAAGAACAGTAGGTGCTCTTAACTGATGAGCCAAGTCTTTAGCCTGTGAATTAAATATTTTCAATGCCAAGGAGAAATGATTTTTAGTTATTATTATTATTATCATTATTATTATTGTTGTTGCTGTTGTTGTTATCCATTCTGTATCTTCTTGTATGTTTAGAACTCATGAAGGTAGAATGCTTTATATGGTCACTGCTCTATTGCAGTGTTCCAATGTTATTAGTCATGCAACAGTGTGTGGTAATGCCACAATAAGCTTTTTGCAGACATAGTCTAGACTGCTTTGGGGAGGTATCCTACTTGAGTCAATTCCTCTCATATTTTTGGCTTCTGAACAGCAGAAGGTATTGAGTTAAGCTATGAAAACTTGAGATATTTTAGGTATATAAAGTGCATCCATTCTTCAATCTGATCTCCTAGGGAGAAATTTCCCTAGTTACTTTTAAAGTACCTCTGTTCTCTTGGTTGCAAAAGACAGTTATACAATAAAGTGAAAATGCCTACCTCTTCACAAAGTGTTTTATAGCTGACTAGTATCATTCACTATAAGGCATAGATCAGAAACACATTGGGAAAAATCAAAGAATCACTTTTATGAACAAAATTTTAATAAAAAAGTATTAATATTAGTTGTATGTGTTTATAACTTGGTAGTACACAAGAAACAATTGTCTTTCTGAAGTAGTCTAAGTTATTGATGTAGGGAAAAGGGGCTGGCTAAAGAAACCAGCCCTGGCCCTGGATCCCAGAACTAGGGAAAGATGGCTCAGATAAGGCCAGTGAAAGAAACACAGTTTGGCTCAGATCAGAGCCATCTCTGTTGCTGGACAACTGACTTGTAAAACCAACCAGTCACAGAGCAGGACAGTAGAACCCTGGCCCTGGGGCGTAGGACCATGGAAAGAAACACAGCCTGGGATTGGGACCTGAGCCAGAGAAATGAACAATTTATCCCCAAACCCAGAACCAAGGAAACCTGCCCTGACCCTGAGAACCAATACCAAAGAAACACTCTTGGTTCCCTAGAATCAGAGTCAGTGAAAGAAATGTGCCTGGCATTAGAATTAGTGTCAAAAAGCTAAGTAAGGCCAGTGAAAGAAACACAGTTTGGTTCAAATCAGAGTCATCTCTACTTCTGCCCAACTGACTTGTGAAACCAACCAATCACAGAGTAGGATGGTATGGTAGAACCCTGGCCCTGGGGCCCAGGACCATGGAAAGAAATACAGCCTGGGTTTGGGACCTGAGCCAGAGAAATGAACCAAAGAAACATGCCATGACACTGAAACTAGTACCAAAGAAACACTCTTGGTCCCTAGAATCAGAGTCAGTGAAAGAAATGTGCCCTGGCCTTAAAATTAGTGTCAAAAAGCTATTTAAGGCCAGTGACAGAAACACAGTTTGGCTCAGATCTGAGCAATCTCTGCTCCTGGCCAACTGACTTGAGAAACCAACCAGTCACAGAGCAGGACTGTAGAACTCTGGCCCTGGGGCCCAGGACCATGCAAAGAAACACAGACTGGGATTGGGACCTGAGACAGAGAAATGAACACTTTATCATCAAACCCAGAACCAAGGAAACATGCCCTTACTCTGAAACTAGTGCTAAAATATCACTCTTGGTCCCTAGAATCAGAGTCAGTGAAAGAAATGTGCCCTGACCTTAGAGGCAGTGTCAAAAAGCCAAGAGAGACCAGTGAAAGAAACACAGTTTGGCTCTGAAATCAGGGCCATCACTGTCCCTAGCCACCAAAACTGGCCAATCCATGGGCAGAAAAAAAAATTAACCAATCACTGGTTGACTCTGCTCCCAAGATGTCCTATATAAACCACTCTGCCTGGTCAGTTGTGGGCTGTTCTCTCCACCCTGGTAGATAGCTACTCTCCTGGACTTCTCCTTCCCAAATAAATCTCTTTTCTCAAAAGAGTTTTGGGTGTGAAGATCTTCATTCACTGACATAGAGAAGATCCTTGCTAAGACATCCCTCAGTGAACAGAGCAAGGAGGAACTGAACAGAAGATGCTTGCTGAGACATCCCTCAGTGGACAGAGCAAGGAAGAACTGAACAAAAGATTCTTGCTGAGATATCCTTCAGTGGATAGAGCAAGGGAGAGCTGAAAGAGCTGAAAAAAGTAACACTTTTCTCTGGATCCAGAGGAGATTGCTGCATTTCTGCAATTTCTTAGGCCAGAGAAACAGAGCTCTGCTAGGAAGCCCCCTTAAGTGGAGGCTGAGCAAAGCTCAGCTGTAGCAGCTCTCCAGGAAAGGAGCAGGATTGCAATGGCCTGTGGGGAGACTATACCCCATCACACCAGATATAGCCTGACTCTCCCAAACAGTCAGCATACCCTTCCCTACAGAGCTGCCTTGGCAGCTCCAGGCCTGACTTTTCCAAATATTCAGGATACCCTTCCCTGCTGAAGCAGTTCCAGGCATGACTCTCCTGAGCAGTCAGAAAAACTTCCCTTCCAAGGCTGAGCTTTCTCTTTGCAGCTCCAGCTGTTAGAGCTGTCCTAAGCAGCTCAAGGTATTGCCTGACTCCGCAAGTAGTCAGGATATCTTTCCCCGGAGTTGCAAAACTCACATTTTGGTGCCAAAACTGGGGACCAAACCTACAGAATTGCAACAAATTTACTTACAATTGACTGATAGTAAGATTAAGTCGACATTACTTCAGGCGGCTGGAGCAAAATGAGGGATTTTAATTCTAAGAACAACATGATCAAATCTTGTGTGATTGCATCTTATATTCTGGGCTATATATGCTACTGGTAATACAGACTATATGAGAACTTAAAAAATTCCAATAGTTCAGTAATGAAATATGCTACTGTGCAAAGTTACAAGCTGCCTAAGATATTCGTGGACAATATACAATAAAATCTCAAGGATACCATAGTGATGACTCACATTTTCCATTGAGATGGAGATGTTCTATAGGTTTTCTTCTTTGCCTGTTATTTTATTATTCTATAATTAGATAAAGTTAAGAACATGAAAAATGAGAAATATGTCACCTCTATATTTTCTCTCTTTGTAATCTTATCTGTTCCCCTGGCTTTAAATGCTTTGTATATGCTAGTGATTGGTGAGTGGATATTCTGATATTTATATACCTATTTGTCATTTTAAATTGAAAATCTCCTGGTAATAGGCCTAGAACAAAAATTTTATATTCTAATGTGTGTCAGGAAAATAAATCATATATCTAAAGATAAATTGCTTCTAGTTGTCAGAAAATTATATATTCAAGTATTCTGAAACTTTTATATGGCACCATTATCTATAAGATGCAATGTAATCAATATCAAATTGTGGAATGAATACATTGAGGATGATGCTTCTTTAAAACTATGTGGAAGACACACTGAACAGTTCTTTGATTTCCACTAATATATCCTCTTGTTTTTCTCATCCCAAATTATGTTGTTTCAATATACTGCTGATATAACAGTATGTTGCAAGGAAACATATATTAAAATAGCAAGGGAGCATCTTTGATTCCATCTTCCACTTATTTCCAATAAAGAATCCAGCAGCAAGTCCTATCAATTCTGTATCCAAAATACATACTACAAATTATGTCCATTATTATCATCTATGACCTTATTATCTCTCTCAACAATACCCTATTCTGTTTTCTTTGCTGTTTTTCTCTTCCTATAAGTCTTTCTCCATATAGAAGTGAGAGACATTTATAGAAAAAAAATATAAATCTGGTCATGATATGCCCATGCTTACTAATCATATGATGGGGAGTAAAAAGGTTTTATTCTCTTCTCTCAGGTTTATCCTTTGGGAACTGCAAATTAACTTACAAAAGATGAATAAGCATGAGAAAAGAAAGATTTAGCCACTTACAAGGTATGAAAGTTCATAGAAAAAAATGTGACACAAGGATGCATTTAGAATCTCAGGCTTTTATACCATCTTCATAGAGGAAGTGGATGGGGAAGAAGAGCACTTACAGGAAACCCAATGACATCTTAATAGGGGAAGGGGGATAAGCAAAGGGCACTTATGGGAAAGCAAATGACTGTTAGGAAAGACAAATGGACCTTTAAGAGAATAGATAGGAAATATGATAGTTTTGCGACAAATCTATTTAGGTGTGATGTGGGGAATTTTCATTTAAGGTGATGAGTCAATCTTCCCTAGCTGCTAAGGGAAGGATATTTATGTAATTGAGCTCATTTGCATTCTTGTTAAAACCTCTGCTTTTAGGTAGGTAATAAGGGAACCAGATGGTCGAGCTGGAACAAGGATGGAGTTGGAGAGCAATGAAAGAGGTACCATGATAGAGGGAGACATCATAGGGATAGGGAAGGACCGGGTCCTAAGGAGGTTCCCAGGAATCCACAAGGATAACCTCAGCTTAGACTACTAGCAATATTGGAGAGGGAACCTGAACTGGCTTACTCCAGTAATCAGATTGGTGAATACCCTGTCATCATAGAGCATTCATCCAGTAACTGATGGAAGCAGATGTAGAGATCCACAGCCAAACACCAGGCTGAGTTCTAGGAGTCCAGTCAAAGGGAGGGAAGAGGGATTCTATGAGCAAGTGGCATCAAGATCATGATGGGGAAACCCACAGAGACAACCAATCCAAACTAGTGGGAATTCATGAACTTTAGACCAACAGCTGTGGAGCCTCCATGGGACTAGAGTAGGCCCTCTGCATAGGTGATACAGCTGTGTAGTTTGATCTGCTTAAAGGGGATCCCTGGCAGCAGGATTAGGATCCATCCCTGGATCATGAGCTGGATTTTTAGAGCTCACTACCTATAGTGGGATATCTCACACAGCCTTGATGCAGGGAAAGGGGCTTGGACCTGCCTTAACTGAATGTACTAGGCTCTGCTGACTCCCCATGGGAGGCCGTACCTTTTCAGAGAAGGGAGTGGGTGTGGGTTGGAAGAGAAGGCTGGGGGGTGGGAGGAAGGAACAGAGGGGGATCTGTGGTTGGTATGCAAAATGAATAAAAAATTTCTTAATTAAAAATATATTAAAAAAGAATTTTCAGAAATTCAAAAGTCTCATGCTCAAGATTATCATTATGCTACAGTAGCATATTCTGACCTCTTCATTTGTCACATGGTAGTCTCTAGGCAGAAGTCTTTGCAGTATGTGCTTAGTTAGGGTTTTTATTGCTGTGAAGAGACACCATGACCAAGGCAATCCTTATAAAGAAAAACATTTAAATGTATGGTTCACAGTTCAGAGGTTCAGTCCATTATCATCGTGGTGGGACACAGATGCCTATAGCCAGACATGGTGCTGGAGAAAGAGCTGAGATTCCTACATCTTTACCCACCAGCAAGTGATCTGGGACACTGGACGTGTCTTGAGCATATATGAACCTCAAAACCCATCACAAAGTGACACACTTCCTCCAATGAGGACATACCTACCCAACAAAGCCATATCTCTTAGCATTGGGGCCAATTACATTCAAACTACTATAATATGTACTTCCTGTCCAAGAAAATTTTTGAAAAATGTAGCCATGAATATCTTTGTTGGCTTACATTTATTATTAAATTAAAACCAAAATGGACCCTGGTCCCATTGATATTCTCCCGGTCTGCTTCTAAACTTTATCTTAAATCATTTCCCCCGGACTTACTCTTTTAGAAATGTGGTTTTCACAGGCCATATCAATCTAATTTCCATTGTTAGTAAAATTAATAGAACAATGAATCCAAGTTCTCCATTAGGATCTAACTTTAAGTCAACAGATTGAAAACATATTAAACTTCCCTTTTTTTCATCTAATGATTTCTTCTCCATATCTTATCATGTGTGTGTGTGTGTGTGTGTGTGTGTGTGTGTGTGTGTGTGTAATCTAACTACCTATCTACACATCTGTCTATCTACCTACCTACCTACCTACCTAATTTTATTGTAAACTTGGCCATATATGACACCAACTAAAACCCAAGTAGCTGGGCGTGCCTGGGACAGAATTTTTGACTGGGTCATTTGAGGTCAGAAAAGCCACTCTAATTTTTTGCCACATTTTCTGGTAGCAGCCCACATAAAGGACATGGACAAAGGAAACTTTTGCTTTTTTTCTGCTTGCTCTCACTTTCACTGGTAAGTTCATCTATTTGTTTTTTGGGCCATTCCTTAATCAATAACAGAATCAATTTCTTCCAAGAACATTAGAGACCAAATGTAGACTAAAGACCAGCAGTCCTCTAGGAATCCTCTAGAACTCCAGCACCAAAATGGAAATACAGAGATATCCAAGCCTGTGAACTGAACAATGACTAGATTTGTAGCCTTCCCATCTTGAAATAGAGAGACTCAGGAAGATATATTGATGAGTAAAACATAAGACTTGCCTTTAGGAGTTAACATCAAAGAGTGGATTCAATTAATAATTATAATAAATAAATTTTAAAGAGGAAAATAAGTATGGAATATGCTAAATGTGTGGCTGGCGCTGGGTGTCCCAGTAGGTAGTAAGCTTGATGTACAAGTCTGGATGAGTTCAGTATGTGGAATCCACATAAAGTTGGAAGTAGAGAAATGACTTCAGAGTTGTCTTCTGACTTCTATGGCACACATGCACCCATATACATACACACCATAATCATAATAAATAAATTTTTAAAGTGTTAAATACAAATTGACTACAGAACTAATTCATAAAATATGAAGAAAAATTGTTAAAAGTCTTCTTTGAAAAATAATTCACATTATCTGGTTTCTCTCTATAGTTGAGAGTTGAACTCATAGGAGTAAATGTGCCATTTATTTAAACTAAAAATGAAAAGAAAAAGTGAAAGAAGACAGGAAAAATGATACATTTATTTTAGCCTTGAGGTAGCCTAAAGATTTGAGTAATGAAGCTGTGGAGATCTGACCATTTGTGACTGCTACCCTGCAATGATACCATCCTCATATGAACCCACATAGACAAGTCATGCTATACTGAAACACTGAACTCTTTTTCTTCTAGAAGCCAAATGTAGTACTCTTGGGTAATAGATTGTAAAGTCAGATAGTTGAATGAGAGAGTAGATCACTGACTAAGCTCATAGCCAATTAATTTATATTTGTGTCTTCTGTCTTTCTTTTTTCTATATGCTAAGCCTTTTAATTAATTTATTACTTTTTGGAGACAATGTCTCACTATGTAGCTGTGGCTATTGTGGAATTTGCTATGTAAACAATACTGGCTTCCAATTTAAAGGGATCCACCTGCCACTTGTTTCCCAAGTACTGTGATTGAAAGTGTTTGACATATTGCCTAATACATGTGATTACTGATTATTTTTAATCCTAGCACTCAGTGGATCTCCATAACTTTGTGGTGAGTCTTGTCTACACATTGAGATCCTGTCTGAAAACAAAAAAAGAAGAGAAAAGAAAAGTGGAGGTTGGAGAGAAGGCCTAGCTGTTAAGAGTGCATACTCTACTTGTGGAGAATCCAAATAAGGATCCTAGGCTCCACATTCAGAAGCTTACAACTGTCTGCAACTTCAGCTCAGGGGTGATGTCTCTGACCTTAGCAGACACCTGCAGTCATGTACACACACACACACACACACACACACACACACACACACACACACAAACATTTTTTTTAGGTAACAAAACCCAATCTTTTACAAAAGAGATTGGAGCAAGATGTGCTACTATTTCTTTAAACCAAAGGAAAAAATATAACTTCAGTGTGTAAATGACCACTTCCTGAAATGATGAGGAATGCATATACTTGATGGCACTTCGTGGACAATCAGTAAGTATTACTTTTCCCTTTTTATCATCTTACAATTCAAAGTTTTCAGAGAAAGTAAGAAAATTGATTGTTTAAGGTTAAGTTCACTTAGGTAGCTTCATTACCTGTGTTGAGATAGAATAATGCAGAAAAGTAATAATGGATTTCTCAAAATAGAAAGCATTTCATGATTTCATAATTACTGGATCAGGCATTTCTTTGAAGAAGTTGACCCAAAAATCACAAAATAACTATTTTGTAGCCACATCATTATTTATCTTTATGGTTTTATAATTTCTTCCTTACTTATCACAGAAAGCAGCTGTGATGTGTGGCTCATGTTACTTGCAGCAAATGAGAAATTCTGTCTCTGAATCAATAGGTGTTTGATGCCAGATAAGATTTCCTCATTATACATTTTAAAAATGGTTTTAATGATCTTGCTTCATCAGTAAGACAGTCATGACAACCTTGTGAGTTCAGGGTAACCCTTGTAGATCAAATGCAGTCTGCTTCATTCAGCATCTCCTACTACACATTCAGCCAATCTAGGGTGAGAACTAGAGGAAAATACAAATCTTTT
This sequence comes from Peromyscus eremicus, assembly GCF_949786415.1. Taxonomy (NCBI): domain Eukaryota; kingdom Metazoa; phylum Chordata; class Mammalia; order Rodentia; family Cricetidae; genus Peromyscus; species Peromyscus eremicus. The sequence continues at coordinate 70,016,050 of NC_081439.1, forward strand.
TGAATGCATAGGCTGTTCCAAAACAAACCCTTCCCCAGAAAGAAGATGTTCTGCCCATTTTATGATTTTGTTACAGTAATAAAGCAATCCTGGAAGTCCAAAAGAAGTAGTTTCATTTGTATTTTAAAAATATAGCCAGAACGTTGATGTGTTTAGTCATCTGTTCCTAGAGTAAATTTTTTTTTGTAAATTAAGGTTTTTATGAAATTGAAATTGATAAAATTAGATATTGTCCACAAAACTGAACAAGCTAAATCATTTGTCTTTCTTGAGTAAATAATTGTCTCCCTTGGAATTACAAAATTGGAAGAAAAATTGATTATCTTACTCATTTTAAATATAGGTTGATTTTAATATAAAAATTCAAGCTTCTTGCATAGCAAATAACTGCTTTTGCAAGCATATAGGATATTTGTGAGAAACAAAATCTTTTTCTGTCAAAGGTACTTAAGTTTTTCTTTGGTTGTTGTTGTTTTGTTTGCTTGTTTCATATCAAAGAGAGTAAGCTAGCAAGGACTCATATTTTCTGAACTTCCGTTTCGCCTTTCCTCCAATTAAAAAATAACATCAGATTGTTAACTCTATCTCCACCCAAATGGGATGAGACTCAATAACAATTTACACTGAGGCGGGTAAGGCCAAAAGCACTGGGCCACACCTTAAGCAAACAAAGAGCTGTGACATGTGCAGAGAGCACTCTGGCCTGAGCAAACCTGACCCATAAGCTTCAGACTCAAAAGATGATGACATGCCAACCAGTTAAGGAACGCCATGGCTAAAGGAAGCAGAGCCCACCAAAAAGCACCCACAGAAATACCTCAGACTTTTGTTTAATAAATGGGATTGCTTGCATATTTCCCAGAGCCTGCGTCTCTGGTTCTTCATCTGCCCACCTCCTGCCCCCAGGATCAGAGACAGCAGGATCCTAGCTGCAGAGCCAGCAGCATTTTGGCCCCCAATGTGGGTTGTTTTTCTTTCATCTTTTGCTGGCCGGCTTTCTGTCCTGATTCCTATAATGACTCAGTGTTGTAACATGCCCCCTTTAGCTGTTTTTCAGTGAAGAGACCCCTCTTCTCAGTTTTCTGTTTTCCTACCCCAAGCGGTGAGTATTGCGATCTTTTTCTTTCCCTATCTTTTCATTCCTTTCCCTATTTTTTTTTTCTTTGCACATGCTGTTAACTACTAACCTGCCCACCTCTGAAACTCACAGCCAGGCTTTTGTTTTTACAGAGGCTATAAATCCCCTGGCACCTCCCAAGGGGGTTGGGAACATTTGCTCAACAGATTACTGACTCGTTTAGCTTGTTTGTCTTTGATTTCTGTCTCTCTCGCTATGGGAAAAATTCCTTCTGCTGCCAAAGACCCCCAGCTCAGAGCTCTTAAAGCCTTACTTCAGACCAGGGAAATAAGAGTTAAAATTTCCCATCTGGAAAAGTTTTGGAATGAGGCTTCTGTTATTGCACCCTAGATATCACCTGAAAACATCTGGAGTCCATCAGTATGACGGCAAGTTCTCTGTTTAACTTGAAAATGAGAAGTGCAGGAAAGGAAAACACCCTATGCAGCCTTTGTCCCAATACTTTTGGTAATCATAGCTTGTACAAAATCAGGCTAAACAGAGGAAGTCATCCAGTCCTTTAATGACCATTGTAAGCAACAAAAATCCTCCTCACTTTCCCTCACCTCCCCATCAGATGAAGATCACATCTCAGATGGGGAAGAGAACACAGCTTAGTCAGACGCATTCCCCTTCAAGAAAATACCCAGGAAATCCATCCTTAAGGATGATGAACTACAATGTACTGTTTAACCCTGGGGAGATGTACAGGATACCTCTCCACCTTCTGCTCCTCATTGATCCTCAGGCATAACTGAGACCACCAAGTAGGACTCCAGGGGAAACCTGACCCATGAGCTTCAGACTCAAAAGATGATCACATGCAGCCCAGAGCCAACCAGAAAACACCACAGCAGCTGAAAGCAGAGCCCACCAAAAATACACACAAAAATACCTCAGCCCTTTTTTTAATAAATGAGATTGCTTGCATACCTCCCAGAATTTGTGCCATTGATTCTGCATCTGACCACCCCCTGCCCCCAGGATCAGAGACAGCTTGACTCCACTGCAGAGCCAGCAACATTTTACATGAGGGATAAAAGAGGAAACCATCTTGGTAAAGTTTGCTTGATAGTACAGTTTGGGATCTGGCACACCTTTTTGCAGACACAATTTTCTTTGTTTTTGTTTGTTCTTGTGCCCTTTTGTGAGACACCAAGATTATTTATTCTTTTTGTTTCTAACATTATTTATATATGTATTATTAATAAGTAATAACATATAAGTGTAACTGGTAGAAGATATAACCTCTGACCTGCCACTAAAATCTCTATCCTTCCATAATAATTGTCACTCAATTCATGTCTTCTTGAAGAAAGAAATTAAGAGATGTAGATAGCTTATTTTTTAAAAAACAAAAACAGTCAAAGCACAGTAAACAGTCTAAAAAGAGAATGAAATGGGCTGCTTTAAAGCAAAGAATGATCTATAGTGTTCTCCCTAGTGATTTTAAAGAAGTTTTACGAATATTTATATAGTGAATGTTAGAGCATCTTGTCCTTTTAGTCCCTGGACAGATAATTTTACAGGGAAGTTATATGCTCATTTTTGCTTTCACCACCATGAATGAGCCCACTCCCATTCCACAACATCCAGGATTATGGTATTTTAAATTAGAGTTACACATTAATCAGCTCTGTGGTTCCTCTTATCTTGGACAATTTGGCTGTATCATATATGCAGCATGCATTTTCCTTTCTCACTCACAATGACCCTTATTCCATGTTTTAAATGCTATCATTCATTTATAACTCACATATTTCTTTCTAATGTAACACAGTGAGCCTAATTCCTTGCTTGCCTTTGTATTTATTATTATTATTATATGTAAATTATATATATATATATATATATATATATATATATATATATATATATATATATATAACATTCATGCCTAGTATACATAGAGGGAAAAAGAAGGCATTGCATCTCCCCAAAAATGGATTTACAGATGGTTGTAAACTGCCATGAGGATGCTGGAAGTCAAACCAGGGTCCTCTGAATGACTAAACAGTGCTCCTAAACATTTAGACATCTCTCCAACTCCCAAAATATTCTTCTTAGTAAAGAAAAGTGGCTGCAACATCTGTAGAAATTCCTTTCCTGAATTGAATTATTACCCAGCATGAGATGGTTTCTTTGTTTTTAGGAAGTTAAGATGAGCCAGAACTTTGTGTCTTTCTTTCATTTTAAGCTGGAATAAAATATAAAACCAAATTTTTTAGCAAGGAAGAGAAAGTATTATTAGATGAATACTTGAATGGGGGTCAGTAGAAATACGAGTGACATGATTGATCACTAATTAAGGGCACTGTTGCTCTTCTAGAATACCCAGATCCAGTTCCCAGAAGCCACATCAGGTTCACAAGCACTTGTAATTCCAGTTCTAAGAGATCCAATGTTTCTTCTGACTTCTGGGATCACCAGACATGCACATCCCCCTACTGAATAAAGCACATGCTATCACTTATCTTTCTTAAACTAGAGGAGAATTCAATAAGTGAGACTTTTTGAAGTATTAATAGACCACTAGCTTTCACCAACAAAATGAATATGAATACCATCAGATGATATCTGAGACATTTAGCAGATAGTTCCACAATTTTTTTTAACTAACATATTTAATGTTTCCAATAATGTATTTGAAAAGCATTATGGTTTAAGGTTTTCTTTGCTCTGTTACTGTAAAATTTCATGAGACAATTACTAGATTAATACATGGAATTTGACGTAACAAGAATCTGTGTTCTTGGAATATGGTCACTCATATTTGTCTCAGAAATAATTTCTCTCTTCTATTAGTTGTTGTGAGATTTGGATTTTTGAATACACAAAAGCCTTACACGGTTTTGACTAGCATATTCAATGATAGAGGAAATTGTTACTCATAAAAAGATAGAAGAGTAGAAAAGGAATAACACCACAAGAATAACAGATGAAGGAAAAATTTCCTCTTAATTATATTACTGTGTCTATAGAAATGTTCATTCTCATCCATCTGTGGACAGATGACATAATATTTTTAGAAAACTGCTTATCAATTAGTAATTTTGAAAGTCACTGTGGATAGACTGATTCATTATAATCAACTTTGAACAATACCTCCTGTGTCTTTTGTAGAATACTATTTGTTTTAGTTATTTTTCTATTGTTGTATAATAGACATCATGTCCAAGACAACTTATAGAAGAAAACAATTAACCGAGGCTTGCTTACAGCTTCAGAGGATCATTCCATTATTTTTTTGGCAGTGAGTACAGTGGTTAGCAGGTAGGCATGGTGCTGGAGAAGTACTGAGAACTTTACATCCTGATCCAAAGACATCAGGCAGGGAGATAGACACTGAGAGATAGACACTGAGAGTGGATTGTTCTTTTGAAATATGAAATTACTCCCAAAGTGACACACTTCTTGCGACAAGGCCACACCTACTCCAAAGAGGTCTCACCTCCTAATGCTTCTCAAATAGTTTCACTCCCTTGTGACCAAGCATTCAAATATATGGGCCTATGGGGGCCATTCTAATTCAAACCACCAGATTCCACTCCATAGCACCAATAGGGCTATACAATAAAGCAAAATGCATTCAGTCTAACTTAGAAAGGTCCAGTAAATAGTTTCTCAGTCTCAACACTGTTTAAAATTCCAAAATACAAGGCCCTCTGCAACGTTGGGCATCCATCTTCAGCCCATAGGTCTAGTCTCTCCCTCACTTTTTCCTGTGTCCTGTAGAATATCTGGCAGTCTCCTCTGCGAAGCAGGAACCTGAAGGACCATCTTGTCTTGCAAAGTTCAGTGGTCACCTTCCTATGGGTCCTGCATGTCCAGTCGATACAACATTTTGTCAAGCAATCCAGGCAAGAATAGAGCTGACACAGAGGCCATGGAGAGGATCAGTTTACTGGCTTGCTGGCTAGCTCAGCCTGCTTTCTTATAAAACCCAGGACCACCAGCTGACAGACAATACCACCATAAATGGGCTGGGCCCTCCCTCGTTGATCACTAATTAAGAAAACACCCTACAGCTGGATGTTATGGAGGCATTTTCTCAATTGAGTTTTCCTCTTTTCTACTCTAGGAATAATTTTTTTCTTCAGTGATTATTTTATTATTCAGTACTATTATAGTTTTGTTGTTTAATTTCAATGAGCATCTTTTTTTTCTTTTGATTCCTACCTTTATTCTATTGTGGTCATATACAATTTAAGAAATTGTATACTTTGTGTTTCCTTTGAAACTTCCTTTCTGTGTATTCTTGTAAGTTCCATTTAGAGAAAAACAGGATGCTGAAAAGGATACATATTCATTCTGTGTGGTTTGGGTGGGATATCTGTTACCACTCTGGTTTATTACATTGTTTAACTCCAGTGTTTATTCTTTTGGAGGATGATTATGTATGTTATGTTGCAGTTAATCTGTGTCTTTATGTTTAGCATATTTGTTTCATGAAACTGTATCTGTTTTCAGTGTGTAGGCATTTTGAACTATAATATCCTCTTAATGGATATATTAATTATTTTATGCAGTTTTTCATTTGATTTAAGCTCACACTACAATAGTAAGAGGCCAGACTTCAATCTACTACTCATTTTCTTATTTTAAAATTTCGTCATACACGTACAGCAGTATCAGAATTGTTTACTAACACTCCTAATGAAACAAAATTATTAAAAAGAATGCAGCTTTTATTAGCAGGCCATTTTGAGTTCCTATTCATTTTTTTAACTTAGTTATAATTACTACTTATTCCCTTCCAACTTCAATGAGGCAATTTCAGTAATTGCTAGTAAAGGAGCATTTTCTTCTTATAGTCTGTCTTTATATGTAAAAAGATGGTACTTATTTAATTCCTCCACTTATTGTTAACTGTCAATTTTTGAGTTCTGAAAATTTGACTCTCTTGTTTTTAATAGTTTTTCCTTTCCATTTTCAGAAAGATAGACTTCTCCCCCTATTTTTCTGTTTGCTTACCTGTATCAGCTTATTGCTTATTGAATTTTAACAGTTCTTTATTTTATCCCAGATATTAGTCATTTTGCAACATGAGTTTTGTATCTATTTCCATTTTGCCCTTTTTGTTACTTTAAATGACCTTTAAGTAAAGTGACATTTAGTTTAAATGTAATTAAAACTTCTAGTCTAGAGTAGTATGTAGCATGAGACATGGGTTAATAGTCTTATTTCAACAATTTGATAAAGCACAAATGCCATGCTTTTAAAAACACTGAGATCTGAAGCAGCAAGGGAGAGTAAATGATCATTAATTTTAAACATGTTCGAGAATTACTGTTAGTTGAGCGGGTAAGTGACATTCATATCTCTCTTTATATTTATATTGCACTTTATCAATAAAAACAAAGTCAGTATTGGGGTAAAATTATTTTTATGAAGCTATTTTACAAGAATAAAATATAGAAAATAAACTATATCTTAGTGCTAAAGATTAGTATGAAAATATTTATTATTTTATCCTTATTCCACATTAATAGGAAATTCCATGATGCTAACCAACTTTGACAACAATCAAAAGTTCTTTCCATGGTAGTACATGGAGACTTTAAATAAATTACATTTTCATATAATTATAAACATATACTTTTACATATCTACATGATAAACTATATTTTATACTGATTTATATTTGAAATTTGCACATCTTCAATCAAGGGGTTTCAATCTTATCATATCTTTCATATCATATGCAAATTTTAAATTAATGTATTTATCCTTATGCAAATGTGAATCCTTCAAGTTTCACTACTGAATTTTAGACCACATGCTCACTGGTACAACAGTGGCATGATTATGAGGGAAATAATAAACTACCTTCTAACTGGATTTGAGTCCCATTGCACAAGAGGGAGCACATGTTTGGTACTGTGACCACATCAAGAGCCACTGGCTAGTAAGGACGTAGGACCCAAAGAGGACTCTACTATTGTGCTAAATTTACTTTTTTTTATTTTTTATTTTTTCGAGACAGGGTTTCTCTGTCTAGTTTTGGTGACTGTCCTGGATCTTGCTCTGTAGACCAGCCTGGCCTCGAACTCATGGAGATCCACCTGGCTCTCCCTCCTGAGTGCTGGAATTAAAGGAGTGTGCCACCACTGCCTGGTGCGACATTGGCATTTTGTTAAACAGTGTTTTAAAAACTCATGTTTATTCTCATAGATTAATGCTACCCACAGCCTCATCAGATAAGCTCTTTATACCTGTTGGGTAAAGTTAATACAAAGATTCTTCACTGATTTTAGTGCCAAAACCAAGTGATGGTAGAATGTTCGGCTCACAAAGTAACACCCATATCACCCCTGTAACATCCCTTCCAAGGCTTAGGGACATTGTGGAGGACGAGGTGGAAAGAATATAAGAGCTAGGCTACAACATATTACTCCCCCAAAAGGTGTCTTTTGAGCTTGACATGGCTGCTGCACATACAAACTCATAGCAGCTATAGTGACCTGCACAAGACTTGTACCAGATTAAGCCCTTCAACATTTCATTACGAGCTCATCCCTGAGGAACTATTGCCAATTAATGGCTGATGGGATTGGTGGGTGTCATTTTCTTCAGTGGTATAGACACTGAAAGATAGCCATGTGACAACCCAAATTAAGTGGAGTGTATCACACAGAAAGAGACACAAAGGGGGAGAATAAATTTTAAAAATGAATGAAAAATATGTGTATACAATTGAAATTTTTGTGAAAGATCTCTTGAGTTACACTAATGTATAATGAGGCAGAAAACTCTATAAAGAAGAAAAATGTGTTCATGATTCTAAGTCTTTTATTTCTGTTTAATACTCTGTTCTGGCTACACTTATGCAACTTGACACAAGCCAGAGTCATTTAAGAAGAGGGACACTCAACTGAGAAAAATACCATAGTTTTTGCCTGTAAGCAAATGTGTAGTACATTTTCTTGATTAATGATTAATATGAGTGGGGCCAGCTCAGAGGAAACAGTGCCACTCCTGAGCAGCTAGTCCTGGATGTTATAAGAAAGCAGGCTGAGTAAGCCAGAGAAACAAGCCAACAAACACCACTCTTCCATGACCTCTGCATCAGTTCCTGCCTTTAGTCCATGCTTTAACTTTCTTGGATAATACACTACAAAACTGTAAGATGAAATAAATCATTTCCTTACTAATTTGATTTTGGTCATAGTATTCTAGTGCAGCAATAGAAATCCTGATTGAAACACACACCAAATACAATCAAAACCTGGAATAGTCAAGGTCTTTAATTTAAACACTAAGTAGCAGTTAAAGGAAGAGTGAGAATTCCAGGTTATGTTGGCCTAATAAGATAATATTCAAGACTAAAAATAAAAAGTCCAAAACCAGGAACAGGGTTAACTCTTTTGGGGATATTGTCCAATGAGGTCATCTGCTGTGGATATTTCTCTGTATAAATAAAATGCTGATTGGCTAGTAGCCAGGCAGGAAGTATAGGTGGGACAAGCAGAGAAGAGAATTCTGGGAACAGGAAGGCTGAGTCAGGAGACATTGCCAGCTGCCACCATGAGTACCAACATGTAAGATACTGGTAAGCCACGAGCCATGTGGCAAGGTATAGATTTATAGAAATGGGTTAATTTAAGATGTAAGAACTAGATAGCTAGAAGTCTGAGCCATTAGGCCAAACAGTTTAAATAATATAAGAGTCTGTGTGTTTATTTTATAAGTGGGCTACGAGACTGCTGGGGCTTGATGGGAGCTGGAGTGAAACCCTCCAGCTACAGTCATCCAAATCCCCAATTATTGCAGGCTATTCCCAATGTTCTTAGTTATCATACAGAACTTAACAATAAGACTCTATTGCTGAAGACACTATATACATGAATCAGAACACAATGAAATCAAGTGGGTATGGACTTGGAAACTTCCCTTCATCATCTGTAAGCTGTAAAAGAAGTAAACCCTTTCCTCCTCAAGTTCCTTTTGATCATGGTGTCTGTCACAGCAAAACAAACAAACAAATAAATAAATAAATAAATAAATAAATAAACAAACAAACAGACCTCCTGACCTACAAATTAGATACCTCAGAGGTACTTTCTTTTTCAGTATTTTTTTCTTAACATATCCATTTTTGTAATTTGCACACAATCCTAGACATTTATGGGTTACTCTGTGACCTTTCAATATACATATAAAATGTATATTGACTAGGTCAAGAAAATTGCATATGTATTGAAATGAAAAGAAGCCAGGGTTCTTGAGCTTAACAAGGTTCCTAATCTCTTGTGAGCTTTATCTCAGGAGGCAGGTGTGTTGATTTGTGTAAGAATGACCTCCATATGCTCATATGTTTGAATGCTTGGTCATGAAGCAGTGGCATAATTCAAGAGGGATTGGAAGGTGTGGCTTTGTCAGAGGAAATGTGTTATTGAGGGGTGGACTTTGAGGTTTCAAAAGATCAAGCCAGCCCTACTCTCTTTCTCTCTTCCTGCTGCCTGCAGATCCAAATGTAGAGCTCTCAGCTACAACTCCAACATCATATGTGCTTGAACGTCACCATGCTTCCTGCCATGATGACAACTGGACTAAAGCTTTGATACTGGATGTAAGTGCCAATCAAATGCTTTTCTTCTATAAGAATTGCTGTGGCCATGGTGCCTCTTCACAGCAATAGAAAACTGACTAAGACTGTAGGTTACTATCTGGACTCCTTATTTTGGGATTAATAATTCTTGCCTGGATGGGGGCCTGGAAAGACTGAGTTGTTAAGTTCATCTTATTTTCAGTAAGGTTGTCACATAAAATTTCGAAGGCAAGAGTACTCTTTCAGGGGAAGAATGATAGGTATGCAAAGCAGGAACCAGAACTCTTTCCTAACATCTCTGGCTTCTGGCAAGGACAGATCTGTCAACAGAAGCAAGAGCATTTTTGATTGACATTGCAAGACAAGAACGAGAGTCAAAACTGATCACTTTTGTGGTCTCACTCAAAAACTGTCGACACTTTCTATCTACTGTTTTGATCAACGTCACAGATACATAATATTTCTTTAAACTAGTAACAATTAAAATACAGGTAACCATTTTAATGAAGAGAATATTGGAAATTTTTGATAGGTGGAATTATGCAAACTTCAGTTGAGAGAGATGAAATAATAGCATGAAATATTTGCATGTCTTCTCTACTGGAACTTCCTTGCAGCATTTGGCTATAAAAGATAGCATGAAAGCACACCAGGGAAATAAAATCTCTTCATTCAGTTCAATAGCTGAAGAAAGGGGAGAGGAGGCTTCTCTTCATGATTTTCCAAGTCATTTAACAAAGTGAATCTTAAGTCTAAAGATTAAAGCAGAAGGGTGAAAGTGGGGATTTCTTTGCATGTGCATTAAAACCTTTTTTCCCTTTAATTTTAAGAACTGCTTTGTTTACATTGCATTTGAGACTTCCATTTGTGTTTTCTCTGCTAAGGAGCACCATGTGTCTTTCTTGAAAGCTTTTGATGACAAATTAAGATCAGATGATTTTTTTTCTCAATAACTTCAAAAATTGAAAAAAAGCATGCATGTCATTGAGTCCTATGGGTTATTAAAATACCCTGCATTCCCATTTGATAGATCTTATAAGGCCCTTCATTCTCTTCTTTTTAAAAATGGTTTATTTTAATTTTATGTGCATGAGCATTTGGCCTGCAGTTAAGAGTACTGGCTGCTCATGCAGAGGACTCATTCAGTCCCAGCACCCACATGGTGGTTAACAACCATCTCTAACTCAAGCTCCAGGGATATAACACCTTTGTCTATCTCCTGTGGGTACTGCACAGTCATGGTGCACTAATATACATGCAGTGTGTGAATGCCAGATATTAATGTATAGCACTTTTTTCATTCCTTCCACCTTACTTTTTTGGGGACAAGGTCTTTTATGGAAGCTGGAATTCAATGATTTTGTTACATTAGATGGCTAGCATGTACTCTCCCTCTTTCCCCTGAGATGGACCAGCAAATTGTTCTTCGGTAACAGAGTCCTGAGTGGGAGGTGCCAGGAGACAAGAAAGAAAGAGAAGATAGAAGATAGAGAAAATAAAAGCTGTGGTTGGGAGGTCTTGCACAAGCTATGTCTTATGTCATGCAAATTTGTTAGTAAATAAAACATTTTATACACTACTTGCAAGGGATAAGACAGCCAAAGTCAGCACAGAGCTAAGCCAGACAATGCTGGCAAAGCAAACACGGGATACCTCAGACACAGCTGCATTAGGACTGATAATCACAAGCCAGAGGGAAGACCTGGGTACTCAGGAACTACAATCTTGACTCCTTTACATCGCTGGCTCCAGCATTATACTGGCCTTGTAAAGTCAGCTCCTGGACAAAGACATAGAGTCCTTTCAAGAGGACCTCTGAAAAAGCCTTGGGCCAGTCTGGCTCCATACACACCCCAGTGCTGTGTTAACAGGGATGCACTGTAGCACCATGCATGGCTTTTATGTAATTTTCTGGGGATCTAAGCTCAGATATTCAGATTTGCTTGGGAAGAACTTTATCAAAAGAGCCATCTCTCCAGTACTCTAATCCATTTAAAAACCTACTCTTGCCAGAAAATTGGTGTGTTAGTTTTGAGCATATATAATTTAGACATTACTGTTTAAATAAAGGAATTGTTTTGAATATGCTAGGTATGCTGCCTGTGGGCAGACCTCTGTATTTATACTGAAAACAGTTTCATGGAAAGAACAGTACTTTACCAAAGGTCATACTCACTTTGAGAGTGGGGTCAGAATTTCATATAATGTTTAGTTTTATTAAGAACATTTTTTATTCATTTTACATACCAATCACGGATCCCCTTCTTCCCTCCTCCAGTCCCTCCAACCTCCTCCCCCTCAACCCACTCCCCAACCCCTCCTACAAGAAGGTAAGGCCTCCCATGGGGAGTCAGCTGAGCCTGATACATTTAGTAGAGGCAGGTCCAAGCCCCTGCCCCTGTTACAAGGCTTTTCAAGGTATCCCACCATAGATAGTGGGCTAAGGAAAATAAAAGCTAATCTCCTACCTTAATGCATGATAGTCATGAAGGCTCACTCCACTCAGAACACCTTGTTACAGAGTAAATACAACAATTCCATCTTTATTCTCTTTCTCATCCTACTTTTATTCAATTTCTTTCATAGGAGTTGTTTCAAGTATCATTTCCTAATAACCTCTTTACTTTCTAATGAACATCTTTCTTACAGTTAATTTTCTAAGGAATAATGTGTGTGTGTGTGTGTGTGTGTGTGTGTGTGTGTGTGTGTGTGTGTGTTTCATGTGTGTGTGAATGCTGGTGTTGTTCATAAGAAATTGCAATGAAGTAATATTATTTTTGTGTTATTTGTATTACTGTTGACCCTCAATCCCATTTCAGTATTATTACACTTTTCTCTTTCTCCTTGGCTCAGGAAACTGACCTGGATGGTTTTCTGGACTTCCCATAAATTGCATTCATTATGTTAAGATATATCCCATGTATCTATGGTCTCTACAGGATTTTTGTTAGATTTTGTCATAGGACTTTGCTGTATCTAATAAGATGATCATGTGGCTTTTCTATTTAGTCTGTTTGTGTGATGGATTACGTTATTGATTTACATATGTGGAACCATACTGCATCTCTGGCCTATTTCTCCATTGTGGATAGTATTTTTAATATGTTCTTGTTTTTGTTCTATGAGTATTTCATTGAGAATTTTTGCATATAAGTTCATAAGGGAAATTTGTAATTCTTTTTCTTTGTTGGGTCTTTATGTGGTTTAGGTTATCAAGGTAATTTTAGCCTCATAAATGAATTGAACAATGTTACTTCTATTTCTACTTCGTGTAATAAATTGATATGCATTTGTGTTAATTCTTTGAAAATTTGGCAGAGTTCTATGCTTAAACCACATAGCTCTGGGCTTTTATTTTTTCCTAATGGGAGATTTTAATTACTGTTTCTAATTCATTTCAAGTCATAAATCTATTAAATAGCTTATCTTATCTTTATTCAACCTTGGAAAGTGGTACATATCAAGAAATGTATCCACCTTCTCATGGTTTTCCCATTAGATGGAGTATATATTTTTAAAGTATATCCCTAGGATTATCTGGATTTCCTCATTTTCTGTTGCTATGTCCCCCTTTTGATCTCCAATTGAATTAATTTTTATCTTCTACCTCTGTCTTTTAGCAATTCATCTAAAGTTTTATTGATCTTCAATTATTTTATGTACGCACTTAATGCTATAAACTTGCCTCTTAGAACTGCATTTATTGTATCCCATACATGTGAAAATATTGCTTTTTTTATTTTCATTCAATTCTGAACCATTTTTTACTTCTTTCTATTTTTTGTGTTGACCCACTTTTCATTATGTAGTGAGTTGTTTGGTTTCCACAAGTTTGTAAGCTTTCTCTTGTTGCATCTGTGGTGGTCAAATTGGATACAGGGTGTTATTTCAATTTTCTGGTATCTTTTCAGACTTGCTTTGTGTCCAAATATATGGCTAATTTTTGGTAAAGATCCTTGGAGTGCTGAGAAGAAAGTATATTCATTTGTGTTTAGGTGAAATATTCTGTAAATATCTCTTAGGTCAATTTGGTTTATGACATTTAGCTTCATTGTTTCTTTGTTTAGTTTTTGTTTAGATGACTTGACTATTGGAAAGAGTGGAGTATTGAAGCTACTCACTATCACTAAGTGAGAGTCAGTAAGTGGTTTTAGCTGTAATAATGTTTCTTTTATGAACTTAGGTTTCCTTGTGTATGGTGCATAGATATTTTGAAATGCAATATCTTCTTGGTGGATTTTTCCTTTGATGAGTATCTATTGTTCTTCACTATCTCTTTGATTAATTTTGGTCTGAAGTCTATTTTGTCAGATATAAAAATGGCTACACAAGCTTGCTTGTTGGTTTCCTTCCCTAAAATATCCTTTTCCATCCCTTTACACTGAGGTGGTATCTTTCCTTGATGGTGAGTCATGTTTCCTAGATGCAGCAGAACAATAGATCCTGTTTACAATTCCAATCTTCTAGTCTATGTATTTTATTAGGGGAATTAAGATCATTGATGTTGAGAGTTATGAATGAACAGTTTTGGGTTATTCCTGTTTTATTTTTATGGTGTGGATTTTTCTCCTCTTTTTATTTGCTGCTCTGGGATTAAATCTTCCTTGTGTTTTCTTGGGTGTGATTAATCTCTTCAGGCTGGAGTTTTCCACTAGTGCCTTATGTTGAGCTGGGTTTTTTGAAAGATACTGCTAAGATTTGGGCTTATTGTGAAATGGTTTTCTTTCTCTTCCTATTGTGATAAAAAAAGGATTGCTGGGTTTAGTAGTCTGGTCTGGCATCTGTGGTCTCTTAGACTTTGTAGAACAGCCACCCAGGCCTTTCTGGATTTTAGAGACTCCACTGAAAAGTCAGGTGATATTCTAGTGGGTTTACCTTGATATGTTACTCAGTCTCTTTCCTTTGAAACTTTTATTATTCTTTCTTTGTCCTGACAATTCAGCGTTTTGATCATTAGGTTGCTGTAGGGAGTTTCTTTTCTGGTCGAATCTATTTGGTGTTCTGTATGCTTCTTCTAATTTAGAGGCATCCCCTTCCATGGGTTAAGAAAATTTTCTTCTATGATTTTGTTGAAAATATTTTCTGGACCTTTGATCTGGGTTTCTTCTCCTTCCTCTATTCCCATTATTCTTAGATTTGATCTTTTCATAGCATAGCAAATTTCCTAGATATTTTGTGTCAGGATTCTTTAGATTTAATATTTTCTTTGACTGAGATATCTATTTCTTCTATATTGGCTTCAATGCCAGAGATTCTTTCTTCCATCTCTCATATTCATTCGGTGAGGCTTTTTGTTTGAATTCCTAAATTTTTCATTTCTAGTGTACCTCAGTTTGGGTTTTATTTAGTGATACTATTTCCACTTCCATGTCTTGAACTGTTATCTTCGTTTCATCCCACTGTTTGCTTGTGTTTTCATAGACTTCATTAATGGAGTTATCCATTTCCTCTTAAGGTCCTTGAACATAATAATTACAGCTATTTTGAGGTCCTTGTCTTACACTTCAGTTATATTGCATTTCTTGTGACCTGTTTTAGTAGTGTTTCTGGTTCTGGTGGAGAAATATTTTACTGGAAGCTATTGTGCTTTTTGGTTTCTTTCTTTGTTTTTTGTTTTGCTACTGTCTAGGTATTAGGGTTTTAGATGTTTGTAATTCTAAGTGCTGATGTTTGATCTTTTCTTATTCAGATATGTGTATTGTTCCTTGACTTCTGTTACCCTCTCCAGATCTTAGAAGTATGGGATCTTAGGTGGCTGTGGGTTGCCTGGTATGGAGTGCTTCTGAGTCCTTGACAAGTGTGATCAATGGGGGGGTCTATGTTAGAATGTATTTCTAGGTATTGGGGTCTGATGGGAAGGATAGAGATGAGCCGGAATGTCAGGGGTACTGAGAGGTTTCATAGGAGGGATGAAATCTAGGTCTGCTCAAGGATCTGTGAAGTTCCTTGAAAATGGAGGCAGAGAGCAAAGACAGGCCCCTGCAGGATAAAATTGCAGAGTTGAAAATGGATGACAGAAAGGAAACGAAGATGGTCTACCCAATTTCCCGGCCAGCATGGGTAGCCAGATACCAGGTAGAGGGAACCTGAGGGAATTGGCAGTTGACACAGACGGTTGGGTGAGAGATGAGGGTTGGGTCCTGCAGTGGTCTGTGGAACCCACAAGGAATGAAGACAGAGAAAACAAATGATATAGTATTTCCAAACTTCTCCACTTTTATTTATATCTATATTATATTTTTTTCATGATATGCTCTTTTTATATCTCTATATAACCACCACCACAACTGACTTCCATTTGTTTCCTTTAGTGTCACACTTGTTTCTCCTTTGCCATTAATTGAAATGAGATATTTAGATCTATAGTAAATGAAATATATCCAATGCTTTAAAGGAATTTTGAAAATAGTGTATTTTAAAATAACAGTTTTATAAGATAAATAACTTTCAACCAAATTTTATATATTCCTCAATATGTAATCATTTGTTTCTCACAAAATAAGCACTCTTTTGTCCTCATGAACAATGATCAATCTGAGCCACCCATGAGCTAGATTCAGAGACCACAGAATTTTGAAGACAGAAAAAAAATTGAATTGATTATTACTAGTGATATGTATTTTTAAAATCTTAACCATTTTAACTCTGTTCTGACTGAGAAATATATTCTGTGATGATATTTGCCACAAAGCAGTTTAAAAGGAACTGTGAAAAGTATTTTGTTGAATATGTGCGTAACAATGTTATTAAAATTCCCAAGCACCTGACAGCTTAATTACTGCAATAATGTTTAACACTAACTTTGTGGAAAAGAAGCTAATTCTACACTTGAAAAGTGAGGAGGAAATTCTGATAAAATAATTTTTTACTAATGTCACTGGACCTGGTTACTACCACTTTCCTGTTGAATATAGATGTTTCCATATACAAAAACAATGTATTTTCATATGACTCTGCTAGATTTCTTACCTGTAACAACTACATTGAACATTTTATTTAATTTGAATTTATTAAGTAAATTTCTCTAAGTTATTTCAATAGGTTATAAAATATCAGTTTAATGATCAGTTTTTATAAAAATGCCCATACCGTAGAGTAATTGCAAAATAAATCCTTATGCATGCATAGTTCTGCCTGATATTTCCCTAAAATTGGAAAACTGAATTCTTTATCATTTCCTATTTTAAGGTGTGTGTGTTTGTGTGTGTGTGTGTGTGTGTGTGTGTGTGTGTGTGTGTTTTAGTGTCACTGAGAGATCTTACTTTGTCCCTTTTCTATCTCTGTCTCATACCACATCAAAGGAGCACTTTGATTTTTGGTACATGTTGTATCAGGTATTACATGGGTTTGAGTTATGCAAATTTAGGTCCTCACAATAACATAGCAAATGTTTTACACCCTGTAGCATGTCCCTATCCTAGAAAAGTGTAGCCAAGGCTGTACTTGAACTGATGATCCTCCTACATCTACCACTTCAGTATATCCTACTCATATATACAATCATGACTGGTTAAAATGCCTTATGTTTAGAGAAACTATTGTTATTGTTGGAAAAAAAACCAAAGTTATATGTGGTCTTCCTAATTCTTTGAAGGATGAGATCACATGTTTTACAAGATGATGCTAATAACATAGCATGGTAAAGATTAGAAACATGAACTTAGAGATATTTGCTGAAATTCTAAAATAATTATCATAAGGGAAATGTGTTGAAAAGACTCTGAAATTGGTAATTGTAGCACGAATCTTAAAAGGTCTTATTAATGAAAACAAACTCGGAGCCAGGTATTGGGTGAATACTGGAAGGTCAGAGAGACAGAACACAAGCCACAGCTAACCCCACCTTGCCACTTCCTCACCTGATCTCATTTCCTCAAACTGGAAGCCTCTGTGTCTTCATCCGAATGGATCTCAGATGAACTGTTGCTAAAAGCCTGAAAACTTAAAGAGGCTCTAGTTCCTGGTCTTCATGCCTTATATACCTTTCTGCTTCCTGCCATCACTGCCTGGGATTAAAGGTGTGCGTCACCATGCCTGGCTGTTTCCAGTGTGGCTTTGAACTCACAGAGATCTGGATGGATCTCTGCCTTCAGAATGCTATGATTAAAGGCATGTGTGTCGCCATTTTCTGGACTCTATGTCTATCTAGTGGCTGTTCTGTTCTCTGACCCCAGAAAGGTTTATTAAGTTGCACAATATATTGGGAGACACAATATCACCACAGCTAATCACATGTCTGATTCATTGTCAAAGGGACAATGTTGACTCCATACAAACTAATTTGTATTTCTGTTTTTCATCACCAACAAGAGATGACTGAGCATAGTCTAGATTCAAAACTTGTTAAAGATGTTTTTCTGTTTTGTTTGTTTTTACTATTGTTGGTGTTGTTTATTTATTTCATTTATTCTGAGTAAGTGAACCAACCATATTGAGTCATCGGGTCACTGTCCATATTTAGTCAATGTTCAAAAATTCTACCCTGCCTGAATCCTAGACTCTTATTGTTTTGTCTTTTCTCTTCTTCTCTTTCTTCCTGCTTTCCTTTCTTTTGCATATTCTTTATTATTATTTTAATTATGTTATTGATGTCATAAATATATGTATATATACACATATATTTATGCACATGTATAACTTAGTATGTGTTAGAAAACCCCACAACTTTATTTGCTTCTTTAAGTTATCATCTGACTGTCATGGCAGATAAGATTACAAGTTCCGGAGATGTACTGCATTATGTGATTGTTTCTGCTTTTTCAAAATGCTGAAAACAAACTCTACATTAAATTATAGGCTCTTGCATGATATAGTAACCTTGAAAAATTATGAGTGAAGAAAAAAGAAAAAAGCAGGTAAAAGTCAATATTATTTGTGAATATTTATGAGAATAGGTCTTGCTATACAGCACTAGCTGACTTAAAAGTAGTAATTAGATTGATTCCCTAGGGTGTGTGTGTGTGTGTGTGTGTGTGTGTGTGTGTGTATGTGTGTTTGTATGTGTGTGTATGTTAATGTAACTGAAATATCTTACTTTGGACTTCCCTCAGCTCTCTGGAATTTCTGATCTCTTTTAATGAGACACGTAAAACTGTAGTATAGAAGATGAACAGAATTTCTTACGCAGTAGAGAACAGCACACACGGGACTAGATAAGGGACATTTTGAGAGTGGACACTATCAAAGGGATCATGGTGTCAGGTCTTCTGTTATCTATTTTCTTTCTTTTCCTTTTTTTTTTCCTTTCAAGTCGTCTATTTCTCTCCAACCCTACATCCCCCCCTCCTCCTTCCTCCTATCATTCCTTGCTTGCTTTTAGATAAGGTCTCCTGTAGTCTATGCTAGCCTCAAATTCTCTGTGCAGTGGAGGCTGCCCTTAAGCTCCTAATTTTTACGCTTATACCTTCTAAATGTTAATATTACAGAAAATGACAACATGCCCAAATGAGGTAATCTTTACATTTCAAAACTCTCTGGAGTAGCTGGAGAGTTGCTCAGTGATTAACAACATTATTGTTAACTATAATTAACAATAATATTTTTAACAACATTTATTGTTTTACAAAAGGGCCAACTTTCAATTCTCAGCACCCACATAGTGACAAATGACCATCTGTAACACCACTTCCAAAGAATCTGACACCAAATTCTGTCTTCTTTGGGCATTATGGACACACATGGTACACAAAAAATAACATGCAGACAAACACTCATACAGTAAAATAAATCCATCCATCTATCCATCCATATATATATACATACATACATGTATACAGAGATATGAATCAGATACCATTCTTTTTTTTGTTGTTGTTATTTTTGTTTTTCGAGACAGAGTTTCTCTGTGTAGTTTTGCGCCTTTCCTGGAACTCACTTGGTAGTCCAGGCTGGCCTCGAACTCACAGAGATCCGCCTGGCTCTGCCTCCCGAGTGCTGGGATTAAAGGCTTGCGCCACCACTGCCCGGTTGAGAGTAGTAGCTTTTAATAGATAAATTGAGGTATACTTGATATACCACAACTGCACATGACTGATATTTACATATAACTTTGTGTAATTGGCTATGAGGTTACATCATTAAATTTTCACCATAAATCAATCTAATATACATTCTTATTTCTAAAACTTTTCTCATGACCTCTTTTTCATGCATGTAAATGCATATACTTGCTTACTCACATATGTGAGCAGATCACAAGGTAAACATTCTCTTAAAAAATCATTATGCATGGTATACACTTGCCTAATATAAGTATTATTTCAGAGCTATAGAAGTTATTCATCTTGTATAATAAACAACATAGCCTTTAGATAACAATTTCCCATTGGCTCTATACTCAACCATCATTGTAGATCTTTAATAATTTTCTTCCTCATTGTATAAGTGTTTCTATTTCTGTGATAAAACACCATGGCCATAGAAATTTGGGGAGAAAAGAGTTTATTTAATCTGACAATTTGTAGACCCTAATTTAAGGAATTCAGGTAGGAACTCAAGGTAGAAATCGGCAGGAGAAACTGAGGCAATGGTGATGGAGGATTGCTGCTTACTTGCTTGTTCCTCATTGCCTGCTCAGTTTTCTTTCTTATAGAACCCAGGGCCACCAGCCAAAGGGTGGCATTGCACATAGTGAGCGGTGTCATCTCTCAGTAGTCAGGAAAATACACCATGGGCTTGCCCACATGTCAGTCTGATAAGGTCATTTTCTCAGTTGAGGTTCCCTCTTCCAAAATGACTGTAGCCCATGTCCTTTGGACAGAAAACTAGGCAGCGCACTAATATAAGTAAAAATATGTTCTATGTGGGAGTCTAATCTAGGTTCATCCATGTTGTCAAAAAAGAAGAAAATAATTTACTTATTTTTAAATGCTGAGTCAAATCCTAATGCATTCTGTGTCATAATTGCATTTACCATTCCTTAATGAACCACAGAGACTATATAAATACATGGCTATTGTTAATAATGTGCTTTCTGCAATCACTTCCTGGGATTAAATGCATGTGTCACCATGCCTGGCTGTTTCCAGTGTGGCTTTGAACTCACAGAGATCTGGATGGATGTCTGCCTTAGGAATGCTAGGATTAAAGGTGTGTGTGCCACCATTATTTGGCCTCTATATCTAGTGGCTGTTCTGTTCTCTGATCCCAGATAACTTTATTAGGGTGCACAATATTTTGGGGAACACAATATCACTACAACACTCAGTCCATCTAAAAGAATCTCCAAAAGCTGCACTGCTTTAGCAGTGCTCAAAAGTTTGAGACCCAAGACAAATGCTTAGCTGAGCTATAATAAATCCCCTTAACATGTATCACTACAAGACACAGTAGCACAGGGTAAATATTTAGATGTAGATTAGTGAGTAGCAGAAGAACAAGGAAAGAATAGACCAAAGGAAGGCCAAAAACCAGTAGAGCTGTCACTAAATCTTATGATTCTATGCCCAACATTTTCCTGATACTGTAGTTAAGTTGATTGACCAAATCATGAGAAGCCTAGTTCCTATGGTCTTACTAGTTTGGAGTCCGTGATCACTGTCTTTGGCTGGCTCTGCTTGCTGCCACTAACTTCAGTTATGTGACATTTGAAGTGTCTGTCATCTATAATTCCTGCAGGTTACACTGAAGGTTTGGCTTTATGCCTCCATATTAACTATGCATCACTCTGTTTATAATTGCTTGTGAGACCTCCAACACTGAAATATTCTTCCAGGTCTTGTAAATTTTCCCTAAAATCACACTGGTATCTTCATTTCAAAATTTCTACCTTGTTCTTTCTTTCAAAATCAACATTATGGAGATAATTCCATAGCTGCATTTTTCTTGGGCCTATTTGAACCAATCAATAGCAGTACCTTCAAGTGCTTTTTCTGCTGAAATGATTTTTCAGGAAGTGGTGTCTGAGGTAGAGCTGGACAGCTGGATGCTGTGTTAAAGAGTGCTCTCGAAACTCTTCCTAACTCACTTACATTTTCACACTGACAGCTCTGCCTCTATAATGGATGGGGTTTTCCTGATCCTAAGATGCTTTCAAAGTTTATTTCCTGTTGTTCTAATGAATGCCTTTGCCTCTTTTCTAATGATGCTGATCTCATCTCCTTTGTCATATATTTATACTCATTTCTTACTCAGTTTTAAGTTTTCAGAGTCTTTCTGCTGTGCTTATTGCTATCAATTATCACTTCAAATCTCACTGAAAGTTGTTGGGAGTTGCCTTTTTCTTTCCTGAATGTTGTTTTTTCTTGAAACTTTCTGTCTGGTAAACTAGCTTATTGTCTTTGAATCCACTTATACATGATTCTAAGAATATGGACAATAAACACATTGTTTGATGGGGTAAAATAAGTTGTCTTAAGTCTAATTTCCAATAGAGTTCTTAATTCTATCAGAAATTTAATTAGTTTGATTTTTGGTGTCTGCATTTATATCAGCATTCTGGTCTTTTTGAGAAAATATACAAGTCACATTTTATGTGCTCTGGGTGGAACACTAACTAACTTGATTATGAACAAATTCCCAAAGTCCTATAAACCAACAGCAAAGGCCTCTAACCTACCTCATTACTTTACAAGAATGATTTCACTTACTGCTACATTTTTATTTTATATTGGGATTCTGCATAGAAGAACCAAAAGAATAAAAATAAGAATGGACTTGTTAGATTGTATTACACTTCCTAACAATAGAGACCAATAATGCACTTAGGATGAATGCCTAGAAGCACTTTGGATAGTTCTAGTTGCACTTCTCCATTCAAAACTATTGAAGAATCTGGTGCTTGATGTCCACAGGTGACAAAATCATGAGAAATACATTTATTCCAATCATAGTGATCAAACAAGCTTTCCTACTACAAATTTTCATTCCATCTGGAGGCTGGAACATATAGGAAGGTGTAACACACATGCTTATTTTTTCTTACAGAGATATCCAGAAGTTAGTGTTAACTTATTTTGTAGCATCTCTCAATCTTGAGATTTCAAAACCAAAATAATAATAATCCTACTTGAACACAAGCTTTTTAAGAAAATATCGTCTTTACAGGTGGTTTGAATGAGAAATACACCATGCCCCCATAGGTGCCAGTATTTGATCACTTGGTCCCCAGTTGATGGCACTGTTTTAGTAGATTATGGAACTTTGGGGAAGTAGAGTTTTGCTTGAGGAAATACCTCACCAGGGAAAGTTAACAGTCTTTCCCCACTTCCTGTTCATGCTCTGCTTCCTGCTTGCATTTTAAAATGTAGCTCTATGGAACTTCCTGTTAGTGCTGCTATTCCTGATACTAGTTACCATGTTTCTGGGTCATAAAAGACTTGCAAGTTCATGTACATTCACTCTGTCAGTTGGCTTGCTCAGGGTATCTTATTACAGCTATAGAAAAGTAAAATATGGTCTTATATAGTTTTATTATTACTATTATTATTATTATTATTATTATTATTAATGAAATTTTCTTGCAGTACAAAAAATGAAAATAAAATGAATAAAAGAACCAAGTATTTTCCACCTTTTTAGTAATTTAATCTTTTCAGGATTAATCATCATAGATTCCAAGTGATTAATTTTGAGAGATATATTCAGGCTATATCACTAGGTCTTCGTGTGCTCTTACATGCCATTTTCTTCAGTAAGATTTGTGAGTTAAGATAGAAAGAACTCATGGACACAGTGCCCTGAAATGTCAGGAACATTTCATCTGTGTTCTACTCACACTTTCTCTCCATGAAAATCCATGGTGATTTCTCTCTGTGTTGTTTTGTGAAGGGAATGGATGACAGAGGTAGAGTCAAGTTGTTGTTCTTAATTTCTCCTCTTTTTCTTTCTTTTCATATCTTCCTTCTTCCCTCCCCCTCTCTCTTTCTCTCTCTGTATCTGCTTCTGTCTCTCTTTCCTTCCTTCCTTCCTTTTTTCTTCCTTCCTTTTTTCTTTTCTTTCTTTCTTTCTTTCTTTCTTTCTTTCTTTCTTTCTTTCTTTCTTTCTTTCTTTCTTTCTTTCTTTCTTCCTTCATTTCTTTTCTTTTTCTAAGTAGGGCTTGCTGGCCATGATCTCTCTATGTAGATAGACAAGGGAATCCCAGAACTAAGAGATTTGCTTGCCTTTCCTTCCTGAGTGCTGGGTTAAAGGCAGGCAACACAATGCCTGGGAGTTAATTCTTATTTTGGTTGTTCTCAGCTTTGTGCCTTTCACATTCTTAACTTTAAACTTCTCATAAAAGTTTCATTACTGTTGTTGTTCACATAGCTTTTAAATTAATGCTTCCTTCTTTCATTTGGATTATACCCACTTTACATAAGGTTTTAATGTTGTATATTTCTATATTAAAATAATTCAAGAAGAAAAATACCCTTAGCTGTTCACCAAGAAAAAAAACAATATATATACATTCATAATTTACTTAAAGGTTGCATGTTGCATGAAGTATCTCATAATTAATGAATATCTTCCAGAATTAATCACTAACTATTGGCAGAATTTCTTATTCATAACAAAAATGTTTGGCCTTTCTATACAAAGAATGTTAGAGTGGATTTTTATATATTTGTCATTAACAGTTGTATAACATTATCCTAACA
The DNA here is from genome assembly GCF_949786415.1 of Peromyscus eremicus. Classification (NCBI taxonomy): domain Eukaryota; kingdom Metazoa; phylum Chordata; class Mammalia; order Rodentia; family Cricetidae; genus Peromyscus; species Peromyscus eremicus. The sequence goes on from NC_081439.1 coordinate 70,040,294, forward strand.
GAACAGATAGCAACAATTGTGCGTTTGCACTTGTGTTTCTAATAAGTACAGATAAAATTGCTTTTTGAAGTAAATAAGTGAAACAGAGAATTGATATGGATTTAATAATCTTATATTTAACAACTTTTTTCATACATCAACAAAATAACAAGAGTCCAAACTCATCAACAGCCTGAACCCAATTTAAACATACACTTACTTGTAAGAATTTGTACAAATAGCATGCACATAATTGCTTATTACTTGTTTGTCTTTCAACCTATTATGAAGCAACACATTGTCCAAGAGAAAGAGTAATTTTATAAGATTTTAAACAGCTGTAGTTTATAAATCATGATACTATTTCATAACTGATATTGTTAAAAATTAAGCTGCTTATTTAAGAAGGATTAATCATTACAAGGGCTAAATAATACATAAAACATGTTCTCATATAAAAACATTATTTGGTACATAAGGGAAGCAGCAAGTACTCAGGTATACATAAATATGTAATTATTATAACATATACTTAAATTTGAATACAGTTTCATAATTCTTCTCTCTAAAATTCATATGCTTCTGATGAAATATTTCATTTAAAACCATTATTTAAAGCATGGATTTTTTTCCAGGCTTTCCATTTTCAAGCATCAAGTCTATAAAATTATGAAATCAGGTAGAGGTCAATTATTCATGGCAGGCTAATTTCCTAATTATTTCAGCTGCAGCTAGGGATAGGCAAAGCAAATTAGAATTTAGAAACGATAAAAGTGTGATCACGTAATCTGAAGTATTTCAACATCTCATGAACATAAATTATCATAGTTCACTGTGCATTAAAGAGAATTAGACCTTTATCAGAGAACATTTGTTTTGATGTTACCTGAGTCGTCATATGCCTGCCAGTTATAACTTAACAATGTTCTCTAAAGATGCCAAGAGAAATCAAAGGCCATTCTCATTACTCTCAGCAGCCCTTAGTAGAAGAATGAGTGCCAAGTGTTTCTGAGTGGAGGTATTTCTTTCATAAGTCCAAGAATCTGTGCTGTGATTTCAGTATATTTGCCACAGCACTGACGGATGTTCTTGTTAAAACTCAAATTTCTCACAAAACCTGAAGTCCAGTATTTAAAAATTTAAAATGGGCATCAAATATATATATATGGTAAGTTTTTGCAGAGTAAAACAATGTGTCTTAAATGTTGTACTATTGGAAAGGCAGTAAACATGTTGAACTGGCCTAGCAAGGCTTTGATCTTAAGACAAAGTTCCCATTTGTGGCCAAATTTCTATTCAACATTGTGGTAGTCAGTGCAATTCCATAACAATCCATTGTAAACCTAAGAAGACTCTGTCCTATGAATGTAATCCACTCTACCCCTCTAGTCACTTAGGGTTTGGGACTGTCACCTGCCATATTAAGGAAACTGCTCATCAATATTGCATATATCAAGACAATGCAGTTAAGGGATTATAAATTTATCTTGTAGGATAAAAACAGCAAATTATCTACAATCTTAGATACAGTTTTTTTTTTTTCATTTTTGCCATATTGTTATGGAGGCAAACACCTCAGAAAAGCAGTTTTCCTCTGAATTACACTCCAACCCCTTATGCAGACTTTTCTTAGGGATAATTTATACAACAAGCTATTAGTGTTAGCTAGAATGTTTTTGACAATGGTTTTCCATTCTGTCCCTCTGCACAGAAAATTGGAGACTCCTTAGCTTGAAGTAGTTAAGAGAACTCTCCTCACTTAAAAACTATTGATTGCTTGTCTAATATGAAACTTCTATTATCTTGTATTCTGTATGTTTCTTACTATGCCCGGGATACTGAATTAGCATTTTAAAAAAACATTGGTCGGTATTTTTTTTTTTTTTACAATTATTTACTTATTGTATGTGTGTGCACACACAGGTGTTCTGTGATGCAAATGTAGTGGTCTGAGGTCATCTTGAAGGAGTCAGTTCTCTCATCTCCATGTCAGTTCAGAGTGTCCAACTCAGGTTGTTAGGATTGGTGGCAAATGCTTTCTACTGATAAGCCATCTCTCCATCCCTGAATTAGTATTTCAAAAATATATTTTGATTTTTTAAAAATTAATTAAAGTTTATTTCACAATGTTTATAATATGAATAGTTTATGAAAACTGTATCTAAAACCTTGATGCAAATTTCCACCTTTTCATTGTTCTGTTTTTTCTAGTAAGTTCTGCAGTTTTCTGCCCATTCCTTAGAATTAACTGTGTTTTTTTTTTTTATGTTATCTGCCTTCTGCAGTGGAATGATCTTATATATTTCATTCAACTGGGGATACAATAATAAAACAAAAATAAAAAATAATTGCATAATAGAATTGAAGCTGAAAATATTGACTGCTGAGCAAAATAGTTAACATAATATATATATATTTTTATTTTTATTTTGCAATACAATTCAGTTCTACATATCAGCCATAGATTCCCTTGTTCTCCCCCCTCCCCCCCCACCTTCCCCCCAGCCCACCCCCCATTCCAATCTCCTCCAGGGCAAAGCCTTCCCCACAGACTGAGATCAACCTGGTGGACTCAGTCCAGGTAGGTCCAGTCCCCTCCTCCCAGGCCGAACCAAGGGACCCTGCATAGGCCCCAGGTTTCAAACAGCCGACTCATGCAGTGAGCACAGGACCCGGTGCCACTGCCTGGATGCCTCCCAAACAGATCAGGCCAATCAACTGTCTCACCCACTCAGAGGGCCTGATCCAGTTGGTGACCCCTCAGCCATTGGTTCATATTTCATGTGTTTCCGTTTGTTTGTCTATTTGTCTTTGTGCTTTATCCGACCTTGGTCTCAACAATTCTCGCTCATATAAACCCTCCTCATTCTCATTAATTGGACTCCCAGAGATCCACCTGGGGCCTAGTCATGGATCTCTGCATCCAGATCCCTCAGTAGTTGGATGAGGTTTCTAGCACGACAATTAGGGTGTTTGGCCATCCCATCACCAGAGTAGGTCAGTTCGGACTGTCTCTTGACCATTGCCAGCAGTCTGTTGTGGGGGTATCTTGTGGATTTCTGTGGGCCTCTCTAGCACTTTGTTTCTTCCTATTCTCATGTGGTCTTCATTTACCATGGTCTCCTATTCCTTGTTCGCCCTCTCTATTGTTGATCCAGCTGGGATCTCCCACTCAACCAAGCTCTCTTTCCCTCGACCCTCGCCCTTCACTACCCCCACTCATGTCCAGGCTGTTCATGTAGATCTCATTCCATTTCTCTGTCATTGGGCGATCCCTGTGTCTTTCTTGGGGTCCTGATTTCCAGGTAGCCTGCCTGGTGATGTGAGTAGCAGTCCAGTCATCCTTGTTCCACCTCTAGTATCCTGTTATGAGTGAGTACATACCATGTTTGTCTTTCTGAGTCTGGGATACTTCACTCAGGATGATTTTTTCTAGATCCATCCATTTGTCTGCAAACCTCATGATGTCATTGTTTTTCTCTGCTGAGTAGTATTCCATTGTGTATATGTACCACATTTTGTTTATCCATTCTTCAGTTGAAGGGCATCTAGGTTGTTTCCATGTTCTGGCTATTACAAACAATGCTGATATGAACATAGCTGAACAAGTGCTCTTGTGGTGTGGTTGAGCATTCCTTGGGTATATGCCCAAGAGTGGTATAGCTGGATCTTGGGGGAGATGGATTCCCAATTTTCTAAGAAATCGCCATATTGATTTCCAAAGTGGTTGTACAAGCTTGCATTCCCACCAGCAGTGGAGGAGAGTTCCCCTAGCTCCACATCCTCTCCAGCATAAGGTGTCTTCAGTGTTTTTGATCTTAGCCATTCTGACAGGCGTAAGGTGGTATCTCAGAGTTGTTTTGATTTGCATTTCCCTGATGATTAGGGATGTTGAGCAATTCCTTAAATGTCTTTCAGCCATTTGAGTTTCCTCTGTTGAGAATTCTCTGTTTAGTTCTATAGCCCATTTCTTAATTGGACTGTTGGGCATTTTGATGTCTAATTTCTTGAGTTCCTTATATATTCTGGATATCAGTCCTCTGTCAGATGTGGGATTGGTGAAGATCTTTTCCCATTCTGTAGGCTGTCGCTTTGCTTTGTTGACCGTATCCTTTGCCCTACAAAAGCTTTCTCAGTTTCAAGAGGTCCCATTGATTGATTGTTTCTCTCAGTGTCTGTGCTACTGGTGTTCTATTTAGAAAGTGGTCTCCTATGCCAATGCGTTCAAGAATACTTCCTACTTTCTCTTCTAGCAGGTTCAGAGTAGCTGGATTTATGTTGAGGTCCTTGATCCACTTGGACTTAAGTTTTGTGCACGGTGATAGATATGGATCTATTTGCAGCCTTCTACATGGTGATATCCAGTTTTGCCAGCACCATTTGTTGAAGATGCTTTCTTTTTTCCATTGTGCACTTTGGCTTCTTTGTCAAAAATTATTTGTTCATAGGTGTGCGGATTAATGTCAGGGTCTTCAATTCGATTCCATTGGTCCACATGTCGGTTTTTATGCCAGTACCAAGCTGTTTTTATTACTGTAGCTCTATAGTCCAGCTTGAAGTCAGGGATCGTGATGCCTCCAGAGGTTGTTTTATTGTACAGGATTCTTTTGGCTATCCTGGGTTTTTTGTTTTTCCATATGAAGTTGAGTATTATTCTTTCAGGTCTGTGAAGAATTGTGTTGGTATTTTGATGGGATTGCATTGAATCTGTAGATTGCTTTTGGTAAGATTGCCATTTTTACTATGTTAGTTCTGCCTATCCATGAGCATGGGAGATCTTTCCATTTTCTGACATCTTCTTCAATTTCTTTTTTCAGGGACTTAAAGTTCTTGTCATATAGGTCCTTCACTTGCTTGGTTAGTATTACCCCAAGGTATTTTATGTCATTTGTGGCTATAGTAAAGGGTGATGTATCTCTGATTTCCTTCTCCGCTTTTTTGTCCATTGTATATAGGAGGGCTACTGATTTTTTTTGAGTTGATCTTGTATCCTGGCTATGTTGCTGAAGGTGTTTTATAAGCTGTATCAGTTCCTTGGTGGAATCTTTGGGGTTGCTCAAGTATACTATCATGTCATCTGCAAATAGGGAAAGCTTGACTTCTTCCTTTCCAATTTGTATCCCCTTAATCTCCTTATGTTGTCTTATTGCTCTGGCTAGAACTTCAAGTACTATATTGAATAAGTATGGGGAGAGCGGACAGCCTTGCCTCGTTCCTGATTTTAGTGGAATTGCTTTGAGTTTCTCTCCATTTAATTTGATGTTGGCTGTTGGCTTGCTGTAAATTGCCTTTATTATGTTTAGGTATGTTCCCTGTATTCCTGATCGCTCCAAGACCTTTATCATGAAGGGGTGTTGGATTTTGTCAAATGCCTTTTCAGCATCTAGTGAGATGATCATGTGGTTTTTTTCTTTGAGTTTGTTTATATGGTGTATCACATTGACAGACTTTCGTATGTTGAACCATCCTTGCATCCCTGGAATGAATCCTACTTGATCATGGTGGATAATTGTTTTGATGTGTTCTTGGAGTCTGTTTGCCAGTATTTTATTGAGTATTTTTGCATCAATGTTCATGAGGGAGATCGGTCTGTAGTTCTCTTTCTTTGTTGTATCCTTGTTTGGTTTGGGAATCAGGGTAATTGTAGCCTCATAGAAGGAGTTTGGTAATGTTCCTTCTGTTTCTATTGTATGGAACAATTTAGAGAGTATTGGTATTAACTCTTCTTTGAAGATCTGGTAGAATTCTGCACTGAAACCATCTGGTCCTGGGCTTTTTTTGGTTGGGAGACTTTTAATGACTGTTTCTATTTCGTTAGGGGTTATTGGACTATTTAAATAGTTTATCTGGTCTTGATTTAATTTAGGTATGTGGTACCTATCCAGAAAATTATCCATTTCTTTTAGGTTTTCCAGTTTTGTGGAATAGAGGTTTTTGAAGTATGACCTGATGATTCTCTGGATTTCCTCAATGTCTGTTGTTATGTCCCCCTTTTCATTTCTGATTTTGTTGATTTGGATGCTCTCTCTCTGTCTTTTGGTTAGTTTGGATAAGGGCTTGTCTATCTTGTTGATTTTCTCAAAGAACCAACTCTTTGTTTCATTAATTTTTTGTATCGTTCTCTTTGTTTCTATTTTATTGATTTCAGCTCTCACTTTGATAATTTCCTGGCATCTATTTTTCCTGGGAGACTTTGCTTCTTCCTGTTCTAGAACTTTCAGGTGTGCTGTTAAGTCACTAGTGTGAGATTTCTCCAGCTTATTTATGTGGGCTTTTAGTGCTATGAATTTCCCTCTTAGTACTGCTTTCATAGTGTCCCATAGGTTTGGATATGTGTTGTCTTCATTTTCGTTGATCTCTAGGAAGTCTTTAATTTCTTTCTTTATTTCTTCCTTAACCCATTGGTGATTCAGGTGGGTATTGTTCAGTTTCCATGAGATTGTAGGTTTTCTGTAGTTTTTGTTGTTGTTGAAATACAACTTTAGACCATGGTGGTCTGATAGAACACAGGAGGTTATTCCAATTGTTTTGTATCTGTTTAGATTTGTTTTGTGACCAAGTATGTGGTCGATTTTAGAGAAGGTTCCATGGGGTGCTGAGAAGAAGGTATATTCTTTTTTGTTAGGATGGAATGTTCTGTAGATGTCGATTAAGTCCATTTGAGTCATGACATCAATTAAGTCCTTTATTTCTCTGTTAAGTTTCGATTTGGGGGATCTGTCCAGTGGTGAAAGTGGGGTGTTGAGGTCTCCCACTATTAATGTGTGGGGTTTTATATGTGATTTAAGCTTTAATAATGTTTCTTTTACATATGTGGGTGCCCTTGCATTTGGGGCATAAATGTTCAGAATTGAGACTTCATCTTGGTGGATCTTTCCTGTGATGAGTATGTAATGCCCTTCTTGATCTCTTTTGATTGATTTTAGTTTGAAGTCTATTTTGCTGGATATCAGGATGGCTACACCCGCTTGTTTCTTAAGACCGTTTGATTGGAAAGTCTTTTCCCAGCCTTTTATTTTTAGGTAGTGTCTATCTTTGAATTTGAGATGTGTTTCTTGTATGCAGCAGAAAGATGGGTCCTGCTTTCGTATCCATTCTGTAAGCCTATGTATTTTTATAGGTGAATTAAGTCCATTGATATTGAGGGATATTAATGTCCAGTGATTGTTCATTCCTGTTATTTTTTGGTGGTGATGTGTGTGTACTTTTCTTCGTTGGGGTCTACTGCTGTGGCTTTATCTATTGCCTGTGTTTTCGAGGGTGTATCTGACTTCCTTAGGTTGGAATTTTCCTTCTAGTGCTTTCTGTAGGGCTGGGTTTGTGGATAAATATTGTTTAAATCTGGCTTTGTCATGGAATGTCTTGTTCACTCCATCTATGATGATTGAAAGTTTGCTGGGTATAGTAGTCTAGGCTGACATCCATGGTCTCTTAGTGTCTGCATTACATCTGTCCAGGACCTTTTGGCTTTCAAAGTCTCCATTGAGAAATCGGGTGTTATTCTGATAGGTTTGCCTTTATATGTCACTTGGCCTTTTTCCTTTGCTGCTCTTAATATTCTTTCTTTATTCTGTACATTTAATTGTTTAATTATTATGTGGCGAGGGGACTTTTTTTGGGGGTCTAGTCTGTTTGGTGTTCTATAGGCTTCCTGTATCTTCATAGGCATTTCCTTCTTTAAGTTGGGAAAGTTTTCTTCTATGATCTTGTTGAATATATTTTCTGTGCCCTTGAGTTGGTATTCTTCTCCTTCTTCTACCCCTATTATTCGTAGGTTTGGTCTTTTCATGGTGTCCCAAATTTCTTGGACATTTTGGTTCATGACTTTGTTGACTTTAGTGTTTTCTTTGACTGATGAATCTATTTCTTCTACTGTATCTTCAACGCTAGAGATCCTCTCTTCCATCTCTTGCATTCTGTTGATTATACTTGCATCTGAAGTTCCCAATCGTTTTCTCAGATTTTCTATTTCCAGCATTCCCTCTGTTTGTGTCTTCTTCATTTTTTCTATTTCCCTTTTCAGGTCTTGGACTGTTTCCTTCATTTGTTTCATTGATTTTTCTTGATTTTCTTTCAGTACTTTATTGTTCTCTTCCAGGACTTTTTTTGATTTCTTCTAATTTGTATGCCCTTTCCTCTAGTTGTTTACAGCGTTCTTCACATTTTTTGTCTTTTCCTCTACACGAGCCTCTAGCTTCTTCATGATGACATTCATAAGGCTATTTTCTTCTGCTTCTTCCAATTTCTGATGTTCAAGTCTAGGTGTTGGAGGAGGGCTAGGGCCTGGTGATGGTGTATTACTATTCCTTTTGTTGTATGTGTTTCTGCCTTGACGTCTGCCCATCTCCTTGTGGTTCGTTCTTGGCCTTATCCGCACACTTGGTTCAGACAGAGCTGACAGATTCAGGAAGTCTCTCTCTCTTGTCCAGATGGGAGCTCTCTTGTCCAAATTGGAAGTCCGGGGCAGGATGGGAGCTCTTGTTCAGAAGGGAAGTTCGGGGGAGGATGGGAGCTCTTCTCTCTCTCTCTCTCTCTCTCTCTCTCTCTCTCTCTCTCTCTCCTCCAGATGGGAAATCCAGGGCAAGATGGGAGCTGGGGGCCAGCCTCTAAGTCTCAAGAAGAGGCTTGGGGCTCAGGCGGATGGGCGTGGGGGCAGGGCGTGGAGACTGCAGGGTCTGCCAGGGGTCTTGGAGAAGGGGATCCTTCCCGGTGGGGTTAGAAGGGAACCTGCCTGGGGACCAGAACCTGGGGCCAAGTTGGGCAGGTCTTCCCCGGAGTGGCTGGTGCCCAGGGATGGGGTCCGGGGCAAGCTAGGGCACTCACCTGTGCTTCAGAAGGGAAGTCCTGGGCAAGATGGGAGCTGGGGGGCCGGCCTCTAAGTCTCAGGAAGAGGCTTGGGGCTCAGGCGGATGGGCGTGTGGGCAGGGCGTGGAGACTGCAGGGTCTGCCAGGGGTCTTGGAGAAGGGGATCCTTCCCGGTGGGGCTAGAAGGGAACCTGCCTGGGGACCAGAACCTGGGGCCAAGTTGGGCAGGTCTTCCCCAGAGTGGCTGGTGCCCAGGGATGAGGTCCGGGGCAAGCTAGGGCACTCACCTGTGCTTCAGAAGGGAAGTCCGGGGCAAGATGGGAGCTGGGGGGCCAGCCTCTAAGTCTCAGGAAGAGGCTTGGGGCTCAGGCAGATGGGCGTGTGGGCAGGGCGTGGAGACTGCAGGGTCTGCCAGGGGTCTTGGAGAAGGGGATCCTTCCCGGTGGGGCTAGAAGGGAACCTGTGCTTCAGAAGGGAAGTCCGGGGCAGAAGGGAAGTCCGGGGCAAGATGGGAGCTGGGGGCCGGCCTCTAAGTCTCAGGAAGAGGCTTGGGGCTCAGGCGGATGGGCGTGGGGGCAGGGCGTGGAGACTGCAGGGTCTGCCAGGGGTCTTGGAGAATGGGATCCTTCCCGGTGGGGCTAGAAGGGAACCTGCCCGGGGACCAGAACCTGGGGCCAAGTTGGGCAGGTCTTCCCCAGAGTGGCTGGTGCCCAGGGATGGGGTCCGGGGCAAGCTAGGGCACTCACCTCAACATAATATATCTTATTTAACACAGCAATAATAAAAATCACAAATGCTTATTCATTGTGTTGTTTTATGATGTATTAATATTAAACTGTTCCTTTGATAAGATCATATCTCTATAAATACTTTAGTTAAATTTCATAAATCATTTTTTCTGTGCATTAATTTTGAATTTACATAGAGTAGTTGAAGCAGATTTGGGAAAGTGTAGTACAATACTGATGTTTTCCTTTTCAAATAGGTTATATTTCTAGTTATTGGAAGATATTGTGATACTATAAATTCATAAAAAATTTGAAAATTATATTTTTGAAAGAAAACAAAATAGTTACTTGCCAGGTGGCAGATTTTAAATTTCACAGTGGGCTAGTGAAATAGATCAGTTGGAAAAGGTATCTGCTGCCAAACCTGACAACTTAATTTGATACCCAGGATCTACAAGGTGGATGACCAAAAAATCTAACTCCTGAAAATACCTCCACAAACAGTGGCACACACATGTAAATGCACATAAACACAAAATACATTTTTTTTTAAAAAGAAAACAAGAGTTTATAGGGCCTGAAAAATACAAATGTATTTACAAATTTTAGATTTTTATGTACTGAGGCCGTTTTTTTCACATAAAATGAAAGATGTACAACTAGGTTAGAAATGTAGACTTATTTCACTTTATCCCAGATAATGCTCTATTAGAGAAAATAAATTATTATAGAAAAATAGTTATTTGAGAAAAATAAATCTCTTCATTTTATGCCTAATTTACGTAATTGTGTAAAGACTGGGGGCTGGGCAAAGTAGTTTAGTTAGTAGAGTATTTGCAACCTTGCATGAAGCCCTGGATTTTATCCTAATGTGTATAAAATGGGAAGTGTTGTTGCACATGGCTGTAATGTAGGCCCTCAAGAAGAGGAGAAAGGAATATTATAAGTTCAAGGTTATCCTTCTCTACATAGGGAGTTCAAGACCAGCTTGGGCTAGAAGAAAGCCTGTATTAAAATGAGAGAGAGAGAGAGAGAGAGAGAGAGAGAGAGAGAGAGAGAGAGAGAGAAAGAGAGAGACAAAGATGAGAGAGAGAGAAAGAGATGGAGAGAGAAATAAAAGATTGTTTTGTCTCTTCTTATAGGACAAAAGACTCCAAAAGGCCAGGAAATTGGAAGGTTTCTTAACATTCAATTTATGAATAAGTTATAAATAACACTATGATTTTTTTAAAAGAAAAACTTATCCTAACTTCAAGAACAATCTTTTCTGTAATACCTTTATTTATCATTCTGTGCCTTGGTTACTTCAGTGCATATTATATCTTGAAAGTTTAGCCACATGCATAATTGCTTCCTTTTGAAAAGTAAGTATGATTTCTACTTGTAGTGGGTAGCCAGTATTTTAACCAATATCTACTATGTTGTATCATCTTTTTATTTTTTTACCTACTCATCTATTGGGCTCATTATAGCTGTCTTTCAATCATAGCTACAGTGTGTACTTCCTAATACTACAAACTTTAAAAAATAATGTGAACTCAAAACTGATACAGTACTCTTTTTAGATAAGTCTAAAAATATTCTATTATCTCATGATCCTATTGTGGAAAATTATAATATTATATATAGATAACATTATATAGGAGATGATAGAATTCCTGATATTAATACATGTCATATCAACATCAGTAACAGGTTTATTCGTGACTTTAATATTTTTCAAGAAGGAAGAAATTAGAATAAGGAGATGGATCAGAATTAAATACTCATACACATAAAAACAAACCTTTTTTAAAAAATAAGAATGGAGTCATAAAAAATATACCCAGTAAGTGTGTAGTTGAGAGAGAATGCAAGTTTAACCAGAACAATGATTGAGATTCACAGCAAGGAGCTATTAAGAGTGATCCCTAAAGAACTGAATAATGATGAATTGTTGGAAATGAAAAGGATCACATTGCTAAGTATGAGTCAAGAGGAAATTAAACTATAGCAGTAACAGAAGAAGATCACAAAGAAATTCTAATTTGGGGATCAGAGGATGACTGAAGAGTTAGGAATGGTCAGCTGACTACTGCCTGTAACTTTAGCTCTAGGATATATATATATATATATATATGTGTGTGTGTGTGTGTGTGTGTGTGTGTGTGTGTGTGTGTGTGTGTATGTATGTATCTTTCCCAGTGCTCTGCCAGTTGCAGGACTGATCATGGTTGCCTACGGCAATGATGCTATTTCTCTTAATAAAGCTCATCTGAAGGACAATCTCAAGTCAGCATCCTCTCTAGGAACCTGTCATTTCTCTTACCCTACAATGATCTTCCAGCATGAAAATATCTTGAGTTAAAACACAACAATATTCATAATTACTGTATGGAAAATAAAATAGATACATTTTTCTTGTTTTTGTACGCATATACATTAAAAATTAAAAATAAAAAAAGTAGAGAGAATATTAGGACAAGGATATCAAGAAAAACTCTATACAGCTTTATGATATATTTGTATTTCAATCTAAGTATCATTACCAAAGAGTCAAAACATTGTTTATAAATTGTATAAAGTAAAAAGAACAATAACGAAGGTTGGTTTACAACTGGAGAAAGTATTTTTTTCTCTAAATTGAACTCTACTATGTTTATAAGATCTACAGCAATGAAAAATTTTGGCTTAGGGCTTCATATTTACTCAGCACTCAATCACTGTCTAACCCACATCAACTTCCAGTATTACAAGCACCATTCATGTTAAATGCAATGTACAAATGTACCATTCTAAAAGTATTTTGTATTATTTTTGTATATTTTCTATGTCAATCTATACAAGCATTTCCCATGTTGTTATTTTTGTCCATAATATATAGTATAGTAACAGGTTAACAGGTTTTTAGCCTAAGAACAATGGGCTAAACTATACAGACATATATTAGGCTGTACAATCTAGGTCGGTGTCTATGTCTGCATAATGATACAATCATTGTTGCTCAGATGTTTTATGAAAAATGCACCATGTTCAGGGTAAGCCACTTGTACACGACAGAGAAAGTTTCAGACTTTATAGGAATTGTGTCACCTGTATGTTGTTAACTCAGACTTCTCATTTTATTAAGATACTCAAAACCTTGAATGATATATTGTTTTGACAGAAACCCCTATGTTGATCTATAATCTGTTATAAATAGAGAGACAAAAGGAACGTGAACTTAGAAAGAATAAAAAGTCAATAAAATTTCTAATGGGTTTAAAATAAGCCAGTTTTGTCCCATGTTTTCCTGATATAAAGCCAAGTGATTTGCTCCAAACTGCCAAACAGATGGAAGCATGAATTTAGGCACAATTAAATACAAAAAAATCTTCAGGATATATCATAATTATATGAACACCTGTGCTAGAGGTTTTCATGTTAGGGTACTGTAAGGATACTAACAGGAAATAAGATGTTTTGGTTGTTCATAACTGTCTTGAGAATGGAAGCCTAAATTATTGCACATATATTTTAATATTAAAAATTATGGAGGCATTCTGCTGGTATTATCAGTTTTTTATTATCCGATGTAGTCACAACCCTCTTTATAGGGCCCTACTGAATGAATCTTGACAATAAATGCATTGCTCTGCCTTCAGTATAATAAATGTTATGTGTTAATAAACATTTATGCTTCTTCTCTGTTTATATGGAACAAGGTGATTTACATTTAAGATCCATGTCTTGGATTGTTGCTGGCTCTCCAGCTGGGATCTCACTGTCTCTGACCCAGGGGGTGAATAGATGCAGAACCAAAGGACACAGGCTCTGGGAGGTTGTAGGCAATCTCGTTTATTAAACAAAGGACTGAGATATTTATGTGTGTACTTTTTGGCGGGCTCTGCTTCCAGCTGCCGTGATGTTTCCCGGTTGACTCTGGGTCTTACATCAGCATTTGTCATTTTGGGTGTCAGGTTTCAGGGTCCTCTGGCTCAGGATACTACTGAGCATGTCAGAGCACTTTGTTTGCTTAAGGCATGGCCCAGTGCTTTCGGCCTTACCCGCCTCATTGGATGTTGAAAGTAGTAAAGTAAAACTATATTAGAAGATATAAACTCCAAAATTTGTTTAGTATAAAAGAGTAATAATGTTGCCACATTTTTGCCAATTACTAGGATTCAGGGAGATCTTTCAGATCTGTGGGAAAGGAAGAAATCTGGAGTGAATGTGTAGGAAGCAAAAGAAGTCTGAATGTGTGTTACTGACAAAGACCAATACCTCAGACCCACAGGAATTGGCAAAGCCTTCTTCGAGTCCATGTGTGAGTGTTGGAAGAGTAGGTAGAAAGCATGGACTGAAGCTTCCTCCTCTAAGATGGCTTACATCCGGAGACTAATTGTTTAAAGACATCTACTGATACTAGCTAAATCTTCTTCCCTGTTCTATACATGATAAATGTGTAGATGTTCTAAATTGTTGCATGGTTGGCGCTGCCCTATCAGAGCAAGCATGCCTACTTCATCTCAGCTTTTCTGTAGGGGTGTGTGTGTGTGTGTGTATTTTCTTAATTCCCTCATTTTCCCAATTCTGTTTCCAGGACCAAGTAAGTCATTCTGGACATAGCACACTACTACTAGAAAAAAATATCTACTCAATTCTTAAAATTATTAATTGTAAAAAATAATTAAGCCTTTTAACTTAATTATCAATATATGTATTGCTATTGTCCTTTAGTTTTATTCAGTAACAAAGAATAATTTGTCCTAAACTGTATTTCTTAATTACCAAAATATCTCAGAATTAGTAGCCATTTACATACTTATTTTGTGACCATATTGCTTTAGATTAGCATTTTTATGGTACATGTTACTTGATCTGAATAATTTTATTGATTATTTAAAATAAAAAAATATTGAATGATGGTGTAGATAAATGGTACAGAACTTCTCTAACGTGAACAACATGTGGTATTCATATCATAAAACTGAGAAAAAATAAAATATGTAGATCACACTAATTTTCATCATAGAAAATAAGAGTCCATACTGTTTAAAATGTACTGAATGAAGAAAATGAGGAAGGAAGGCAAGAATAGAGGAGAAAGGAAGGAAGGTGGAATGAGTAAAGGACAGAGAAGGAAAGAGCATTGTAAAGAGGGAGGGCCAGGCTAAAAAATGTCTCCTCTGGAAGATAATTTTATCCTTGAACAAATTACACTTTAAAAATCAAAATGTCAATATGAAACATACACTGATTGTCAAACTTTCTTTTTCTAAAAGTTCCTGTTTTTTTTTTCTGTATTTCAATCCAAACACAAACATTCTGTTGTATTTTGGGTGAAGATATCTGTGCATATTTTTTAACCATTTGGAACTTAATTTACTAAGGAAAATAAGAGCCCTTCAAAAATTTCCATATTCTAATATTTGAATGTTTGACTTAATTTACTTAGTAAAAGAGACTTTGAAGATGTTATTAATTTCTGGATCCTGAGTTAGAAGAATTATTCTGGACTGAGTAGGAAGAGCTAATGTAATTACAAGTGTCTTTTAGAAAGTCAAACACATTGCAATGCTGATATAGATATGATAGGATGAAAGCATAGATTATTGAATCTACTCTTAAAGGTAATTTGTTTTTTGTTTGTTTGTTTGTTTGTTTTATTTGTTTTTTCAAGACAGACTTTCTCTGTGTAGCTTTGTGCCTTTCCTGGAACTCACTCTGTAGCCCAGGCTGGCCTCAAACTCACAGATATCCGCGTGCCCCTACCTCCCGAGTGCTAGGATTAAAGGCATTTGCCACCACCGCCAGGCTGAGTAACTTGTATTAAACTGCTATAGGTTTTAGTTTATTGACACAAATTTAAAGTTAATTTTGTTATACTGTATGTATATTTCTACTCTTGTTTAAGGCATGTTTGTACAGCTCATTTGAAATTGTAATGTATAGTTAAGAAATATAGATTAATAGTCATCTAGGATAATCAAATTTATAGTTATGTTCGTTAAGTATTTTTAGGTATACAAAGATATATCTCAGTTAGGTAGGTAATCTTCAAACACTTCAAAGATCTACAGATTATGACATTTAAAATGTTTTAAAAATTTAAACTTTTCTGGAAAATTCCATCTGCTCCTGAAAACACCAAATACTTCAAGGAGAATGATGGGCATTGAATAAACTCATTATAGAGTTTGCTTTCTTTGTGGCAAAAGTTAGCCACAGGGCAAAAAAAAATGCCCTTGCATTGACTGATTGACAATATGTTGTATAAACTAGACATGCAGGACCCATCGGAAGGTGACCACTGAACTTTTCAAGGTGAGATAATCCTTCAGCTTCCTGCTTTGCAGAAGAAACTGCCAGACATTCTATAGGACACAGAGAGAAGTGACTAAGAGACTCTAGGCCTATGGGCTGTATAAGGATGCCCAAATGTTGCAGAGAAACTTTGGGTAACTGTCCAGGTAGCCAGCTGTCTCTGTCATTCTAAATTTTTGGAGTTGCTTATAATGTACTTCTTATTTACTTAGACAATATTATACCCTTCTGGAGTCTTTGACATAGTTGAAGACTAGATAGTTACAGTTTTCCTTAGTCATGATAAAAGATAAACTATATATGAAACCTTGGACTCACAAATATAGGATAAATACAATATTTTCTTTGAAATTGACAAATATAAGTAGACTGGATATTGTAACTATGATTCTTGCTTGATAATTGTTTTGTTTTATATAATTTTACTATGTTGAAGTTAAATCCTTCTTTTATGATTAGATAGAAAAGCAGAAGTTCTGTGGGATGTCTTTCTGTATGCTGTGAATATGTGTTGTTCTGATTGGTTGATAAATAAAGTTGCATTGGCCTATGGCAGGGCAGGATGGAGTCAGGTGGGAAAATCAAAGAGGAACAATGGGAGGAGAAAGGATAGTGAAGTAGACTCTGCTAGCTGCCACCAGGAGAAGCAAGATGTAAAGTACCAGTAAGCCACAAGCCCTGTGGCAAGGTATAGATTTATAGAAATGGGTTAATAAGATATAAGATATAAGAGCTAGCTAGCAAGAAGCCTGCCATGGCCATAGTTTGAAAATAATATAATCCTCTGTGTGTTTACTTGGGTCTGAGAGGCTGCAGGACTGGGCAGGACACAGGAAAACTTCCAACTATACAATGGAAGTGCATATGAGACAGAGAGAAGAAACTTGAAGGTGGAGGAAGGACCACTGATTAGAGACTGCTTCTTAAAGTTGAAAAAATTAAAATAGAGGAGCCTCCAGAAAAAATGAATGTCTGTCAGTATTCTAATTTTGACTTAGTGAAAATTATATCAAACTTCCAACCTTATGAATTTCATGATAATAATTTTGTGTTATTTTAAACAACAAATTTGCAATAACTCACTGAAGCAGCAACAGAAAATAATGTAGTGTCCAATAAGTATATGTGGATGCATAAAGAAACAAATTATTTTCTCTTTCTATTTCACTCAGCTCTGCATTGTCTTCTTTGGGGTTTCTATTGCTGTGATGAATCACCACAACCAAAAGCAACTTGGAGAGAAAAGGGTTTATTTCATCTTACAATTTTCAGATTACACTCCATCATTTAGGGAGATCAGGATAAGAACTCAAGGTAAGAAACTGCAGGCAGGAACTGATGGAAAGGCCATGGAGTGCAGCTTACTGGCTTACTACCCAGAGCTTATTCACTCTGTTCTTTTTTTTCCAGTTTTTTTTTATTCTTCTCTCATATATTACATCTGATCTGCAGTTTCCCCTCCCTCCCCTACCCCAGTCTGTGGTGGTACTGTGTTCCCCAAAATATTGTGCATCCTAATAAACTTACCTGGGGTCAGAGAACAGAAAATCCACAAGATACTTAGGCTAGAAAATGTTAGCACACACCTTTAATCCTAGCATTCCAGAGACAGAAATCCCTCTGGATTTCTGTGAGTTCAAGACCGCACTGGAAACAGCCAGGCATGGTGACTCACGCCTTTAATCCCAGAAAGCAGCCTTTAATCCCAGGGAGTGGTTGTAGAAAGCAGAAAGGTTTATAAGGCGTGGGGACCAGAAACTAGAAGCATTTGCCTGGAAGCATTTTGGCTGGTTAAGCTTTCAGGCTTTGGAGCAGCACAGTTCAGCTGAGATTCATTCTGGATGAGGACTCAGAGGCTTCCAGTCTGAGGAAACAGGACCAGCTGAGGAACTGGCAAGGTGAGGTGGCTGTGGCTTGTTCTACTTCTTTGACCTTCCAGCATTTACCTCAATAACTGGCCTCAGGTTTGATTTTATTAATAAGAACTTTTAAGATTCATGCTACACCAGTCTCTTCCTCCAACCTTCTCATCTCTCCAAGATCCAGTCTTCCACAGACTTCCCTCAGACATAATCAGGCCTTCCTAGGACATCAACCGAACAAGGCATAACAAGCTACAAGAGGACCAGGAACATGCTATCATATCAAGGCTGGATGAGGCAACCTAGTAGGAGGAAAAGGGTTCCATAAGTGGGCAAAAGACTCAGAGACAGCCCCTTCTCCCACAGCTAATAATCCCACAAGAATACCAAGCTACTCAGCTATAACATGTATGCAGAGGACCTAGGTCAGACCCCTACAGGCTCCCTGATCTCTGTAAGCAAACCCACTTTGAGATTCAATCTTACACCTGTCAAAATGGTTAAGCTCAATAACACAAGGGACAGTTCTTTCTGGAGGGGATGTGGAGAAAAGAGAACATTTTCTCCACTGCTGATGGGAGTGCAAAGTTGTACAGCCTCTTTGAAATCAATATGGTGGTTCCTCTGAAATCTGGGAATCAACATACCTCAAGACCCAGCTATACCACTCCTGGGCATAAACTCAAAGGATACTCCATTCTATCACAAGGACACTTGCTCAGCTATGTTCATGTCAGCTTTATTCATAATAGCCAGAAAGTGGAAACAACTTAAATGCCCCTAAACTAAAAAATAGATAAAGGAAATGTGATATGTTTATATTCCCCCCCCCTTTTTTTAACACAACCCAGGACCACCTGCCTGTTAGATTTCAAACTTGGGACAAATGACTGAGGTAGCTCTTTAACATATCAAAGTAGACCTGGCTTCCAGGTACTCCCTGCAGTCTCTCAGTCCATACCTATTGCAGGGCCCTCCTAGCCGGTATATCCCACCCCCTACCCTAAACAGTCTAGCCAAATGGCTGGGTTGCTTTTCCCTATATAAAATCTAACCATTTTCATTGCCAGCTCTCTTTATACCATTGGGCATCCTTGCTGCTGAACCTGGTTATCTTCTTCCCCCTCTCCCTTTTTCTCCCGCTCTCCCCACATGGCCCACCTCAGGGTCATGTATACTCTGGACTTTCCCAGGGATCTCTGCCTCTGGCTATGCTCTCCAACATATCTATAGTAAATTTTCTCCTCCACCATACCTAGGAGCATGTTCCTTCTTTTTTCTTTTTTATTTCATTTTTTTTTCATTCACTGCTCAAGGGTAGCACCTCACACAGTAGGGTGGGCATCCCACATCAATCATTCATTAAGAATGTGTCTTTCAGATTTGCCTACAGAACAACCTTCTGGTGGCATTTTTTTCAATTAAGAGTCTTCTTCCCAGATATGTTGAGATTTGTGTCAATTTGACAAAACACTAGCCAGGAAACTAAGTAAGTTCATGTAATGATGTAATGGAAAAACATTTCATAAACAACAATGTTTGAAATATTGTTCCATTATAATTCCATTATAATATAGTAGTGAATTATTTCTATATTTACACAAATGGCAATTGTGCAACATTAAATTGACTTGCTAATATGCTGTGGGATGTTCTGTATGGCAAATGTGTTGCTAATTAGTCAATAAACACTGATTGGCCATTGGCTAGGCAGGAAGTGTAGGCTGGACAAGGAGGAGAATAAAGCTGGGAAGTGGAAGGCTGAGTCAGAGAGACACTGCCAGCCGCCACCATGACAAGCTGCATGTGAAGATACTGGTAAGCCACAAGCCATGTGGCAAGGTATAGATTTATGAAAATGAATTAATTTAAGCTGTAAGAACAGTTAGCAAGAAGCCTGCCACAGCCATACAGTTTGTAACCAATATAAGTCTCTGTGCTTACTTGGTTGGGTCTGAGCGGTTGTGGGACTGGCAGGTGAGAAATTTGTCCTGACTGTGCGCCAGGCAGGAAAACTCAAGCTACACTAATATAATAAAGTTTGAATATTGGCTAGGTTTTAGAATGGAACAGGTTATAATATTATCAATGAGAATTTATATATAAATGAAAATTATTTTTAAAAAATAAATTATTTCTAAAATATTTAAGTGATAAATAACAGGTCAGAATATGGTAAAGAAATAGGCCGGGCGGTGGTGGTGCACGCCTTTAATCCCAGCACTCGGGAGGCAGAGCCAGGAGGAGCTCTGTGAGTTCGAGGCCAGCCTGGGCTACCAAGTGAGTTCCAGGAAAGGCACAAACCTACACAGAGAAACCCTGTCTCGAAAAACCAAAAAAAAAAAAAAAAAAGAAATAAAGAAATCTATTGTGTCATACTCTAGAAATGGCTCCATAATCTGGTTATGGATACAGGCAATACCAAAAGAGTGGATTTTGGGGAATCGGCTAATGCCATATAATGACTCACTATAAGCAAAGGAGGAAGATAGGGTATAATGTATACATTCCCATTCCTGGGTTACTACATGTTAATAAATCTCAAGTCTAGAAACACAGATGTGGCCTACAAGTTATTATAGTGAGCTATTAAATATATCCATTGTGAGAAAACAGAGAAAGACTGATTTCATAGAAGCCTAAAATAGCTAAAATCAATCAGAAATCATTAACATTTACTGAATTATGTATTATTCCTACCATTGCTATGTAATTTCAACTATTAGGGCTTTTTAATAAATTTCAAATTAAGGGCTGGACATATGTCTCAGGAGTTAAGGCCACCAGGTACTCTTTCTGAAGACCCAGGTTCAAGTCCCATGACCCTCATGAAGGCTTACAACTGTCTGAAATTATAGTTTCTGGGCTTCTAACATCTTCTGGCCTCTATGGCAACCAGGCATTCATGTGGCACATAGACATACATGCAGTTTAAAAAACAGATTTTCTGAAGGGCGAGGGTCGAGGGAAAGAGAGCTTGGGGGAGCGGGAGATCCCAGCTGGATCAACAACAGAGAGGGAGAACAAGGAATAGGAGACCATGGTAAATGAAGACCACATGAGAATAGGAAGAAGCAAAGTGCTAGAGAGGCCCACAGAAATCCACAAAGATACCCCCACAATAGACTGCTGGCAATCGTCTAGAGACAGCACAAACTGACCTACTCTTGTGATGGGATGGCCAAACACCCTAATTGTCGTGCTAGAAACCCCATCCAATGACTGAGGGATCTGGATGCAGAGATTCACGGCTAGGCCCTGGGTAGAGCTCCGGGAGTCCAATTAGCAAGGAAGAGGAGGGTTTATATGAGCAAGAATTGTTGAGACCAAGGTTGGAAAAAGCACAGGGACAAATAACCAAACCAATGGAAACACATGAACTATGAACCAATGGCTGAGGGGCCTCCAACTGGATCAGGCCCTCTGAATGGGTGAGACAGTTGATTGGCTTGATCTGTTTGGGAGGCATCCAGGCAGTGGGACTGGGTCCTGTTCTCATTGCATGAGTTGGCTGTTTGAAACCTGGGGCCTATGCAGGGTCACTTGGCTGGGCCTGGGAGGAGGGGACTGGACCTGCCTGGACTGAGTCTACCAGGTTGATCTCAGTCCTTGGGTGAGGCTTTGTCCTAGAGGAGGTGGGAATGGGGGGTGGGCTTGGGGGGAGGGGAGGGGGGCAGGAGGGGGGAGAAAAAAGGAATCCGTGGCAGATATGTAGAACTGAATTGTATTATAAATTAAAAATAAATAAATAAAAAACAACAAAAAACCATATTTTCAAAAAGTTTCAAATCAAGAGGTCTTTTCCAATATTATTTTAATTATACATGCTTCCTTATATTTCTATATAAATTTTTACCACGTTTTTTAAAAAATTTTTCCACACCAAACAAAAAAATCTGAAATTTTGTAGGAGTACTACTAAGCAGATAAATAAGATTTTTTAAAACTAATTTTTACTTTATAAATCTTGCCCTTCACTTGTTAAATTTGTTTACACTATATTTTGTTGCTATTTTGCATGAAATAATTTTCTTTTTATATAAATTTGTTCATACTATGTATTTTAATCATGTTTTATCTCCTCTCCCAATTCCTCCAAGATGCTTCCCACATCCCTCCAAAAATGTCATTGAATTCAGTTTGTACTGCCCATCTTTGTATACTCAGTGAGACAGTTGTAGAAAACTAATTTTTCACTTGTGAGCAGTTACCATTTGGAGACAGCTTCTGAGTTAAGGATGTGGGTTTGTGTCCACTGCCCCTGTCAAGGTCGGGTCAAATCTTACTGAGACCTTTAGAGATCCTTTACGTGCTGCCACAGAATCTGCGAGTTCATATGTGCACTGGTCTTGCTCTGTTCAGAAGGCTTGGTTTCTTTGTTGTCACCCATCTTCTCAGGCTCTTACACTCTTTGTGTCTCCGCCTCCACAGTGTTCCCTGAGACCCGAGAGGAGAGATTTGATGGAGACATCTCATTTAGGACTGAGTGTTCCAAGCTCTCTCACTCTCTGCATATTGTCCAGTTGTAGGTCTCCATGTTTGTTCCCATCTACTGCAGGAGAAGCTTTTCTGATGATGGCTGGGCAAGGCACTGATCTATAAGTAGAGCAGAATATCATTAAGAGTCATTTTATTGCTACATTCGTTTGGTTTTCTCCTAGGTCCATGACATAGTTATTTATTTATTTTGGTTTTTCAAGACAGAGGTTCTCTGTGTCATTTTGGACTGTCCTGGAACTCCCTCTGCAGACCAGGCTGGCTTCGAACTCACAGAGATCCACCTGCCTCAGCCTCCTGAGTGCTGGGATTAAAGGCATGCACCAGCACCACCCAGCTTATTTTAATTTCTCTTACATGTACAAGTGTGCAGCTATGTGGGTATATGTACATATGAGTCCAGTTTCTAGCAGAGGCCAAAAGAGTGTGGTAGATCCCATATAGATAAGTTGTTGTGAGCCACCCAGCATAGGTGTTGAGAACCTAACTCAGATCTTCTTCAAGAGCAGTATGAGGTCTTAACTGTTGAGCTGTCTCTCCAGCCCCAACACATGGATTAAAAAAACTTTTAGAGTTTAAAGTGGGAAAATATTTTGAAAATATTAACATTTAACTTGGTAATGTTAAACATGCACATTCTTTAATAATTTCAATCTTGTTTTTATACTACAGGTAGTATTTGTACAAAATGTTCTATAAAAAGAGGAGCCAAAAGTAAAAGGAGGAAACTATCAAATCACTAACAAAATACAAAGAATCAAGACATTGTAATACAGATATGTATAGTGCACATTATACAGCAAATAAAACAATTCAG
This sequence comes from Peromyscus eremicus, assembly GCF_949786415.1. Classification (NCBI taxonomy): domain Eukaryota; kingdom Metazoa; phylum Chordata; class Mammalia; order Rodentia; family Cricetidae; genus Peromyscus; species Peromyscus eremicus. The sequence goes on from NC_081439.1 coordinate 70,063,267, forward strand.
ATATAGTAATATACATTGACTTCTATAAGTCCAAATTACTAAGTCACAGACTATAGTTGTATTTTTGTGTTTGAATGTGGTCACTGAAAAAAACCCTACATTTTATAGGAAAATTGCAAAATGGATAACACTATAAATGGATAATTGTGATATGTGCAATTGAAGATGGTAGGTGTCTTAGTTTGAGTTATTGTTGTTATAACAAGACACCATGATCAAAAGTAATTAAGGGAAGAAAGGCTTTATTTTGTTTCCACTTCCAAATCCATAATTCACCCCACTACACACACACACACACAAACAAGCACACACACACACAAACACACACAAACAAACATACACACACACACACAAATAGGACAACAATTAAAAAAAGAGGACAGGAAATTGAAAGAGCATATGAGAGGGTTTGAAGGGATGAAAGAGAAGAAGATGATGCAATTATATAATAATCAGAAAACTAAAAAGTTTATTTTAAAAAATGAAGCATTAACAAAATTAAGAAAGAGTGTAATAAAAATAAGTGAGAGATAAAATGGAGCATAAAAGAAAGAGTGAGAGACAGAGAGAAAGGTTATTGGGAAATTTGAAGTATCTTTTGTGTAAGAAAATGCATCTGAAGATACAGAACATGAAGTATTCCTATAAATATTTATAATATCAGGAGGATTAAAGAGAATATTAACTCTGGGAAAAGATCAAAATGAGATGATAAAATGATAGAAAGAAATGAAAAGTTAGATTTCATTATAAAAAATTGAGGACTGGCAACATTATAAACAGGCTATTCAAATTAGGAACAGCTAGAAATGATCAGAAATTTATCATAAAACTTAGTGATAGAGAAGAAATGTTTCAGAAAACATTCAGACTATAAAAGAAATAGAAAAAATCTTGGCAACTAGACTGATGGTTATAAAGAAATATATATATATATGTATGTATATATATAATTTATTAAAGATAGAAAAGGGAAGATGCATTAAAAGATTTATAATGTACTGAAAACAATCTTGTGTAAGAAACAATTTATATATTGCTCCAGTTTTCCCGTGCCTCACTAATCTGTTGAGACTGCACTTGTGCTCCATAGTTATTGCCTCATCCAACAACTTTGGCTGCCTTACCTTCCTCTCGGTAGTAGTTGAGTATAATTTGTTTGTGTTTTTCAACGTGACAACAACTAGAGTCACCTGGGAAGAGAAAATCTTGATTGAAGTATTGCCTCCATAAAATTGGCCTGTGGGGCATTTCCTTTATCAATGACTGACGTGGTTGAGATCAGTGATGTTCACCATAGAGAAAATTTCAAAAGTTGTTTCAGATCGAACCACATCAGGCTCACTAAGTTTGGTCCATTCATCCATTTCTAGACTCATTTTAAGCACCATGTGATACACTGTCCAATTCAGATCCCCAGTATGTATATCAATGAGCTGAATGAAACAAATCAGGGCACTGAATTTCAGGCTTTTTTAGGTGAATACTGACTAGTGAGAGAAAGTACTAGCGTGTTCTAATTTTATTTCTGTTTGTTAAGATAAACGCCATGTCCAAAACTAACTCGGAGAGGTAAGGGTTTATTTTAGGTTGTAGTTTAGAACCCATCATAAAAAGACACCAAGTCATGATCTCAAGGCAGCAACCTGGAGGCAGTAACTGAAACAGAGATGATGGAGGAGGGCTGCTTACTAGCTTTCTTCCTCTGACTTGCTCAGCTTGTTTGATTATAGGCCAGTATCATCTGTCCAGGAGTGGTACATTGAACAGTGGACAGGTACCACCCACATCAACCATTAATAGAAAAAAAAATGCCCCACAGGCCAATATCATGGAGATAGTACTTCAATTGAGGTTTCCTCTTCCAAGATAACTCTTGTAATGGAATATTTGTTTACACTGTGTGAAGATATGTCACTGTGATGGATTTAATAAAGGGCTGAATGACCAATAACTAGTCAGGAGAGGTATGCAGGATTTCCAGGGAGAGAGAGGAAGAGGAGGAGGAATCTAGGCATGTGGAATATGTCAGGAAGACACTGAAGAGGACAGACATATGATACAGAATAAAGGTAACTGAGCTACATGATAGAATGCAGATTAATAGAAATAAATTAATTAAGTTATAAGAGCTAGTTAGAAAAAAGCCTAAGCTAAGGCCAAACTTTCATAATTAAAAATAAGTCCTTGTGTTGTTATTTAGGGGCTGGCAGTCCCAATGAGAAAGCTTGGTACAGACTCTAGTTGCTGTTTTAAAGACAAACAAACAACAACAATAAACAGCACAATGAGAAAACTCGTAAGGTATGATGATTTCATTAATCTTAATGTTATATATTTCCTATGTTGAAGCAAGCATGTGTATTCTTTTATTCTTTATGGGTGTTTAGGCATTTGGGTCACTTATAGCTCCGTGATAAATTCTAAGATTCATTATGAAAAGAGGACCATCATTTTTTATTTGTTTTCTGCTTGTCTTCTTTCTTTCTTTTTTTTTTTAAATTTACCTTTATTGTACTAATGTATCAGTCTTTCATTTTTTTTTATTTGTATACTCCATGGAATGGATTGAACTGAAGGCTTCACACATGCTAGACAAGCACTCTACTAAAGACCTGAAATTTGTTTTTATATACCATTTTGGAAAATGCTAACTTTGAAATTTGTTTTATGCATTCTTGAATCAGTTGTCTTAGTTTATTTTCCTGTTACTGTAATATATTCCTGTGACAAAAGAAACCAAGAGGAGAAAGATTTATTTGATTGACAATTCCAGGTGATAATCCATCATTTCAGGGACAACATTATGCTTGTTTTTATGTAAGTTCATTAACATACCATTTTTCTTTTGTAAAAACTTCTGCTCACATATAATCATTTATATATATGATGATTTACCTAAGCAATACATAAGCATCTCCAGGTGTCTCCCTTCCAACATATGCTGAGAGATAGCTGAGAAGGTAAATACTTGTTTTGCATTATATATCATTTGTATTTAATTTATCAAAGAATCACATGCCACTTACTATTCTAGTTTTGCTTTGAGAACAAACACAAAATAACTATAAATTTCTGTGTGTTTCATCCCATCAATTGTCATATATAGGTGTACTGTGAACTTAAAAATGACATGTAAATGAATTCAGTTGGAAAGCTGTGATATCTAATGTTTATAGAAGACAAAGATAATTGACAGCATAAGAGTAAAAATATTCAGAATGGCTTGTAAAGTTAATTTTGAAGCTTTTCAGTCAACCACGTATCAGGTCAGAAACACTACTTAATCATTAAAATATCTGTTATGCATGCAACTGTTTTACATATGGGTGAGATGTTCTCTAACTTATTATTTTAAACTCATACAAAATGTATGATGTATTTATTTAAATGAACTATGAATTGCACTGTAATACTTAGTTTTGTATACATTAATGAGGAACAAACATTTCTAGAATATATTCACCATTGCTTTTTCCGACTTTTGGTTCAGATCCAGTTGAGAAAATATTGGCAAACAGGCATAAACTTCTTGCTTCTGTGAACTTAATACACAGGCAAGATGCACTAGTGGTATCAAACAGCACTACAAAAATTAACTCTTGAGTGATAAATTCTGGAACACATGCAAAGAAGCATATGTATGACAATAGAATTTATGATAGAGACAGATAATGTTTATCAAGCAATTTCAATTACAAGCAAAGAAAAATTGGTTATCACTTATTACCATTTTAAGTAAAAATCAGAGATTAAACATTTCTGTTAATTATAAAATAAAACAAATACAATTTGCATTCCTTGTTCTTTGATATTTGCAGAAAACATCATGTGATAAAAAGGCAAGTTGTTTTCTCTATCTTCATATATATCAGTAAACTCTTTAAAGATATTCTGATATTTCAAAAATATACTTTCAGAGATACTCTTTTCCTACTTTAGTACTGTATTTTCAATTTTTTTTGAGAATTTCATTCCCCCCAAAATGAATGGAATTTTAATGGTCTATATCTAGATAAATAATGGTTGCAATCACGTGGAATGACTATGATAGTTTATAATGTTGCAGATTTAAATGATGCTTCTTAAAGGGTAGAATAAGTTTAGAAAATTCAATATTGTTTCCAATGATATTAACTAAAAATATATTTTGGAGTACAACCAATCAAAATATTTTCAAGTACTAATATTCTAAAATACAAAACATATTCTACAGAGATAATTATTTTGTATTTTGGTTAATATGTATTATATATGTTAATATATAAAATATATACTTTATATATTCTCTCTATATGGGTGTCTTTATGTTGTTTTCCAACATAATTTGGTAGTGTTTATCTTCCTCTTCTACTCTTCTCCTCTAGTCCCTCAACACTTCCTTGTCTCTTCCACTTCTGGTAGTTTTTCTCTACTTTCACATCATATGTGTTTTATTGCCATTCCTCCCTTCCTCAGCAATTCATTTTCCTTTCTTGTGTTTCCCTTTCTAGCATCATTATCTATACCAACATCCAAACTATTGTGGTCGCCTTTCCAGATAGTCTTTTGTTACTTAGTCAAGGTTAGCTTCAAGTTTCCTGTGTATTTCATTCAGGCTTGCCTCAAGCACATAATACTCATTTCAGCCTTGCAGGTTCGGAAAAATACTGTCATAGACCATTATGACTGGCTTTTTCAAGTTTTGGTTTCAATAACTTTTATTGCATAGTTTGAGAGATTGCTAATAGAAACAAACTACAGAACATACCTTTGAAAATGTTGAGAAAGTTAGAAATAGCTGGTAAATGTCAGCTCTGCTGGTTTCAAATTATTTCATAATACATAATGGAAACCTTGTAATCTCTGTTTCAAAATAGGTCTAATTAATTAATTAATTATTTTACATCACGGCCGGCCATAGTTTCCCCTCCCTCCTCTCCTAGTCTCTCCCCCAACTCCTCTCTGTTTCCACGCCCCAATCTAACTCCTCATCTTCCGCTTCTGTTTGGGAAAGGGCAGGTCTCCCATAAGTATCAACACAACATGTCACATAAAATTTTAGCAAGACTAGGCACCTCCTTTACTATTAAGCCTGCAGAAAGCAACCCAGTATGAGGAGTAGGGTCCTGCAAACAGGTAATAGAGTCAGAGACAGACCCTGCTCCCACGGTTAGTAGTCTCACAAGAGGACCAAGTTACACAACTGTAGCCTATATGCAGAGTGCCTACGTCAGTCCCATGCAGGCTCTCTGGTTAATCCTCTATGAGCCCCTATGTCCTCAGGCTAGTTGATTGTGTGGGTTTTCTTGTGGTGTCCTTAAACCTCCTGGCTCCTATAATCGTTTCTGCCCCTGAATTCGGCCTAATGGGCTGTGGGTCTGCATCTGTTTCCATCAGTGGCTGGATGAAGCCTCTCTGATGACAATAACCAATCTTCTTACCAGAAATGGCCAGTTCAGGCTATGTAGCTGCTATTGCTAGGTGTCTTAGCTGGGGTCATCCTGGTAGATTCCTGGAAGATTCCCTTGCACCGGGGTTTTATTTGACTCAGATATGGCCCCCTTTCCAGTATTCTCTTTCAGTACTTTCTTCCTCCATCCTGTCCCCCTAGTCTGATCGCTGATGTTCCCATCCCCACCTGTCCCCAGTCCACTCATCAAATACCTTTTATTTCCTATTCCCATGGGGAAGATCCAGGCATTCTCCCATGAACCCTCCTTGTTACATATTCTCTCTGGGTCTGTGAACTGTAGCATAGTTATCCTTGATTTTACAAGTAATATCCACTTATGAGTGAGTACATGCCATGTTTATCTTTCTAATCACTTAAACAATTTGTGCTATAGTCACTTGAAAAAAAGGGAGACCATGTTTTTACACCATGCACATACATTAAAAAAAACCAATGAAAAACTTCAATGTAGATTGTTAAAATGTGAAAGCTCCAAAAGAAAATTAAGTGATAGATTAATGCTATTGTCTTGATAATGCTTTTTTAGATGTGAAGCCCAAAACATAGGTAATAGAAAAAAATACAAAGGGGAGCAAATCAAATTCAAAAACAAATAAGTAAAATAAATATCAAAATGAAAAAGTCATACAGAATGACAAAAATATTTTTAGACTCTATCAGTTTCATTGCTAATGTCCAGCGAACATAACATATGAGGGAGGGATGATAAAATAACAACAAACATAATACATTTTAAAGATGGCCAAGGAACCTAATAGATAGTATTCCAATGAAAGCACACAAATAACTAAAGGTATATGAAAAGAAGTTCAGCATCACTGATCTTCAAAGAAATGATATTCATGACTACAATGAGGCATTACCTCAAACATGCTGGTATCACTATTGTCAAAAAAGATGAGAGAAAAGTCTTGGTGAACCCATGCAGCAAACAGAACTTTTGTATAATGTTGATAAGAATGTAAAATGTCACAGCAACTATAGAATGTAGTACTGAAGTTTCAAAACTAAAAATAGAGAAATGGCATGATTCTGCCATTAGACTGTGGAGAAAAATCCCAAATAACTTGAAACAGTACTTTGCTGACCTAGACAAACTCCAGTTCACAATGAATGGTATGATAAATTAACTTTAGATACCATTTATGACCACATAATCAAATTATACCTTCATTTGTAAAGTATTTACTAAAATTTGAATGTATTTTTGTGACATGTAAAATTTTTATGACATTCGTATTTGTGGATGTGAATGTGCACATGCTGCAGTATGCTTGTAGAAGCCAGAGGACAATTTACAAGGTTCACTTTACTGCTTCCACCTTGTGGGTCTTGAAGATGGAACTCCTGTCTTCAGCCTTGATGGTAAGTACCTTCCTCTACTGAGCCATTTTGCTAGCCTGCACATCTACATATAATAAGCACAAACTCTTGATTTTCTGTGTCACATGCTCATTGCACATGGTAATATAATGTAAAAGAGCATTTTATACAAATACACCATGTATGTTGATCATAGTCATCCCCTCATTCTGTCCCTTTCTGAGCTTTCCTGCCTTATGCAAAACAAGTCCATTTTCCCTGGTAGTGTATACATATATGCACACTCATTCACACACACACACACAAACACGCAGAGACACATACACACACACACCTATAAATATACACTTAGATGTGATACATGCACATATAGTATAAATGTATCATACACATTTTCATGCAAAGAACATAATTTCTTTATTTTTAATGGCTTAATAAAACTCCAATGTGTAAATGTATCAAATTTTCCTTACCCATCCATCATTTGATTCTTTGAATCTTTTTGTATATGTTGTAATGTTTCCTTTTTCATTTATAGTTTGGTCTCTTTTCTTTTTCTCTTGGTTAGATTGGCTAAGACTTGGTCTCTCATAGAACCATTTTTATTGCATCCAATATGTTCTAGTGTGTTGTATTTTTATTCTCATTTCATTCTACACACTTTTGAGTTTTCCTCCTGCTTTTTCAGTCATATTCTTCAACCAATAGTATGTTATTTTTTTCTCCACGAACTCATATCTTCTGTAATTTCTTCATTATTCACTTATAATTTGTTTCCAATGTGATTAAAATTAGATATGCATTATGTTCTAAAATAAGTTCTATCCCCCATAAGCTGGTGAGAACATGGTTACTGAAGTCTTTATTTGGCATACTCTAGATACATCTGCTAAGTTCACTTGAAATATATTATAATTACATTTAAATCTAAGACTTCCTAATTTATATTTTGTCTAGACAGCCTATATAATGGTGAGAGTGTGATATTCATGTTACCCACTGCCACTAGTTCTTGTTCTCAAAGTTAGCTCTGCTAATGCTCAGTGCATGAAAGTTTATGTCCTTTATCTTTTCTGACTCAATTTAAGCTTGAATCTAATTTTACCAAATCTTAGTATAGCCATATCCATTTGTTTGCAACACCTTTGCACAACCTTTGCTCCAAGGCTGCATTCGTCTTTGGCAGTGAGGTGCATTCTTAGAAGAACCAGTTGGGCTGGGCAGTGGTGGTGCACGCCTTTAATCCAAGCACTCCGGAGGCAGAGCCAGGTGGCAGTTTATTCTTTCCTGTGACCTCATTGTTGAGTTTATGTTTCTTTCCAAAGAGTATGCTTCATTAAATACATGTATTATAATACTGGCTTGGAGTTATTAATTCCTTAAGTCTGGGGCTAGTGTGGACGATTTTCTGTTCTGTTTCAATTATAAATGATAGCTTTGGTGGATGTTGTAATCTGGGCCTATAGTTAATTGTCTTTTAGAGCATAAAGTACATCATTCCATGGGTTTTTTGAGTTTCAGAGTTTCTGTTGAGAAATTTGCTGTTATTCGAAGGAATTGACTTGGCTCTCTGTTGTAGATTTTAATTTGCTCCATTCTTTATCCTACATTGTTTCTAATATGATGCGAGGAGGTTCTTTTCTAGTAATAAGTATTTGGCACCCTAAATTCCTCTTGGCTCCCGGGAGTCATCTTTTTTTTTCTAGATTCTTAAAAATGCATTTCATCTTACTTTGTTTTTATTTCTTTGTATTATTGAAGTCTAATTATTTATAATCTGCACACATTTTGTATTTGCAGTAAGCATAGATTCATTACACAACCAAGATGAGATGTTTCCTTATTGCCACTGTTTTTCTCTGTGGCAAGAACACAGCATTTAACTTGAACTCTACAGACTAATAAACATTTTAAGGCCTCAATTCAATATTATTATATACATATATACTGCTTACAGCCAATCTATAACTTTTCAGTTTGCATGACTAAAATGAAAAACTTATTATTTTCTCCAATCCCCAGTCAATGGGATACATCACCTTTCTTTCTGCTTCTGTAAATTTTGATATCATGTATATTTCCTTTAAATGAAAAAACACAATATCCTTCAGCTCTCAATAGATGTAAAACATCTTTTACATCATTTCTCCTCAAAACTCTCAAAAAATCACAGAAGGACTTGGATTTTAGCCATAATTATTTTGTATCCTTTGACTTTTCAAATGACATATCAATAAGTTGAGAGTAACTCCTGCTTATTGTTCACTAAGTGCTATTAACATTATGTTATCAATTCAACAGACCTATCTAATATAGAGGAGGGACATTATCAAGGTCCTATGGCATAGGACTAGAGAAATGCCATATCCCTATAGTAGGACAATGAAGGTGAATTGCTTGTCTGCTGTTAGAAAATTGCTTCTAATGGACCTAATGTATAAGCATGGAGAAAAAAGCATTTACCAAATCAATAACTTGCACATCATGTAGCAGGGTACGTGCTAATTTGCTCAGTAAATAAAGCCACAACTGATGTTGCAGCTGCAGTTCAAGTCACCACTTGTTAATGTTCCCAGTAACTCATTGTCATTCCCGAAGGGCTATAAGCTTTCTGCATAGACGAAGTAGGAGAATTATATGAGGATGTAGTAGGAATGACCACCTCTATGTCTTCTGCATCTTTATGGTGTCACTAATTGCTGTTAGTCCTCCTCCACCAAATGCAGTATTGCTTTAGATTTATGTTTCCTAGACAGACTCAGTTCTAATGGCTTTATTCACTTTAACAGCTCACAATTCACAGGTCAGAGAAACAAGTATGTCTATTTTAAATCTTCTGGAAATGGAAAGCCACAGAACAGCTGCAGACACATACCGGATTCACTTTGAGACAGACCTGACTTAAAACTTCATATATCATTTGACCTTTGTAAGGCCTTCCTCTCACAGAAGGGTCACAGAGATACTTTGGGTTTTCCAGAATTAACACTCATTCACAACTAGTGCCAGTAGTCCCTGAAAGTTAGATTATCATATTTTTATCTATTCATCCACAGCTTGGTAAATGGTAGAATGTACAGCTACCCTTTAGCAATAACAACAGAGTATTTAGCAACGTAATCGTTCAACAGTGTTGTAGGGCCTGCCCTTGCGGGAACTCAGGTTCCTGTTCATATACAGATTCTAGGTCTGTAAACTGGCTCAAGTCAGATAAGTAATTAAGGAGATATGATATGCTCTTTTATTGTTTATTTTAAACTTTCACTTTGATCTGAAAAATCTCCCACTTATATAGATCCAGAAAGAAGTTAGTTAGCATCCAATATGCTCCACTTCGAAAGCACCATGGTTAACTAGCAAATATGATGATTTTTTTGGGTAAGGTTGTTTGGATTGTTATTGACTATCATTTAGATATAACAGCCTATTTCAATTTGACTTTCGTAGCTGAATGCTATGCTTGTGTGCTGACACCAACTTTTCCTAATTATGTTTACTTTTTTTTCAGTTGAGTGATATGGTTTCCACTGTAAGGTATGGCATATAGAGAAAAGAATCCTGGAACTCTTATATGGTGCTGGGTTTCCCTATAAATGTATTGCTCACAGAATTGGTAAAGCATATGTCTGTGGTTCCCAATGTGAGATTTTAAGTGCTAAGTTCATTATACCAGTCCAGTTTTAAAAAGCTTGTGAGCTATTTTGATTACATTAAATTGAAGGATATTGGATACAGCAAACTTTTTGCTAGTTAGCCTGTCGATTCATGTTTTGAGAAAAAAAAAATCAAAGATTTAGTACAATTTCTGACTCCCTGAGGTGCAATTATAAATGTCAAATTTCAGCTTAATTGACCATTATCAATAAACTGTGCCTGCTTCAGTTTTGTTTTCTGTCACCATTATATCATATTTAAAAAATCTATTGTTCCTTCACGCCTCGGATTTATACTTAATATAAACTAGAAAATTGAAGCAGTTCTTAAGGTGTGTAGGCTATTTCCTGAATTTTTTTCTGTTTGTATACTTTAAGTGCCTTCTGGAATTTAAGTCTAGATATTTTTCTAAGAGCAAACAGTGGCAGAAAGAATAGGTACTGAGGATCCCATTTTTCTCACATGGCAGTTTTCTGAGAGGAAACAATTTCCATCCTTTCAGGGAATGCATGGTTAATACAAGAAGATGGTGTATAGGCTGATATTTTTGTGTGGGGAGGCTGGATTCACTATACATTTGGATGCTTTAATACTGGATATACGTGGGAGACTTATTTCAACTGGGAGTGGAATAGCTATATTCAGTGAGGTTAGTGTTTCCATCATTGCAGAGTTTGGGAAAGGGAAATATTACTATATTGAAACTTCAGAAGTAACAAACTAGAATTGTTCATCCAGTAAAATTATCCTTCATAAATTAAAGAAAAAGAAAATAGTTCAAAACTAAATAAACTTTGGGAGAAATTGTTGCTGGTAGACTTGTAAGAAATATTGAAAAAGTTATTTTAAAAGACCATATTTTAAAATATGGTCTAAAACATATTTAAACAAATAAAAGATTAATTTGGACTGTGCCTTTAATGTTGTCAGCATGACAGGATCTAGAACTGCCTATGAGACAAACCTCTGGATACATCTTGAACTAAAGTGGGAGGACACATCCTCACTATGGGTGGTACCATTCACAGGCTGAGATCCTGGAATAAATGAAAAGGTGAAATTAAGCTGAGCAACAGCATTTCTCTTTCCATTTCCTGAAAGCAGATACAATGTGATCAGCTACCTTCAGCTACTGCTGGCATAACCTTCCTTCCATTGACTGGACCCTCAAACTAGGAGCCAAGTAGTCCTTTTGTTCATAAAATTAGTAAATGAAGCTCAGACCATGGATAATTGAAAAAGGAAAAGGAGACATAATATAAACTAGAACAGATAGAAATCAAATTAGAAACAGGAATATGATGGAAAAAATGTCAAACTGGGTGTGGAGGTACATGCCCTCAATCCCAGCACTTGGGAGGCAGAGTGGCAGGTATCTGTGGATTACCATATGTTCCAGGCTACTCAGGGCTACATAGTAAGAAGCTATTTTAAAGCAAACTAAGAACCAAAAACAGGAAAGCCACCAATGAAGTTAAAATCTGGCGATTTGTATAGGAGAGATGACTAAGTAGAAAAACAAACAAACAAGCAAATAAAAAACTCCTGCAGACCACTAAGTCCATGCCTGAAAACCTAAGTTCAAGCCTGGAAGATGAAGACTAGAAAGAACTAATGCTACAGAGCTGACCTCTGACTCTGTATGCATGCGTGCTATGATAACTGCCATCAGATACATGTACACAAACATGCAAACACACACACACACACACACACACACACACACACACACACACTGAATTCAGATTTTGAAAGAGGCAAATAACAAGTAACAAATTTAAAAGTTGTCATTTCTTTTAATCCCCATAGAAATCTATAAGATTTGAAATGTACTAGAGGGACATTATAAATAATTTTGTCCCCCAAGTTTGATAATTTAGGCAATTTTTGTCAAATACACAAAATGCTGAAAATCATTAAAAGAGAAACAACCTAAAAATGGTAAAAGGTCTCTATCTAAAATGGGAATTCCAATCAATAATTAACAACCTTCCAAAGTAGACAGTACCCATTGCCGGTGGATGCTTCATAAATCCCACCAAACATTTAAAGAATAATAATACCCATTTTCTAAAAGCTCTACTTCAATTAAGGACCTAAGTCATAGTCCCTGACATGAGGTTGATATGGTTTCATTCTAGTCCATGTTGTATTTATTTACTACTCTTATCCACTGCCCTCTTCTTCTTTAAGTTTTAAAGATTGAAGCCATGGCCTTGTATATTTTAGGCAAATGTTCAGTCAGTGATCTATAACAACAGATCTTTTCTTTCTTTCTTTCTTTCTTTCTTTCTTTCTTTCTTTCTTTCTTTCTTTCTTTCTCCCTCTCTCTTTCTTTATTTATTTATTTGTAAGTTTATTTACTTATTCATATTTTGAGGCAGGTTTTCAAACTCTTGACATTCTTTTTCAGTAGCTGGGAATATAGAACTGCACCAGTAGGCCTTGGTCATAAATACTTTTTGAAAAGAATATTCTGTTACTCATTAAATCAATCTGATTACATAGTAAAATGTAGCTGGAAATGCCAACATCGAACTTTGCAATGATAGTTTTATTCAAATGATCTGAATATCTATTTTTCTTGTTTGATTTTAATATGTAATATTTTAATAATTCATTGAGAATTTCATACAAAGTATTTTGATTATATTCATCTCCTGCCTTCATCTTCACTCTAATTCTTCCTAGATCCAATTTTACCTTTTCACACATTCTTTTTTGTCTTTTCTTATCTACAATACACACACATACACAGACTCAGACACACACAGACACACACAAATATGCTGCTAAGCAATTAGTGTCTTGTGTAGCCAAGGCTGGATTCTTAGAGTTTTCCTTCAGGACAAATCTCTGTCACCTGACAGTCCCACAGCCACTCAGACCCAACCAAGTAAACACAGAGACTTATATTGCTAATAAACTGTATGGCCATGGCAGACTTCTTGCTAACTGTTCTTATATCTTAAATTAATCCATTTCTATAAATCTATACCTTGCCACGTGGCTCGTGGCTTACTGGCATCTTCACATGCTGCTTGTCATGGCGGCGGCTGGCAGTGTCTCCCTGACTCAGCCTTCCATTTCCCAGAATTCTCCTCTCTGTTAGTCCCGCCTATACATCCTGCCTGGCCACTGGCCAATCAGTGTTTTATGTATTGACCAATCAGCAACACATTTGACATACAGACCATCCCACAGCACATATATATTCAAATGTTTTGCCCCAGAACACCAAATGTCAGAATTACAAGTGTGGGTCATTGTGCTATATATATATATATATATATATATATATATATATATATATATATATATATATATACCTTTACAGTAAAAACACATTCATAGTTATTTACGTTTATAGTAAGTTTTGAGATTAGGGGTCTTCTAACAACACTTTTGTTTATCAAGATTGTTTTGTATATTTTAGGTTCTTTGTATTTCTACAGGAATTTTATGGATATCATGATAATTTCTTCAAGAAAGTTAGTTTTGTTTGATTTGAGGAAATATTTTATTGAATTTGTAAACAAATACGTACAGCTTGTCATTAAATTATTAAGAATTACAGCTATGAATTTGAGAATTAATTCAGTTTTCCTAGATCATCTCAAATTTCTTTCCAAATTGTCTCCAGTTACTAAAATATAAGTCTTGAAGTCCTTTGGCCAGGTTTATTTTGTATATTACACTGCTTAATGCTATTGGAATTAGACATTTTTTTAGGTTGAGAGATCAAATGCAGCAGAGATATAGCTCAGCTAGTCATGTTATCAACCAATCTATCTGTGCATATACTGATCTATACATAGCAAACTGAATTCTATAATAAGAAATATTTTAAGAAATTAGAGTTCTATTTTTTAAGAATTTTTGTCTTCTCCAACAATTAACAATATTGTAAATATTTACTCAGCATAATTTCTTTAGTGATAGCATAGCCTAATTCAAAAAACATTTTGAGAAAAGGAAAATATGTTTCCATTCTTATTTTTTTCTTCTGCATCTCTTATTTATTTAGTTGATGAGGTCAAGACTTTGTCTAACTTTTTTTTTCTAATGAGATAATTTCATTTTTCTTAATTAAATTTTGTCTTTCCTACACAAATATTTCAAGTATTTCAATATATATTGAAAATACCCTACTTGTTATTCAAGAAAATGAATAGGTTTAATTTAAAAGCTAAATTTATGCACACCCTAGGAATTTTTTTGTACAAAGAGAAATGATGTGTAAATATGGTATTTCCAAGTGAGAAGGTTTGATCTGCAACATACATTTGAGCTCTGCCTGCATAATTAAGAAAGTAATGGACTCCTATGGCAGAACTAAATGACAAAACAGTCTTGGTAGCACTCAGGAGTTAACTGTTGATAACAAGCCAGAAATAATTATTATTCTGTTTAACAACATTTTAAGAAAACATACCCTAAATTGCATTTGGATCAACAAAGCCCATTTTATCCCCTTCTAAATTTCCTATTTCCTTTGAGGACCAGAAATGTATTTTACTTTCCCTACAGTGTTTCTGCTAAACAGTTTTTAATTGCCTGAAAGCAGAAAGCAAATCCAATAAGAAAACAACAAGAAATTATGTCCTTATCTCTGATGGCCCTGATGAAGAATGGCTAAGCCCCTACCACCCCCAAGGTAGATGTTTTCCTTCATATTCCAAGTGTTTTGGATGTTTGATGTTAATGCTACTGATTTATCTCCTTTCTGAAAAATAGATTAAAGGCTATAATGCTATGTGAATTAATTATTTAATACATTTGTGGGTTGGATGATTTCAATTTAAGAAATAAAGTTAAATGTTAATGAGGGACTAAGTTTATGATTTGATGGCTTAAGATGATTAAATATATGTTTCCCAGAAAAAAATGTGAGAATTAATGCTGCATTAGATTTGACGACCTCCAGATTCAAGATATACTGTGATACATTTTTCATATTACATTTTTGTTATTGGCATAGAAGTTATTTGGTGTAACTTCTCAAATTGGTCCTTGTTGCTCCTTCTATCCAGATGTATTCACAGAAGTGTAAAATTAGACCTAGGATAGAACCAAACACGACTGGAGGGGAAAAAGTCACTGTAATGATGTCTAACAATATTCTGCTGTACTCATAGATTGGTACCTAGACCAAATGTCATCAGAGTGGTTTCATTCAGCCAGTGATGAAAACAGAAGCATATCCACAGCCAAATATTAGGCAGAGCTCGGGGAGTCTTTACAGAACAGGGGGAGGAAGGATTATAGAAGCCAGAGGGCTCAAGAACACCACAAAAAAATCCCCACAGAATCAACTAACCTGGGCTCATAGGGGCTCACAGAGGCTGAACCACCAACCAGGGAGCCTGCATGGGACTACTCTAAGCACTCTACATTTATGTTACAGTTGTGTAGCTTGGTCCTCTTGTGGCACTCCTAACAAGTGAGCAGAAGATGTCTCCTGACTCTTTTACTGGTTTGGGGGACCCTACTCCTCATTCTGAGTTGCCTTGGATAGCATTAATATATAGGGAGGTACTTTGTCTTACTGCAACTTGATATGCTAAACTTTGTTGATATCCATGAACAGAAATGGAAGAAGAGTGGATTGGGAGATGGGAACAGATGGGGCAGTGTGGAGAGGAAATGGGAGGGGGAAACTGCAGCCAGGATGTGCAATAAATAAGTAAACAAACAAACAAACAAACAAACAAATAAATAAGTGAATAAATAGAAAGATAGCTAGATAAATGAGCAAATGAATAAATAAGGTATTTACACTTTTATTTAACATGAAATAAGAGTGAAAATAATGTGAGTATAACATTTTAAAATAAAAGCATATTACTCCAGTTATTATGACAGTATAAATTTAAGTTGTTCTTGTTTATTAAAAGAAGTTCCAAAGTACTAGAACTGAAAGACTGCTAACTCAGTTTGATTTTTTTCTTACATTTTATGTAATTTTTTTTTAGTTTTTTTCTATTAAACCTGCTATGAGTTTTTGAGAAAAAAATTGGTGGTTTCAAAACACATCACAAAAACTGTAGTAATCAGAACAGTAGTTTGTTGACATAACATAAAGCATACATATAGACTAAGAATAGAACAACAGAATAGAAAACCTAAAAATATACCCCCATATATTTGATCAAATACCATTGAATAAAACTGCAATTATTATATGATGAGAAAGAATTGTTCCTCCCACAAACAACCTTTGTCAAAATGGACATCCATATATGAAAGAGTGATGTTTTATGTTTATTTGTACCTTACAAAAAAATCATCTCAATTTCAAATAAACACATAAATGGTGACCAGAAACTATAAAACTCTCGAAAGAAAGAGTATGGTAAATATTTTTTTTTTCGTTTTTCATTATTCTTAGCAGTGACTTATTGGACATCCACAACAAAAGAATGGGTAATGAAAGCAAAAATAAGTGAGAGTGCATCAAAACCTAATTTTTGTCAGTGGGAAATAGAATGAGGTAAATTGGATTGTTTTAAAGTCTATATGGTTTTTTATACTCAGGAGTTTTCTGTATAGTATCAACCAGCAATAATGACTATATACTGACAATCTCTTAATACCAACTTGCGTTAGGAAATGAGTGCTAAATATTTCACTTATTTAACTATCAAAATAATTACATAGGTAAAACTTGGTATTTTATTTATTGAATTTTCTGCTTTGTATTTCTCTGTGTTTCTCTCTTCTCTCTCTTTTTAAGTATACTGAAGCAAAAAATATAGGAATTACTATTAGGGTTTTAATTTTGTCATATTGTAGTTTAGCTTATGACTTGTTTTACAAATCACAAATAATTTGACATAGAAATTAAAATAATTCTTTAATTTTCATTTAGTTGTTAACAGAACTAAATTTTTATAAATTTATACAAATATATAGACATTTAAATAATGAATTACTTTAATATTGCACAAAAATTTAAATTAGAGTAAACTTTTATTATGAAAATCTGTGTCTCCAAGTTCATGAATATTTTTTAATTTAGCACATACATATTAATAACCTTTAACATTTTCCAGATTTTGAATTTCAACTTGTCATAAGGTATGTTATACCTATCCTAAAAATTTTATTTAAAATACATACTGACACCCAATGGATATTAAGAAAAAAAATACAATCATGGTAGGTCACATATTAATGATATTTACCAAGCATTTAATGATAGCTCAGAGGTTAAGAGTGATTTCTCCTCTCCCAGAAGACCCAACTTCAGTCCCTGCACACATATCAGTATGTCCACAACCATTTAAAACTAGTACATCTTAGCTTGAGAAGATCATGTAACTTTAGGAACTGAACTTGATGAAAACCATACTTTGAACAACGTGTTTGGTCCATTTTTAAATTAAGTTGTTCATTTCTTGCTGTCCAATTGTAGGAGTAAAAATTATAAGCTCTTGATAAATAATTTACAGATGTATCAACCATTTCTAAAGGTTCCTTTCATTATTGGTTATTTTTGTTTGTTTGTTTTTCAAGACAGGGTTTCACTGTGCAACAGCTTTGGCTGTCCTGGAACTAGCTCTGTAGACCAGAGTGGCCTCAAACTCATAGAGATCTGCCTGCCTCTGCCTCCCAAATGCTGGGATTAAAGGCATGAGCCCTCCACCCGACTGAAGCCAGCCAATTTGAGACAAGCAGCTTTATTCTCATTTCTAAAGCCATTAGTGTCAATCCAAATGCTTCTGGCCGGGCGGTGGTGGTGCACTCCTTTAAACCCAGCACTTGGGAGGCAGAGGCAGGCGGATCTTGGTGAGTTCAAGGCCAGCCTCGTCTACAGAGAGAGATCCAGGAAAGGTGCAAAGCTACACAGAGAAACCCTGTCTCGAAAAATCAACCAAACAATGAATTTCAATGGTATTTTATTTATGTAAAAGATAGAATTTAGTTTTTTGCTTATATATTTATTATTTGGAGTTTTATGATTGATTTTTACATTTTAAAGCATTATCTTTTTATTTATTATACTATATGTTACATGACAGGCAGTATTTTCATTTGCGTATATAATGTACTTTGAGCATACAGCATGTACCTGCTACCCTCTCTTTCTCAACCATCCCTACCCCCATTAGATTTCTTTATCCCCATAGAATGTTTCACCTCTACTTTCATCTCTCTCTCCCCTCTCTCTCCTCTCTCTCTCTCATACATACACACACACACACACACACACACACACACACACACACGGACACGAACATGAACATACACACATATTTTTATACTATAATATAATATATATATATATATATACTCTGCTTGTCCCGCCTATACTTCCTGCCTGGCTACTGGCCAATCAGTGTTTTATTTATACAGAGCGATATCCACAGCACTTCCCCTTTTCTTTTTTTTTAAGGAAGGTTTTAACTTTCACATAGTAAAATTACACATAAAATTAAGTTTAAACTTGTATCAATAAACTAAAATCCATAACAATGTAAAACATTTTAAACAAGTTGTTGCTCTTTAAAAGTAGGTTCAACAATCTACCCTTTTATCCTATTATTATCTATACTATAATTTATTTTTTATTTATAAACTGTATATATTTCTTTTTCTCTCTCTTCCTAGCCTATGTACATTTTTATGTACATTGTAAAGAATTTAAAGTCTTGTTCCATCTGAACCTGTCTGATTGTGAATCTATTGTTTTAAACTGCAGCATTTCTAAGACTAAAACAGCCTCTGTGGCTACTGGCTCCGCCCACCTCAGCTTCCCAACATGGCGGTGGTACAGTTTACTGCCAGCTCTGGGTCTGAAGCCATGTGTACTATCAACTATCAGAAACAATTCTATCAAAGCAGCGTGTAGCCCAGAAACCACTTTTTTTAAAAAAAGAGATTGCATTTATAAAAATATTGGTTTTTTTCTGTCCCACGCCAGAGGGCTCTTTTGATTTGGGACACAAGAATCTCTTAACCATTTTTTTTAAGCAATATGTCTGGGTTTAGAGGAGGAGTGAGCCAATTCCATCTCTAAAGCCAGCTTGGTATATTTGGGTATTTGGGCTTAGCTTCTCTTACTACTTCCTTCTGGAGGGAGGCGCTGTATCTTATGGGGACACAAAGAAAATTTTAGGATTATGGAATAGTCCATGAGGGTGTATTGTCTGAGCCAGTTGCCTTCAAACCATTCTGGATTTGGATCATCTGGGCCATGGTGTCATTGGAGACCTTTCAGGGGGTCTTGGCTGGTCAAACCTGATGTATCTTAATCTGGAACAAATCCATAACCTCTGGCTTTCTGTGGAAACAAAAGCAGAGCCTCCTTTCCAAAGCAACATATCCTTAGATCCAAATTTTGAAGTCAAGGTATCTTTAGCTTTTACAATCAAATGTTTTTCCACAGTTAAGAATCCCAAAGACAACACAATCCAGATTCTCTGTGTAATATCCATCTTTACATGGCTTATTTTTTATATTACCTTTACTGTCTCTTTAAAGACTTTATTTTTAAAAACTACCTTTTTTATATAACTGTATATATTCCTTTTTCTTTCTCTTCCAAGCCTACATACATTTTTATGTACATTGTAAAGAATTTAAAGTCTTGTTCTATCTGAATCTGTCTGATTGTGAATCTATTGTTTTAAACTGCAGCATTTCTATGACTAAAACAGCCTCTGTGGCTACTGGCTCCGCCCACCTCAGCTTCCCAACATGGCGGTGTAGCCCACCCAGAAACCGCTTTTTTTTTTGTACTAGCAAAGGCTAAATCCACCACACAGCATAATGTGCTGCTTGTGGATGCCTCGTTCCCGCCATACTGCTGGTCAAATGAGCATGCCAGGAACCCACCAACTTGAGAGAGACAATTAGGAAGCTGTTTTTAGCTCCATTTTAGAATCTTTTTTCTCAGGTTTTAGGTGGAAACTCTTGCCAACCCATTGGGTGCCATTTGTAGCTAGAGTTTTCCTGCCTGGCCCACAGTCAGGACAAATCTCTCTCACCCGCCAGTCCCACAGCTGCTCAGACCCAACCAAGTAAACACACAAAGACTTATATTGCTTACAAACTGTATGGCTGTAGCAGGCTTCTTGTTGTCTAGTTCTTATATCTTAAATTAACCCATATCTATTAATCTATAAATTGCCAGGTGGCTCGTGGCTTCCCAGTATCTTAACATCTTCTCATGGCGGTGGCTGGCAGCATCTCTCTGCCTCAGCCTTCCACTTCCCAGAATTCTCTTCTCTGCTTGTCCTGCCTATACTTCCTGACTGGCTACTGGCCAATCAGCATTTTATTTACACAGAGCAATATTCACAGCATATATATTTACCAAAAGTTAGTTCTATTATCTTTCCGTGAATGGCTGTCAAAGTTGCCCCTATGTTGTATCACAGACAGGATTCAACTTAAGTCATGGACAAGATGTCAAATAACATTTTATATGGTATTTTCTCTTCTCTTCTTATTTTTTCAAAGACATGTCATTTATTCTTTTTGCTTTTTAATTACATTGGGTTAATAACTTGAGTAGTAAATGTGTCTATTTATAAAGTAGACACACACACGCATGAGGACAACTGTTCCTGTTTCATTGGACATTTAGACTGTACATTATAAGCTGTTCTTTGATATAGCTAAATGTGAATTTTCTTTTTTTTTTTTTTTTTTTTTGGTTTTTTCGAGACAGGGTTTCTCTGTGTAGCTTTGCGCCTTTCCTGGAACTCACTTGGTAGCCCAGGCTGGCCTCGAACTCACAGAGATCCGCCTGGCTATGCCTCCCGAGTGCTGGGATTAAAGGCGTGTGCCACCACCGCCTGGCGTGAATTTTCTTATAGGAGATCATTTATAGTTAGTGTTTAAGAACAATTTGGAAGGTGTCAGTCAGTCTGAAAATGGTAGGATATATTTTATAGGTAAATATTGTGTTGATTAAATGTATATTACAGTATATGGTTGCTTTTAGTTTCAACTTAATGAGAAAGTTTGTCATTATTTATCTTTATAAAATTCTAATGCTAAATTCTTTGAGTTCTGTATTAGTTACTTTTCTATTGCTATGATAAATCACCTTAACCAAAAACAACTTAAGCATGATTTTATTATGGTTTACACTTCCAGAGGATTAGATGTCTGTAATCGTAAAGGAAGGCATGGTAGCAGGACGAAGAAGCAGGTATAACATCAAATTCAACAGCAAAAAGGAAGTTGAGAAGGAATTAAAAATCAAGTGAAGGTGTAAATCCTTTAAAGCCTGCCCCCAGTGGCGTATTTCTTCTATCAAGTCTGTATCTCTTAAACCTACTGAAACAGTGTCCCCAACTAGTTCCAAGTCTTCTCATATCTGAGTTTGTGGAGCACGTTTTTCATGAAAACCAATGCAAGCTCTATCATATTAAATGGTAATCCATTAAAGACTGTCAATTGTTTATTAAAATACAGGCACTTTGTGTGTTTGCCTTAGAAGCAGGGAAAAGAACAGGTAAAAGGAGACTAACAAATGCAGGAGCACAGAAAATTATTTCTGTTCATTTTTTCATATTTTAAAAAATTATGAAAGAATTTTTTCCTCAGTAGATGAGAAGTCAATCTCTACTGAAATACAGCATAATTTGATGGTAATTGAATATATTTGTCTATCTTTTATATTAAATTCAGTAAAGAACTTTGTTGCTCCACAGTTCATGAGTTTCCACAGGTTTGACTAGCATCTCTGTACATTTTCCCACCATGATCTCGATGTTCCTTGCTCATAGAATTCTTCTTGTCTCTCGTCCACTGGACTTCTGGAGATGGCCTGTAGACCAATAGCTGGAGCCCCATGGACTAGGCCCTCTGGATAGGCAAGGCAGTTGTTTAGCTTGAACTGTTTAGGGGACCCTCAGACAATGGGATCAGAGTCCGTCCCTGGTGTGGGCTTTTTAGAGCCCAGTGACTATGGTGGGACACCTGGCACAGCCTTGGTGCAAAGGGGAGGGGCTTGGACCTGCCTCGACTGAATGTACCAGGTTCTGCTGAATCCCCATGGGAGACCTTGCCTTGGACAAGGTAGGAATGGAGTGGGGTTGGTTGGGAGGAAAGGCTGGGGGGTGGGAAGAGGGAAGATAGGGGATCTGTGATTGGTATGTAAAATGAATAGAAAATTTCTTAATAATAAAAAAAGAACTTTGTTGCTTACTTCAATTTTACTTAACATATTGTCCATAGTTCAAAACAACAAGCTATATTTCAAATGCCTTTAGTAATTAGCTGGTGAATTGATTCTCTGGGTAAACGCTTGAGTTTGATCCTCAATACCCAGATGATGAGAAAAGAAAACTGACTCTTGAAAGTTGTCGTCTGACCTCCATGCACATACAAGCAGGTACACGCTAAATAAATGTAACAAAAAAAGTAAAAAATTAACATCAACTGTTCCCATTGGATTTTGTTGTTTTTATATCAGTTGGCTGTTACAAAGAAAATGACCGACAAATGGTGATTTAAATAAATATAAGGTTTAATTTTAATTTTATTTTTGAGTCAGGATCTTACTTTGTAAGGTAGGCCTTGAACTCCTAGACATCTACCTCATATGTGCTGGGATTAAATATGTGCACCATCATACCCAACTAAGTACGACTTTTTATTACTGTTGTGACAAGAGATCTAAAGGTATTGAGTACAACTAGATAAAATAACTTACCCTTTTCAACCAAGGACAAAGGGGTTTCTCATTCTTATTCTGTCTTCCCTAGTATTTGTATTTCATTCAGATAATATTGTATGACTTTTCCTTTGAAGACATGAAAAAATATATGCTTATAAGAAACAGACTATAGTCATTATTCTACCAAAGTCCTACTTGGTGAACCAATGAATTATTTGGGGTTACTCACAAGAGTGTGAGTGAGGGGTTGGTTACAGGAGCATAGATGACACAAAGGCAGTTTTAATCTCAGAAAACACATACTTAGCATGGGTGACTACTCATAGAAGCTACTCCTTTGGATGTCTCTGAAGAACTTGTAGACAGTTTGACAAGTTGGTGAATCTCTTGTCTCTCCAGCAGTCCTTACTGCTTATATAACATTGGGGACAGAGGGATCTTGTGAGGCTTGAAAGTTTCAGCAACTTCCTGAGTCATAATGAGCCTCACTTCAGGATGAAAGCATTTCATTTCAGACAATATTACTGCACAACAAAGGGCTGCAAGATGGCTGCATCATCTCCAGGTATGTTGTTTTATAAACAGGAGAAAGAATATAGAAGAAGAAATACGATTTTTGATATTTTACATCAACTTACATTTTATGAATGAATTTTTGCAAAGGTGACTTTCAAAATATAATATTTAAGCTTCAGTATTATGTAATAAAAGAAATTTAAAAAAGGAATTCTGAAACTATTTAAGTTAACTAAATTGCTTAAACAAATTATCATGTGCTCCTTTTGATATTTGGAGGTAACTTCTTTTTTGCGATTAATATATTTGTATTGTAGGAATTTTATAATAAAATAAGTATTGTATGGTCAGAAAAAAGGAAAGTTGATGCAGAAAGGAATAATTCTACAATATTACTTGCCTTTATTTTGTAGACAAACATGCAGATTATCTAACGTAAGAATCAGAGCCTCTATCGCTTTATAGGCTCAGGTAGTTGTAGGGTAAAGGTTTAAAACTGGTAATGTCCTGGTTAATAGGTATTACTTATTGAGTATTGACCAAGTGATAGGAAGTGTCTAATTCATCAGGAGCCATCGGAATTCTAAACAATGTGCACTGATGAGAAAACCAAATACCAGTTGTTGAAAAACTCCTACCAAGTAATACTACTAGGATATATAGCCAAAGGCCATAGTTATAATAAATAAGGTAGACTGTTACCTTATCAAGTTGTATTTTATTTATGACAAATCAGAAGGATTTCTGAATGAGCCTATATTGCAAGGAGATATAAATGTTGTGGAAACATCAAGATACACTATCTCCAGAGATAAATATATATTGTCCTAAAAGTATTCTTAATTTCTACTTACTATAAAATTGAATTGAGATGCTTGATTACAAATCCAAATACCACTTAACAATCAAAATGGAACTTATTCAGCCTGTCACCTTGAGAATCTTACTTTTACCAAGTTCAAACAGTTCGTGAATAAAAACAATTTTTCTTGCAAGCATATAAAGTGTTGAACCTTGATTGCTTGGTAAATTAGTCATGAAAGGTCATTTTATGAAAACACTATTTTTAATCAATATGGATAAATCAGAAATAACATTAGGTAGTTTTGCCATAAAATCACTTTAAGTAATGAAAAGAACCACAGGACTTTGAAGCATTACTTTTATTCATATTGTGTATCCTTTAGCATTTATGCAAATACTGTCCAAAGTTATTCTACAAGCTTCATTATCATCTTGTGAGATTTCTTAGAAGAAGTCAAGCCAAGGTTGGCAATGAAAATGTTACTCTGTGTAAAACTTGTTTGATTGATTATTTGAAATAAGTTTGAATTAACGATGCTCATTTAAGCACTGGAAATAGGCATTATAAAAGTGAGCTAATGTGAATGTACAGAAATTAATAAAGCTGCAATTAAATGTTCCTAATTGTTATATAATCGTTGATGACATTTGGCAATGACATTATTGTTTACCAAAAGGAGTTCATAAAAATACAGCAGAAAAAGTAGCACCATTTTTTGAGTATCTTTTATACATAAGATTTTTATAATTCTGAGAATAGAATCCAGAGCTTCATGTTTGCTTACAGAATATTTTTATGGGACTAGAAGTTTAGTAAATTTGATACATGTGGTTCAACATTCTTAAGGTAATTCTTTTCATTTTCCTCCATTTTAGTGTACAGCAATGGCACTGAAATTTTTGAAAAGCAGAATCTCACCATAGATTCAAAGGCTCGAATTAATTGTTGAATTTAGTTTAAAACGCTTATTTTTCACTTTCTATTTGTCTTTTAATTGTAATTATATTTTTTGTTACAAAGTTCCCTATAACCCGGAATTGCCTAAATTTGTTGGATAGAGAAAGCTACTCTTGAATTTGTGTACTTCCTGTCAATATTGAAACAGTGCTAGGACTAGAGGCAATTGCCCCTGCACCCAGTTTATTTTATATTTAGGATAGAACCCAGGACCTCATGCATGGTAGGCAAATACTCTATGAACTGAATGACTCCACACTGTTTCTGGTTATTGTAGCAAGTTGACAAAGTTAAGAGTTTTAGGATAGAATCCAGGGCCTCATGCATGGTAGGCAAATACTCTATGAACTGAATGACTCCACATTGTTTCTGGTTATTGTAGCAAGTTGACAAAGTTAAGAGTTATGTGGGAAGAGGGAATGCAAATTAAGAAGATGCCTACATCAGGTTGGCCTATATGCAAGTCTATGGGGGCATTTCCTTAATTGATGGTTGATGAGGAAAGGCCTAACCAGCTTTGGGTATTGGCATCCCTGGGAAGGTCTTTGCGGGGTATAAAAGAAAGCACACTGAGCAGGCCAAGGAGAGCAAAGAAGAAAACAATGCTTTTCTTCCATGATACCTGCTTGGTGCTTGTTTCCTTGATGTTCCTTCAGTTTCTGCCCTGGATCCCCTCAAAAATGGACTATTATATAGAAGTGAAAGCCAAACCATTTCCTTCCCAAGTTCCTTTTGATTGTGGCCTTTATCACAGCACTAGAAACCAAACTACTACATCCAAGCTAAAAGAATATTTTCCAATTGGTATAAGAGTTTATCTTATGGTTTATTCATTTCTTCATTCTTTTGTCCATCCATTCATTTTCATTTTCTTTTGACATTTTTTCCATGTCTAGTCCTCCTTCCATAGTGACCATCCTAATGAATCAATTTTGTAAACTTTCTATGTGTGCTTGCACAATGAATATCAATTTCACATGAATGTAATTTTAATTTACAAAAGTTGCATTATATTATAGATTTTTTTCTTTTCTGATATTTTACAAATTCGCAAAATGCTTTCCAGTCACTCTTGATACAATATTTCTATCTAATTGTTTGCAAATAATGACAGCACAGAAGACAAGAAAGCTCTTCTGTTACTAGTGTGATCAAACTTTTCTGAAGTAGTCAATTCAGGTGTGCAAAATCGAAAGTGCAAGAGAGTAAACATGTAAGTTTTAGAGACTATATAGCTGAGTGTGCATTTATAGATGGCTGAAACTAATAATGTGAACTTGTATCGTAGATAGCAAAGATACGTGGTATATCTGAAAACTATCAAGAGAAGGGGGGTTGAACAACTTAAATCCCTAGAGCTTTGAGTTAAGACAATATATTCTTTTTGCTAGTAGCTACTATCCATTTGAAAATCAGTTCCTGCCTTAATATTCACTGAAAAAGTTTGTGTACCTGATTTGGAAGTTCTCAAGGGACTATGCAATCCTACATTACTATTTATGAACTTTCTGTTATCTGATCCATAAAATTGGATGTGTGTAGCAGCTTTCTACTTTTAAATGAAATGGTGTACATAAAACAAAGCCTCAGCAGGCCAGAATGCAAAAGTAAATAACTAATCCAGGCAGTTCAGACTTCCTTGATAGCTCTTCCTTTTATTTTAATGTATATCTAAGGTTACAAGGAGAGATTCTTATGACTATTCAGTGAAAGAATTAAAATGGTAAGCATGTTTTATATTTAGACTGCCATGATATGCTGGTATCACTGACAATGGGATGGTCATTAGACACTGTCATGGAGATTCCTGGAAGCTGGAGAAGGGGAATTTCACTAGCGTTCAGGACTTCAATTGTCTCACATCCACAGTACATAGAAAAAGATAAAATTTGAGTATAAATTTGTGATGATTTGTGGGCAGAGAGCATGGGAATGGATAGCTATGTGAGAAACAGAATGTCATTCTGTGATTAACAGAATCTTTCTTCACTACAATGTTACTCAATGGTATCTTTGAGAAAGTAATCAAGGTGGAAAATACAAAGGCTGAATATTTTCATCAACATAGGTTTCCTCTGATCAAGACTAATTTTGCTATTATCTCTACTAAATGGGTTATCTTCCAGAGTCTACTGCCAGAAAGTGCCAGTCATCTTGTGACAGAATGATTATATATTTAGTGCTTTTTAATACAGAGAAGGAAATAATTTGTAGTCATGAGAATATACCTATAATCCAGATGTAGTTTGAACAGCCATTAATATTGTTTGCTTTACATGCCCATACACTATCTATAAACAGGGGACTTATTTTTCAGAGAAAGAAATATGCTAATAAGCAGAAGCAAACATATACTAATGGTTGTATTTTCTCATCCAATTACCTAACAAAAATTATGATAAAATATTGAAAGATTTTGCTTAAGTTTCAGTTATAATTTCAAATCTTAAAACCCTTGTATGGTATTAAGATATTGTCATACAGTGTGATTTTCATACCTTGAAGTGTCTGCCACATATGACACCTTCTCTCTCACATCCTAAATATTTAATTTTTTAGATTCAAGTGATAAAAGTATGAGTGTAACTGTGTTTTTAAAAACCTAAGAACTTACTAGAAGATTGTGTTTCTCAATGCTGACACCTTTGAGTTGATACATTAAAAGATTCTGATATGTAATAATATAATGATGTTAGGAAAATTGTTGTGTTTCTGTTAGATGGAGCTGAAAATGCAGATTGGTTATAATGATAATGATGAATCTGTAAGTGGAGAAGACAGTGTGTTATCAGCCAGAATTGTTCATTGTGCCTATTCATGGAAAACCAGGTTTGTTACATCACAAAAGCAAACCAAATTATTCAGAACACAAGATATTTAATGGATTTTCATCACATATTCTTTTTTTTTTTTTGGATTTTCGAGACAGGGTTTCTCTGTGTAGCTTTGCGCCTCTCCTGGAACTCACTTGGTAGCCCAGGCTGGCCTCAAACTCACAGAGATCTGCCTGGCTCTGCCTCCCGAGTGCTGGGATTAAAGGCGTGCACCACCACCGCCCGGCTCATCACATATTCTTGCTATAATAACTGTGGTAGACAGAAATCAACAACAAATAGAACCTGATGCTCTACAATCCTAGAGCTTCAGATGATCAATAGGCTATGTTAATCCTCAATTACAACTTGAATTTGAGGCCAGCCTAGGACATCTGAGACCATTTAACAACAAATGAAAACACAAAGGGTGACCAGGACTACAAAATTTGAAGATATTCAACAACAAAAATTCATATGATAATAAGGACCAGAAAGTCTAAAGATATGAAAATAAGGGTTATGAGTGCTTCACTCAGTAGAAACTTTTTTAGTGAGATTTATGCAGGAGATAAGTTGATATAGAATTGCTGTGGGATGGTCTGTTTGTCAAGTGTGTTGCTGATTGGTCAATAAATAAATCACTGATTGGCCATGGCCAGGCAGGAAGTATAGGCAGGAGAAGGAGGAGAATAAAGCTGGGAAGTGGAAGGCTGAGTTAGAGAGACACTGCCAGCCGCCACGACGACAAACAGCATGTGAAGATGCCGGTAAGCTATGAGCCATGTGACAAGGTATAGATTAATGGAAATGGATTAATTTAAGCTGTAAGAACAGTTAACAAGAAGCCTGTCATGGCCATACAGTTTGTAACCAATATAAATCTCTGTGTTTACTTGGTCGGGTCTGAGCGGCTGTGGGACTGGCAGGTGAGAGAGATTTGTCCTTACTGTGGGCCAGGCAGGAAAACTCTAGCTACACAGATGGTTCACAGAAAAGAGAAGCTGTGTCTTTGTCTTAGACCTGATGATCAGGCAAAGCAGAAATGATAATGGCTACGTGATCTCATAATTATCTACATTTTTCCTACTAAAGGGGTACAATGTTGCAAATTTTAAGAGAGAAAATGAATTAAATTGGGCTTTTGATGGCCCTCGTGTTAATAATGTCTTTTCATCCAGATAAGGATGAATGATTACTAAAGAGCAAAAGGGATAGACTAGGCTAAAATTTCACAGCTTACTGCTCCAACAGATACTCTTTTCTTTTCTCTGATTTCTTCTGTACGAAGAAGTTATAGTTTTAATTGACTAGAGTGAGCTTAGGGTATTTTCTCTTAGGCTTTTGGTCACTATACAGGAGAAAGGGGTAAATAATACAGTTCATTCAGTTGGCTCAATTCTTTTCAGTCATATGTGTTCCCTGGCTGCATTCCTCTGTTTAATCCCACAGATAACTATGGAAAATTCTGTTATAGCATTAGCATTACATGCCACAGAGTCTTCCTAACTGTACTCTGCATTTCAAAAATATTTATGTGTATGGATATCTTGCCTGCATGTTTATCTGTGTTCCATGTGAGTGGGTGACTAGTGCCCACAGGAGGACATAAGAGGAGTTCAGATCCCCTAGTACTGGAATTCCAAATGGTTATTAGTCACCAATAAGTGCTGGTCCCCTGGAAGAATAGTCGATGTTCTTATCCACTGAGCTCCCTATACTCTGACTTTCAGCTTTTGGTCTTATGGATGGTAAGAATTTTGTTTTTGACATCCCCAGGATACTTTATCATGACATACTTCTTTCTCTCAGTACTCCTCACACCCATAAACATTTCTTTCAATAACCTCTTTTGAATGTTCTATTTGTTTTTTTGACAAGCCTATAGTAAATGTAGTCATCAGTATCTATGATAATATTCAAAACCAAATTATTTGAACACTTTAAAGAAAATATAATTTAGCAATCTTAGTTGTCAAATTCTTAATAGAGAAAACAATAAATTCCCTTGTTTAGCTATAACATCTGTAGTTTAGTATATTCATGAGAGTAAGAGGCTCATTTTATAGTTTTATATAGAAATGTATCTTCTTTCATCATGTATCTATTCCCTCAGAAAATCCTCAATGTGTGGTAACTTCTCTTACTGAAAAGGATGTTTGTCCAGAGGCAGAAAATCCACAGATGTTGTCATTTTAAAGTGGCTAACATCTGGTCATGTCTCAGCTGCTAGTTAAATTGATCCAGATATTCACAAAGTTCTGCATGTGCACACTCTGCCCATGTTACCTTTCTATCATTAACTTATTTCATTTCCCAGTGTACAGTTCCTTAAAGATAGAAATATAGTGAACCAGAAGGGAATAGCCCCCTGACAAAAGTAGAAAAGGAAGGATCACAGTTCTCAAGGTTTTGACTGTTAATGCCATAGAATCTTGTAAAATTCATTTCACTGGCTCCCAAGTTGTTGCATATGTTTGATACAATAACTTTGGGCATTTGGCACAGGATGCCAGTATAACATTTAAAGTAGGATTTAGTTAAGATTGTTTGGATAAGTGTGATAATCCTCTCATTATGGTCTAAAAAGTTACTCAATTTTTTCTTGCTTTCACTTTAAGTTCCTAGCATATAATTTAGATGCTAGGTCTCAAGGTGCTGTGAGGCTTAATTAATCATTGTCTGAAATATGGCTTGAATTGGAAGCCCCCCAGGAGCACTGTGACTCACTGATTCCCCAAACACCAAGATGACAGGAAAGTTAACATTACTGTTTAAAACAAAGTTCCTGGTGATTGCATGAAATCAACACTGGGTCCCTAAGTATATGAATAATCATAATTGTATAGAAGATTGATGTGTATGTCATCATATTTATCACCCAGGAGAATGTACTGTAGGAAGGTAGTTTATGACCTTTGTTGTAGTTAAATCTCTCATCTTACTGATACACAGATGAAACATTAATAATAGAAAAGAGCTCAGAAAATAGAATACACCAATATTAACTGTATTCAATAAACAGAGACCCCAGCTCATCAACAAACTAAATTCCAAATGTTCATTTATTTGTTTGCAATTTAGAGTGCATTTTGTCACAGAAATAATGTTGTATAATAGTAATAAGTCCCCAGGACAATCCACAAACCATATTTCATCTAGGAAAAAAAGATGCATTACAATGAATATCCATGAAAAAATATTGAAAATAGTAGTTTTATAGAGGCATCTTAAGTAAAATAGTATTTTGTGGCTAATATGAAAAGTGAATTACCAAATATAAAATTATTGTACATAAAAGTTCTTTTCTAGCTATAGAATAGAGAGAATGAGAAGTAGGAAGGACTCTAATCCACAGTGTGTCATTCAGGAGTCACAACCCCTTAGGGTATCAGGAACTTGGGTACTTATAAAGAAAATGAAAAGACTGAAAATGGCAGGAACTAGTGTGAAAAGAGAGAAAGGGGTCCAAACAACATCTGTGTTTGGAGCTATGCTACAATGTTAGAGTGTTCATACATGTCATGTGAAGGAAAGTGTGGTATCCCTAAGGAAAACCAGGAGGGATTCGTATCATCTGCCACTTCCTTGAAATACCCCCTTTCTCTTGTCAAGATTCTTACCAAATAAAAAATAATCAGTCCTGGCTAGGCCCAAGACTTTTAGGAAAGGTCAGTGTCTCCCAAGTGCACTAGATAGTGGCCAAACAGAATTATCTGTGGAAAGAACCTGCTGCCTGCACATATGCCAAACCAATTATTTCTTGGAACACTTGCTATAAAACATAAAAGAAGCTAGCAGATTGCTGATGCCACTACATATGTAGCAGAAACTCTAAAGCCCCTCCCCCTGCAGTAAGTAAAATGCAGGAGAAGCAGAATATATGTTGAGCCTGACAAGAACTTCCCTCCTTATGTCTCTCCCCCTTTGCTTGTAAGTTTTAATTAAGATTATGTCACCAGTGCTATCTCTAATGGTAATGTGTCATAAACTAATATGCATAATTAATTTAGCTCTTTATATATGTATATACATATATATGCTTAAAATATTGTGGCTCAAAAAATCTTGAAAATAGTCATCTGAGTTGTATATGTTGTTTTTCAAAAGAGAAACAAAATAATATTTCAAATGACTTATCAATACATGCTGTTAAAATCCTTTGATGCTACCCTTTAAAATAATAAATAATCTTATTCTTATAAAATGACACTATACCCTATTTTAAATATTTATCAAGAATATGTTAATTTTGTAAAAGGTGACTTTCATTATGATATTCTCATACATGTGCTGATTATAGTGATTGCTGAATTGATTGCATTAAGAAATATCTAAATAATTAAGAAAACACATCTGTAGATGAGTCTGTGAAGGTGTTTCCAGAGGTTATTAAACCATGACGTATTATGGTTGGTTTTAGTGTCAACTTGCTACAAATTATAACCACCTGAGTAGGGAATCTCACTTAGAGAATTGTCCTGACTGCCTTAATTGACATGGAAGGACCTACTCAAATTCTAGATGGTACCTTCTGGTAGCAGCCCAGCTTAAAAAGGGGGGAGTGTATTTCAGAAGGAAAATTATTCTTGCCTTTGCCTCACTTGGCTATCCCTCTTGCTACCCATACAATGCTGCTAATGAACCTCAGGAATTATCTGTCAGTGCCTCTACAATTACAACTAAAGGTGAAATAGAGGCTGTTCTTGCTGACTCCTTCACTGATAGCAAGCTTTCATTGTTATTATTTTAAAGGTAATTTTATATATATATATATATATATATATATATAATCTCCTTGGTTATGTGTGACACCAGGAGATGGGTCTAGAGAAAGAGTTGTAAGGATGTACTTCTCTAGTAGGTTACTGGTATCTAGTACTGGTACTTTAGCTTGATGAAACCCATGGTCAATAAGACTCCTCAGATATCCCAGAACACTAAAAGTACAGACAGAGCAGTATAAGCAACTTTGAACAAAATTACAAAAGAAAAAAAATTAACTGAGTAATAAAATTGGCTGGCTTCAGATATACATAAACTACCTAACAATTTCTAAGTGTAGACTGGAAGAAAATTTTTGCCCCTGCAGCTTTAGATCTCAAGTTGCATACAATTCCAAGCCCTGATTATATGGTTAGCTGAGTTACATTGTAAATTCAATTGACAGCCTTATATACTGTCAGAAGTTAACAAAAGGGCACAGATTGGAAAAGAATATGATTCTGTGCCTTGGGATGGATGATTTGAGTGTATCCTAAGTAGGTGAAAAACCCTGAAACCTCAGAGTCCAAAGAGTCCACTTTACTGGAAGAAATAAACTCCTCACCCCTGGGAAAAGATGCATCTTTACCCACCCCCACCCCATCAGTGTTGTCCTCTCTGCTTTTTCATAAGAGAAGTCATCCTGTCTTATCTGTATCACAGATGTCCCTCAGAAACTACCTATAATAGGATTCAAGGCTAAGAAAAGTGAATAGAAAGTGTCATCCAGGATAAGGTCTGCTACATCACTGAAGAACTTAATGAATTTACTAATTCATTCCAACAGAAGCCTGGAGAATATGCATAGCAATGGATTTAAAGGGTATAATTTAATGGTGGAAGAAACATAAAAGCAGGTGTTCTATTGAAATGGATCCATTGAACATGGATTCTATGTTTAATATTGAGACTCACACAACTAAAAAGAGGTACCAAGAGTTAATTTGATGGATTAGTTGAAGCACTTGTGAAAAGATGACCACTGAGAAGGAACTAGATATGTCTAATGTTACTTGGTTTAAAGTTGATGAAGGAATTTATGATTTAGAGGTGAGGGCTCTGTACTAATCAAAGCATTAATACATTTACTTCTGTTTGGCTTGTTTACTTTTATTTTTGTGTTACTATATATGTGTAGTGCATGTGATATATGTATGTAAGTATGTGTTTGTGCACATCATGTGTATACAAGTAAGCATGCACATGCGTATATGTGTAGAGGTTGAGGCATCTTCCTCTTTTCCATATTATCTTTTGAGACATGGTAAACACTTCAAGGACTGAGCCACATTTTCAGCCCTAAATGGATTAATCTCTCAATAGTTTCATGACCCTTTCTGAAACTTCTGGTTTTTTGTTTTCATTGTTATTCATCTAGTATTAGCAAACTCATAAAATTTATGTGATAATCTCTTTGCTGCTTTCACAATTTAGCATGAAACCAAGGTTAATTTTGTGATATAAAGAGCCCAAGGAATGTATATGAATAATTACACACTAAAAAGCGAAATCTGTATGTGCAATGTAAATCTGGTATCTAATCGAAAGTTCCAGAATTCAGAACCATCTATAAATCATCTATAAATATGAGGACTGTTGTGAAACATATGTTGAAAATTCCACACCTGACCTCCTGTGGTTGTATGGATTCTATAAAGTTCTTTCATAAACTTACCTTTATGATATTTACATGATACATACAGTAAAGACAAATGAAGTTCCACATCATTTGGAACTGAAACATCACAATGTGCATCTGTAAATATTTCAGTATGCAAGAAAGAGCATTTCTGATCTCATGCATTTCAGAAAATAGACAATTAATACATATATATATATATATATATATATATATAATGTACAGGTTAGAAATATTTGTTTTAGAATAGTGTACTCTGTCCATGGCATGGCCGTTGTACTCTTAGACTTGTAGCTGCTGTGGTTGTCCACACAAGACCTACACAATGTTGTTCCTGTTTATGTTCATCATATAAATAGAAAAAGGCTCAAGACTCCCCATATTTCCTTGAGGATTTATAGGCAGTTGACCTTTGCTGGATAGAAGAAAGATTTTCTTCAACAATGCAGCCACTTGGAAGTTGCTTATAATCCAATAAATAATCTCTCATCCATGTTTCTGTAAATAACACTAGTTAAAATATTTGGTTCAAGAAGCTACACACTTAATATCCAACAGTTTCATACACACACATACAAAAACACTCACACACACACACTCATACACATGAGCAGTAGGTGATATAGCTATGACTGAATGTACACAGATAAATCAAAGCTCTAAAAATTATATAAATTTTATGACAATATATGATTTACTTGCTAAGATTCAATCATTGATATTTTCATTTTGTAACCTGTCTTGTAATTCTTATACCACTACTAAGTACAAAAAGATGAGATTAAGTAAAACAATGGACATTTTCTTTTTGGTAAATTGTGTTCCAGAACAGGATGAATCTATAACTGTAATATGAATCCAAAGAGGTCTTTCATAAGTTTCTTGCTATGTCAGTAGTATGAGGATGAAATTTTCATCAATTATGCATAGGTCTTTTTCAGAAATTCTGCAAGGCATTAAAAATACATGTGCCTGAAGTGATACAGGGAAGACTGTAGTATAAAATGACTATACATTTATATGGGTGTAATACTAAAAAACAAAGAAAACCTAAAAATAAAGTTCACAATTTTTCTTGCAAACAACTATGCATAAGCTCATTGGTTCAAGAATACTTAATAATTGGGTTTAGAGCATTTTACTGTCATTTAATTGTTTTAAAATGTCATACTCTTGGAAAATAATTCATACAAACAACTGTTGAGTATATAAAAAATGACACAAACAGAGTTTTCTTAAAGTAATAGACTATAAAGTCACTCAGGCCTTTTTAGGTTTAAAGCAACAAACATATATAGAGATTTGTCGGTGAAGTTTTCTCTGGTCCTGCCCAGCCCCACAGACCCACAGCCGCATATAAAATAATCACTCAGTAGTTTATATTAATTAAAACTTCTCGGCTATTAGCTCAGGCCTACCACTGACTAGCTCTTACATTTAAACTCAGCTCATTTCTGTTAATCTATATGTTGCTACATGTTCTGTAGATTTATCTGTGTGCCATTACATGCTGCTCCCTGGATAGTGGACTAGCATCTCCTGATTCAGCCTTCCTCTTTCCAGAATTCTCCTTGTTTGCTTATCCTGCTTATACTACCTGCCTGGCTACTGGCCAATCAGTGTTTTATTAAACCAGTATACAAAAGCATTATCCCACAGCATTTCCCCTTTTCTGTTTAATTAAAAAGGAATGTTTTAACTTTAACATAGTAAAATTATGTATAAGAAAACAGTTTTCAAGCAAGAATTAGAGTTACAATATCTAGTCTATATTTGACAAATTCAAAGAAAATATTCTATTTATTCTATTTTTGTGAGTCTAAAGTTTCATATCTAACTTATCTTTTATCATAATTAAGGAAAACCACAATTATAACTATCTAGTCTTCAACTACATCAAAAACCTCAGAAGGATATAATATTACCTAAGTAAACAGGAAGAGCATTGTAAGCTATTTCCAAAAATCTAGAATGACAGAGACAACTGGCTGCCTGGACAGTGATCCAAAGTTTCTCCACAATGCTCGGGCATCATCTTTAGCCTATAGGCTTAGCATATCTGACAGACTCATTTTTGAAGTAGGATATACACAAGGCCCACTGCTTGTCCTCACATTTGGTGTGAGTATTCCATGTACCAGAGAAACCTGAATTCCACCAGTGTCCTGTCATGATTCAGGATTTTAAATTCTGGAAATTGCTGGTGTTTTTGGAATTCAGCTGTCCATTTGTCTCGGCTTGTGGGTGGCTTCATCTCGGCATCCCATTCTTCTCCACATCCCACTCTTCTTGGCTTGTGGGTGGCTTCATCTCCTTTATTAAATGCTAGTCTACCATTGAGAGGTTAGATTCCATAAGCCTAGTTACTCTTTCAAGAATAACTGTTTCAGTTACTGTTCTACTGGACACCAAAAGCCATTGATCCATTGCCTGTTCAACTGCTTTCAAAGAAAGGGGCACTGTTCCTATTCCAGATTGCAAAGGCCACTTCAGTGATGGTGTCATATTGTCCTGGCCTCAGAGGACACCTGTTGCTAAAGCCACAACCACACTTGTTGTGGCAAGGATCAGTAGTCCTTTGTTTTGTGTCCTGTTGGTCCATTTTGGAGAGCATACTATCAGCAGTCGATGCAGGGTGCTTTGTTGCGTAGTGGCTAACTTTGCCACAATGGAAGTTAACTCTATATGCAGTTTCTTCAATGCCTATATCTTCTCTGAGGTAGATTGGTGCAAAAAACTGTTGACTACATAAAAAAATGACACAAAGAGAGTTTTCTTAAAGTAATAGACTGTAAAGTGACTCAGGCTTTTTTAGGCTTTTAAGCAACAAACATATAGAGATTATAAGATACCATTTTAAAATTTAGGAGGAAATGACTCATCAATTCTGGAGATAATATTTTATTTGAGAAAGTTGGGAAGTAACTGACATTTTTAGTTCCTAATCAACCTATCAAGATTTTTTGTAGTACATACTTTTCCCCAGTATAATGCATCTTCATCTGAAGTCATTTCTAGCAAGGTTTATAAAACCAAAATACATTAGAAAATCAGGTTGCTTATAAGAGCTACCCAAATCCTAACAATAAGTTCACTGTACACTTGGATATTTCAAATACCATGTTTATATTCATTATTTTTAATTTAATTTAATTTAATTTAATTTAATTTAATGTGCCTGAGTGTTTTGCCTGTATGTATGTATGTATGTGTACTAAGCACATGCCTGCTCCCAGAGGTCAGAAGAGGCTGTCAGATTTCTTGGAGTTAGATTTATTAATGGTCGTGTGCTACCACATGGATGCTGGGAACCAAACCAGGATCTTTGGTAAGAACCACAAATGTTCTTAACCACTGAACTATCTCTTCAAATGCACATTTGTATTATTAAGCTATATTATACATTATGCTATGGTTATTAAATCTGTAGGTAATTGGGTTCTTAATGTGATTTACAAACTACACATTTGTTTTTGTATTTTCTTTATTTATTCATTTTATTATTATTTTGAGAAAAGTTTCAATATAGGCCAGGTTGGCCTCAAACTTGCTATGTGGCTGAGGATGACATTGAACTCATGATACTAACTCCTCTGCCTAATTACAATGATTATAAATATTTACCACCAGGCTTGAATCCTTTATTGTTCTTAAAAAATAACAGTGCATAAAGTACTTAGGAATCTAAACATTTGTTATACTTTGTGGTACAGAAAATTATATATATATTTTTTTATTCTGGTATGTGTTTTGTTTTTGAAATTTATTTATTTTTTAAAAAGATTCTTTTTTCATTTTACATACCAATCCCAGTTCCCTCTCCCTCCCCTTCTCCCACCCCATTACCTCACCCAATTCCTGGTCTTTCAGCTGGGGAACATGCATGGGACCCAACTAGGCCCTCTGAATGTGGGTGACAGTTATGAGGCTAGATCTGTTTGGGGAGCTCCTGGCAGTGGGACCAGGACTTATCCTGGGTGCATGAAATGGCTTTTGGGAATACATTCTCTAGGGTGGGATAACTTGTTCACTCTTGAAACAGCAGGGAGGGACTTAGTCCTGCCTCATCTTAGTATGACAGAATTTTACGCAATTTTTTTTTGCTATAGAAAGTATGCAAACTGATAATGAACATACTGCATAGAAGACGCATTTAGCTTTATTACTGAAAAGTACATTGATAACTTCTATCAGGATAATCCTGCCATAGGAAAGTATTATGTATCACTGGGAGTTATAGTTGGTGTATGTGCCCGTCACATGTGTCCCTAAATCCATCTTTTTTCTGGATTATCATATTCATTAATAATATCTCAAAACTATATCACATACTCAGGATATCATTTTTTTGTTTGTTTATTTTTTTTGAGACAGGGTTTCTTTGCGTAGATGTGACTGTCCTGCAACTTTTTCTGTAGACCAGGCTGGCCTCCAGCTCACAGAGAACTGCCTGCTTGTCTCCCATGTGCTGTCAGAATATCTTTTAAAAATATTGTATAGTATTTTATTTCTTCTTTGAGAATTTAATACAAGTTTACATATTTTAACCATATCTATATCCCACTTCCAAGCCAATTCTCCTCAGACCACTCCCAATATGTTTCCCTTTTAACTTCATGTCCTCTTCTTTTTTGTTCTTTCTAATCTCACTGAGCCCAATTAGTGTTGCAAATAGGTACATAGATGTGGGACCATATTAGTGATCATACACCAAATTAAAAAGTGTCTTTCACTTCTCCAACAGCCATCAACCACCAATAGCACTTCATCTTAGAAACAGGGCCTTATGAGCCCCTCTTCAATCCATGCTGGAATTGTGACTGGTTTGAATAAGGGCAATGCTTTAGTATTTCTATTCCTTTGGTACAATACCATGACCAAAACCAACTAGACCACGAGAGGTTTTATTTCATCTTATATTTCTAAGCCACAGTCCATCACTGAGGAAATCAGGAAATAAATTCAACCATGGCAGAAACCTAGAGGCATGAAGTGAATCATAAACCGTGCTTACTGGCTTGTTCCTCAGAGCTTTCTCAGTCTTCTGTATAGATGTAGTTGAAAGTTTTCCTGTGCTCACCAAACTTCAAGGTCCCACAGTCACTTATAAAATTCCTGTGTCCCCCTGGTCCTGCCACCACTCAGACTCAAGTAAACACACAGAAGCTTATATCAACTACAAATTGCATGACCACAGGCGATGGCCCAAGCTTCTTGCTAGCTAGCTCTTATATCTTAAATTAACTCATTTCTATTAATATATAAATTGCCACGTGTCCATGGCTTACTGATCTGCTGAAATATTGTTCCTTCCGTGGTGGCTGTCATCTCTTTCTGGTCTGTCTTTCTTATCCCTCTCTGTTTGGATTTTCTGCCTACTTCTAAACTGCCTTGCCATAGGCCAAACAACTTTATTTATCAACCAATCAGAGCAACATATTTTCACAGAATACAGAAAGACATACCACCTACTATGATTTGGGCCCTTCTACATCAATTACTAATCAAGACTAAACCCTACAGAGTTGCCTAAAGGCCAATCTTATGGAGGCATTTTCTCAAAATTCCCTCTTCTCAGATATGTATAGGTTTGTGACCAATTAACAAAACCAAACAGCACATTCAGGTAAGCACAGATGTTGTGAGTTCATAAGTACAAGAGCCATCACCTAGTTGTTACATTATTTCTGCCTCTTTTTCACGGAATTTTCCTGAACCTTGTGGGCAGGATGATCTAAATGTTTCATTTAAATATTTCATTTAGGGATGAACACTCACAGTCAGCGTGATGAACAGTTAGGAGCCTCTTCGGTTTTCACAGCCCACTGA
Source organism: Peromyscus eremicus (assembly GCF_949786415.1). Taxonomy (NCBI): domain Eukaryota; kingdom Metazoa; phylum Chordata; class Mammalia; order Rodentia; family Cricetidae; genus Peromyscus; species Peromyscus eremicus. The sequence continues at coordinate 70,103,659 of NC_081439.1, forward strand.
AAAATTAAATTTCTCTAACCAAAGTTTATAAGCAGTACAGATCTATGGGTATAATCATAAATATTTAGAAGACAGTTTGACAGCATAATTGTTTAGCAAAATATTGTAGGAGGTTCTTCATCAAGGCCTAGAACCTCCAGAGCCATGGACTTTTGATCAGTTTTACAGTACCAAGACTAAATGTCCTACTGTGGAGATAGCCTCAAATCCAATCCAAGAGTTGTATGCTACCATCCTATAACAGTTATGTGTCTGTTGTTCCAGTAGGCACAATTTGGCCGACAAGTAAGTGTTTTAGGATCCACTTCTGGATAAGACCACTGAAGCCTTTTGTCCCATATCCAATTACATTACACCATAAAAGCTAGCCTACAGTAAGAAAGTTTCCTAGTCAGTTCAAGATTGAAGTTACTATGTCTCACATACAAAGTGAGTGGTGTCTTCTTTTAGCTATAGTTGGTGACTGAGAGAATGACACTGTGATATTTTGAGGGTCTCTAGGACCTCCCTGACCAATAACTCATAGGTAGCTATTCTATGTCTGCACATATGATTTTCATTTAATAACTCATATCTTTTCTGGGGTCAGAATTGTATACCTGTGAAGAGTACCTCCATCCAATTATTTTTTTAAATACATGTATATCTGGTAATGATGTTATAAGGTATGGGTATCAATAGAGCTTTTTCATACATGTTTAGTTTGGTTATCATATACATTACCTCTTCCTCTTCCCGACCCCTCAGTTCTATCCCCCTTAAAACTTTAGCTCCAAGTTCCCCCTTCTTTAATATGCCATATGTTCTACTAACATAAAATATTTTTCACTACATATAAAAATTTATTCATAAATTTTCTGAATCCATTTGAGTAAAATCGTTTTGATGTAACTCAGTAAATCATTCAGGATGCTTGTTTTACTATTGCTACTCGGGCCTATTTTCAGTTGCAATGAAGGATGCCACAGATCTGCTTCTACTGTAATTTTTTGGATTTGGCAATGTCATTTCTTAAGAATTTAATGTGTGTCCAGGATGTTTTGGTTTAATGACTCGGAGCATCCTGTTACCTTGATTTAAAGCCAGTAGCAAACTTTAGTAAAAGTAATCCTTGAAAATTCATGCTTAACCAAGCTTATAGGTCCAGATTTTTTAATGGGACCCCAGGTATGGTATTTGGCTGCAAATCTAGTCTCTTGAAATGCATTTTGAAAATTTATTGCTGTTCCTTCTTTTTAGAAGGTTTTTTTTTTTTCCTTTGGATATGCTTTATTTAGAAAGGTGATCTGTATCTTCCCAGTAACAGTGAGACTAAATATTCTGGAAATGTGTAGCACTCTTATTACTTAAAGTATTTCTGACAATGACTTAAATTTTAAATCTTTTTAAAGAATATATCTATGGAAATTTAATTAGTAATTTGTGCTTTAGGTTGTCTGTAACTGGTACAAATATTCTAGTTGTTACTTGTAGCAGCCTCTCCTTTGGGCCACTAACCAGCTCCCAAATCATGATACGGAGAGTTGTTACTAGTTATGAAGGCTTGTCCTTATGCTTGTCCCACTAGCTCTTATAACTTAAATTAACCTGTTTCTTGTCCTCTACATTTTCCCCCAGGCCTTTTACCTTTCTTCTTTCATTCTGTGTGTCTTACTCTATGTCTTGCTGGCTGGTGGCTGCCTGGCTGGCTAGACCCTGGCATCTCTCTCTCTTTCTCCCTCGTTCTCTCTCTCTCTCCTCTCTTCTCTTGAGTCTAGGTTCCTCCTCCTACTGATTCTCTTTGCCTGCCAGCCCCACCTATCCCTCTTCTGCCTAGCTATTGGCTGCTCAGCTTTTTACTAGACCAATCAGGTGCCTTAAGCAGGCAAAGCAACACAACTTTACATAGTTAAACAAATGCAGCATAAACAAATGTAAATCATCTTTGTCTAGTTAAATAATCTACAATAGTAACTAGTAGAAATTTGTCAGATATGTTATGTTCATGCTTTCAAATCATATGTATTCCTTAGTTGGAGTAATTCAGTTTCCTACATTTTGGGCTAACACATAGATGTTTCTTCACCTCAGCTTTTCACTAAGAGGGGAAGGATTTCAGTTCTGCAAAGTATTTCTTTTCAAATTCCCACCAATATTTGTTATTTATCTGAAAAAATGGGGACTATGAATAATCTTTCTTTTTACAATGATATTTGTTGATATTAAATACAAATGTTTGCTTTATAGGACTCTCCTCTGAGCCAAACTGCCACCATCTTCATGAGTTTAGTTGCGTCCATTTGCAAAACATCACCACTGCTGGGTTTAATGACTGTTGAGGTTTCCTCATCAAAACAGGTGTTGGGAGGGCTTAGGACCCTCACGGGATTACCTAGCTACTCCTTCAAGACAGATGTTTGAAATTCTGTTCTAATTGTATGTGTCTTTTGGAGGTGCTAGAGGTATATAGCCTTGGAAGGATTGAGAGGGGCCCCCATTTAGTCAAACAAGAAGTCATCGTGCTGGTTGCAGACCTTCCAGTATGGCTGCTCACAACCCCTCACTTATGCACTGTAAGTAATCCTAACAAATTCACTGGTACCCAAGGATGAACACTGGTGAAGTCTTATTTTGGTTAGTCATTTGTGGGAGCCCACAAAGATTCCAACTTGTGGTTTGACTCAAGGTCAGGGAGTCAGAGTTTATGTTGCTCTCCCAGCCTGCATAATAGGATGCAAAGGTGTCTTATACTTCAAGGCCTAATCACAAGATGCTTTGTTGTGGGGCATGGTTACCAGATGTTTTGAAGGGTCCACACATGGTTATATGTTGTGCTTTGATCTTGAAATGGGGAGGTTTTTTTCCCTCTCCCCTTGTAGTGTATAAAAAGCCCATCAGAAATAAACTCAAGGCTGCTGGGTATTGACCCAGAACCCTCCTGAAGGTATCCTTTGTCTCTGTCTTTCTCTCCGTCTATGTCTATATTTCTTCCTATTATTTCCCAATTCCCCACTCCCCCCTTTAAGGGACCCTTCTACAGTTTGTGGCTGAACCCTAACACTGGCCCCTAACCATCATTGGGACCTTATGAGGATGTGGTGGAAGATGCCTAGTCCTCCCCAGGATGAAAATTCTCAAAGCAATGCTGAAATTAAAATTTATGATTTTTTTTTAAATATAGTGAAGGTGTACCAACTGATGAATAATCGTTTGACATATGTTGACTTGAATTTAAATATATAAAAGTAACTGACATACTTTCATAATAAATTAGTCTTATTTGATCACAAAGTGAATCAAAAGTAAGGTCTATATAAATCTCCAAACAACTATTATACTCTTTTCTAATTCTTGGGCTCATTTTATATATTGACAACAATCAAAGAAAATTATCTTAAGGTATAATTACAAGGGAGATTTGAAGCAAAGTTTAGCTTATGTGCATTATGATTTATGTGTACTAGTTTCTCTACTAATCTAGACAAGATTGATTTGGAGGCTTTGACTGAGTATAGGATTTGTGTTGTACTGCAAATTCTAAACTAGAAGGCATGCTGAGTCTTTTTCATTCCCTTCTGGTATTTCCCCAGTGATCATGAGTAGAAAATGACAGACCCAGGAGAAGAGGTAATTATGTACTAACTTACTATATGAAAGAGGAAAGTATACTTCAGGATACAAAAAGATGCAGGCATACATATTAACAAATATACTTTGATTTTAACTTTTAATTTAGTGGGCATGCAACATTTTTTGTTTAACATCTGTTCAAATTAAGTTATGTATTTCAATTTTAGTTTGCATAATTGTAAGGAAGTCCTTCTAAACTGGTATTTAGTTTAGCTGCATCCTTCCACAAAATTAGTCCTTTTTCTTTCAGAATTTCTATATTACAAATGTTTATTTTCCTAAATTAGACAAAAAAGTGAATAGTATGTTGATGAGGAGGCATTGAACTTTTTAAATGTGTAGAGACAATATATAATAGTATGTGGTTCAGATTATCTTTGATGGGAGAGGAAAAGACAGCAACAAGTAACAACATTAATGAACACATAGACATAGCAAAGGATTAAATATACATTCAGATCAATTATAAAATGATGAGTACAAATGACATCTATCTCTAATTCTCCTGTGCAAATCTGATAGAAAATTTAGCTAGATATATAAGACTACACATTTTTATTCCCTTTGAGTGCTTAGCAATTAGATCTCATGAAAAAAAGTAATCATCTTGATTATCAATAAGTATTATCTACATATTAATAATCTAGGACTACTATCACAAAAGCCTAAATTTCTAGAGGCAGATTTCTTTCTTTCACAGCATCATTCTCTTTATAAGTGAATAATAAGCTTCAAGTTCCTCAGTGGCTGACTGAAAGAACAGGGAGTACCCAAATGTATGTATAGAATATTTTGTCCTATGCATACATACACTGCTTAATTTCTATATGTAGACACGGAGATTTATACCAAAAATGAATAACATGACATAATAAAAATCTATGATAAAAAGCCTAATATTATTATTGTGTCAACAACATATTCAAGACTAATAAATGACCAATGGGTAAAATAGTCAATTGGTTAATTCACACATCTCAGGTTAGACTGAGTGAGGCAGTGCAAAGACGCCATCAAGTAAATTTTAGCTGTTGAGTTTCCATTTCAATGACTGAAACTCTTACCTTATAATAGAATGACAATAACACTCAAAGTATAAGTTACCATTCTATTTTGTTTTCTTTTTCAATTTTCTGCTCAGTAGCTCTCTTACTAAAGTATGGATAGATAGGTCATGGGCTCTGTGGGGAAACAATACAATTTTTTTTGCTAAATGTACATAATATTAAAATGATTCCTAATGACTTGTTGTTATACATATGAATCAGATCATCTTTTCACACTTATTAGAAAAGTTTCCCCTTGAAGTAGATGGCAATTAACACATATACACTCTCACCCCCACAACTGGTCAGCATGCACAGAACAAAAAGATTATGGAGTGTTTAGCCATAAATGAGACATTAATATCACAACCTCAAGGCTCAGGTATCTTCATGAACAAGATGCCAGAAAGAATAAAAGAAGCAGAGCTGTTGAATAAGTACAAGAAAACAGGGCTTTGTGGACACAACAGGGCAGTTTCACACATCAAATCAAAGTTATTGTGATTGCATGCACAAAACCTTGTGCAAGATCCAGCCAGACAACATCCTGGCATGGCGACCAGGGGAGGTGAGCTTGAAATCCTACCGCTAGCTGAGGAGCTATGGAAATTTGATAGCCAATGGGATTAGGAGAGTCAGTCTACTTTAAAGATCCCTTGATTCCTGAAAGCTGACCCCACACTAGGGCCAGACCAGTCCCAAGACTAGCGAGGCAAAACAAACAAGAATTGTTGGGGAAAGAATAAGAAAAAAGAAGTAATCTGGAAGTTGAATGAGAAATCAGTATTGTATATTTAAATGTATGATTCTTCTGAATTACATTTTCTTGTTTTAATTAATTAAATTTATTTATTTTATATCCCAACTCCAGTTTCCGCTCCCTCTTCTCCTCCTATCCTCTTCCTCCACCTCCTCGCTGCCCCCTTATCCTCTCCTCCTCTGTTTCTGTACCGAAAGGGGAAGGCCTCCCATGGATAGCAACAAAACACAGTACATCAAGTGGCAGTAGCACCTCCCCTTGTTTTAAGCCTGGGCAAGAAAAGCCAGTATGAGGAATGGGTTCACAAAAGACAGCCAAAGCCAAAGCACTTGGTACAGCCCCTGTTATCACTGGTAGGAGTCCCACAAGTAGATCAAGCTACACAACTAGAGCTACATTCAATATATCAAGGGCACATTTTAAAAATAAAGTAATTTGACAGTATTGCTTTTCATCTGATAGTCACAGATACAGATACTGGAAATGTGATTTCTAATTCTTAAGTTTAAAACAATATTGGTTGTGTTATTTTGGATAATTAAAATTAATGAATAGGTAGCAATCCATGTTTTAATTGAGTTTGTCTATAAGGACTTTAAGGAGGGCATATTATATATGTTCAAAAAAAACTTTCTTGAAAATTGTACTGATTATAAAAATGATTAAAGTGAAGTCCAGAAGAATCTAGGTAATTTTAGTCTTATTTCTCTGTCTTACAGGATCACATTCTATTGTTATACTTACTGTGTGCTGTTTATTAATTGATGTGACTGCTATTGGTTATATACATATTTTTCTTCAAAATATCATATGTGAAATACGTTTTTACTATATGAATACAGCAAGGATAGTGTTCAACTATCATAGTTTTCTCAGTAGCAATAATAAAAGTTGAATTTGTACATTTGAATGCAACCAGAGTACCTTTTCACATTTGATCAAGCCACAGCTTTTAAAGGATGCTGTCTCATTGTGTATAATTGAATCAACAAAAGCATTTATAAATTCTGGAAACGTCTTTTTCACTTGCTTATTCTCCTTTTGCTTTTTTCTTTCTTCCTTTTATTTTTTTTTCATGCAATTTTTGACCATTGCCATTTGAAGTTGAGCTAGCAACCAGGCTTATATCTACAATCAACTTTCAATTTTCTACTAGCAGATTTTCTGCATTATAGCTCACCTTTAACAAATCTTGCTTTTAGCTTCTTAGAAATATTATCAGCTTCATAGCTTATTCAGTTTGATTTATTTGAGCCACATCTTAGATGATAGTACAAGAAGAGACTGTATGTTGTTGTTCTTTGTTCTCACACCATATAGTCTTTAATTTAGCAAGCACTAAGCCAGGTGCATATTTTTGTCATCCTCTTAGGTTTTTTGTCATCATCTATTATTCTCTGGCTGTTCCTTTGAGGCAGTTTTTCCCTGAACCTGGTGCTCTCATTTCCTTGGCTACATTAAAAGCCAGTAAGCCCCAGCCATCAAGATGCCAGTCTTTTCTGAAACTCTGGACTTAGTTAATTGGTCAGTAAGTGCTCTTAACCATTAAGACATCTCTCAGCCCCTGAGATTGAAAACTTCTTAATTTTTTTAAAAAAAATTGTATTTAATTATTTTCATGAGTAGGAGTGTTTTAACTGTGTATGTATGTTCATCCAATAAGTGCCCGATATCCGTGGAGGCCAGAGGAGAGTGGGAGATCCCAAAGAACTGGATTTTCCAATGTTAGTGAGCTACCATGTGGGTACTGGGAACAACAGTGTCTTCTACAAAAACAATAAATGCATAGCCATCTTCATGGCATAGCCATCTTTCCAACTCTGATTTTTTAAAAATACTGTTGTCCTTCTTATAGCAACTTATTCTTAATCACCCCAATCTCACTGTGAAAATCACAAAAGTAGCATTATATATAACATGGTAGAAGGCTGTATTTATAATGATCATGATTTTATCAGGAAAATTAGGGCTGTCCTCTTTGGGCTTCTTAGTGTAGTTATAATTTGAAAGGTGACTTTTTTTGTATTATGACTATTTGATTGGATCCAATTCCTTTATTAAATAAAAATGCCTGGAGCATATAGACGATGTCTAGTTCATGCTTTTAAATTGTGTGTGTGTGTGTGTGTGTGTGTGTGTGTGTGTGTGTGTGTGTGTTCATACCAAGTGGTGCTTTTCCCATAGTAGGTCCTCAGCACCTGGATAGAGAAAGCAGAGGTATACTATAGGAAAGGGAGTTGGACCCAAATTCCAGCTAGTTCGAGCTAGTAGTGTATGTCTCTAAGCCTTGGTGTCCTACAGAGCTATAAGTGGGAGGCATGTTCCTTACAATGTTTATGGTCACCTGGTTCTTTGGAACTCCCGGCAAGTATTACTGTACCACAAACTTCATCCTTTTGTGTGTGTGTGTGTGTGTGTGTGTGGGGTCACATGGAAGAATAAAGTGCAAAATACTTACTAAGCATGAGTAGATACCTTCTGATTTCCTATGTTGATCTCCTATGTCTTATCCACAAGACAGAGGTTTATAGTCACTCTCCTTTTCTTACGTCTGATTGCCATCTCATCTTCAAATCATGGAAGTGTGGGGGCTGTTAGTGTTGTTTGCTGCGGGGGGCGTTTACCCACCAACCCCACAGTTCCCCAGAGTTTTCTTGAGTGTGAGCAGCAGGGAATATTGGATAAAAGGAATATTAGATAAAATATTAGATAAAAGATTAGATTGTGGAGATAAACAGATAGAAAATACAGGATAGCCTCGAGAGGGCCTGGAACCTATTCTAGCTGGCTCTGACTGTCTTTGCCCCAGGATATTTATAGAGACGCCAAGGGATGGAGCAAAAGACCTCCTCCCCCAGCACAGCCAAGTGCAGACCATCTCAGACACTTGCACTCAGGCCTGTGGTCCTAATCATTGTCTCTATGCGGACCTGCTGGGTAAAGCCACCAGGAACCTGAAAACTGGATCCCACAGGTCTCCCTTTCTTAATATATATTAAAAAAACCTCGTTATTAAGAGTTCACAACAATCTCCATAGCTGTTACACCTCCCAGTATGGGAGTAGAGGATGATAAAGATGGCATTTCTCTTTTGGATTAGGGCCGAGGTGACTACAGCAGTCTTTAGCAGCATCAAGCCCTTTCTAAACCAAAAACTTAATGCAATTGCAAACTTAAGAAAAGTGACTTTTTTTAATTTATTAAATTACTTTTCAAAAAGCAGGCCTGAAGACAATTTCCTTATTGTTTGAGTGATAAACAAGTGGGCAGGCAAGCTATAAATCTCAGCATCTGCCTAAAGGAGAGAGCTAGAGAAGAGAAACAGAGACAGCCATGTCTTTTGAATTGGTAAGGCTACTAGCATGCCAAACAGTGGGTGTCAGCTGGCAGTCTCATGGCAAAAAGGGAATAATGAGAATGATTCTTTCAAGATTTTTATCTGCTCAGTTCCCTGTAGTTTGTTTTATAGGGTTGAGGCCTCATGGGGTTTCACCTGAACAGTTTAGCATGTCAGTTGGTATACTTGTTCAACTCATGTTTAGGCAGCCATGCTGGTTTTTATGAGTGTAGTTTCTGACATTACTAAGATATGCAATCTCACAGAAAACTCCCAAATATTCTGGCTCTTATAATCATTCTACTCCCTCTTCTGTAATGTAGTTGTATTGTCCATCTATTCCTTGAAACTGCACTCCACAGTTCTGTTTTAATTGGTTGTGAATTTCTGTGATGGTCCCTGTATGTTGAAATGAGTAGTTTTCTTGATGATGTGTGAAAACTATACTTATCCTTAGGTTAAGGACAAAGATATACAACTGATTTAGGTATTATGCTGGTTTAGTAAGGTGTCAGCTATATGTTACCTTCCAGAATCTCTGACTTCAATAGCCCTGAGTAGTTGGTTAGCTTTCCAGACCAGGCATGATTTTCCTCTGTTGAGTAGGACTTAAGTACAATTAGAGAGCGGCTGGTAATCACCAAGGTTTATAGGCCACTAGTTCACCCTTAGAATTATCCTGCCATCCTGGTTATTTTGATTCATCAGTGTCATTTCTAGGTAGGACTGTAGGTTAAATCCCTCCTTTGGAAAATAACATGGTATCATCTAGTACCATAAAGCTAGTCCTGAGAGTAGAAATTTTCAGGTCAGTTTCAGCTCATGGGCCCTATGACTGAAGTTCATCAATAGGGACATACCTTCCACCTCTTGGGGCTAACCAAGTGCAAAATCAATATGTTGCGTATTAAGAGTCTCTTGGACAAACTTGACCAGAACTCAAAAGAGAGCATCTCATTCCTATTGTTGGATTTTATTTAGATGGTTTTGAATTTTGGAGGGAGAATTGTTAGCTCAAATGAGAAAATGTAATTTAAAGTATATATGTGTATTGTAGGTTTTTAAAAAGTAAATAGTTAATAGTGTGATTCTTTATAACCTTTCCAGACATCCTTACTATTATTTTACCCTCTTCTCTCATTCTTCTATATTTATCTTCCACCTCCTTAAAGGGCTTCCACTGTTTCCTATTAACCTGATAAGATCAGTTCTAAGCTACTATTCCTCTCACTAATGTTCCTGTAACTCCTACCACAGCACTGGACCCCTATTACTCTCTTGATTTTGCAGTTACTCCAGGATATGTACTTACATATGAAGGTTTGGAACCAAGAGATTGTGATGAAATAAAACATACAACATTTGTCTTTCTGAAAAGTTCAGGATTTTATTTCTCTTTAGAGCTGGATAATATTCCAAAGCACGCATTATTACGTTTTTATTATCCATTCATAAGGTGAAGGTCATTAAGGTTGTTTTCATGTCCTACTTATTGTGAATAGAGCAGCAATGAACATGATTGAACAAGTATCTGTGGAGGAGGATGCCAAGTCGTTTGGGCATATGCCAAGAAATGATATACTTGGGTCATATTGTAGATTTCTTTTTAGATTTTTGAGAATTCTCTATGCCAATTTCTGCAGTATCTACAACACTTTAGCAAACCACTAACAATGAATGAGGGTTCCCTTTCCCCACATCCCATTCAGCATTTGTTTTTGGTTGTTTTGTTGATCTTTGTCATTTGATTGAGGTAACATGAGATCATAAAGCTGTTTTGATTTTCATTTCTCTAATTCTAGTAACACTGAATATTTGAGGAATTTATTTATTTATTTGTTTGTTTGTTTATTTATTTGTTTTGGTTTTTTCAAAACAGAATTTCTCTGTGTAACCATAGCTGTCCTGGAACTCACTGTGTAGACCAGGCTGTCCTTCAACTCAGAAATCTTCTTGCCTCTGCCTCCTGAGTGCTAGGATTAAAGGTGTGTGCCACCACAAGAATTTTTGTACGTGTATATATATTTTTTTCTTCATTTGAGAATTCTCTTTTCAGGCCCATTTTTCAAAAGGGTCATTTGTTTGTTTGTTTGTTTTTTTGATTCTTTGCTCTTTGAGTTCTTTAAATATCGTGGATATTAATATTTTATTTGATATATAGCTAGCAAAGATTCTCTCTAATTTTCTAGGTTTTCTCTTCACCAAGCTGACTGTTGTTTTAGATGTGCTGAAGTTTTTTAGTTATAAAGTCTCACTTGTTAGTTGTTGGCCTTAATTCTTGGGCAAAAGGAATCCTATTTAAAATGTCTTTTCCTACATCTATATCATATAAGGAATGATCTATTCTTTCTTCTAGAAGTTTCAGGGTTTGGGTTTTCATGTTTATGTTTTTGATACATTTGGAGGTTTTTTTTTTTCTTTTTGAGGGGGGAAGGTACTGAGTATGGGTATGATTTTATTCTTTTACATGTTGACATCCAGTTTTCCAAGCACTACTAGTTGAAGATGTTCTATTTTCTCCAGCGTCAGTTTTTAGAATCTTTGTCAAACATTAGATGGTAAAAGTTACATGTACTCATATTTGGATATTCAATTTTACTCCATTGATCTGTTTTTGTGCCAGTATCATACTACTTTCATTGCTACAACTGTGTGATACATCTTAAGATCTGGAATAATAATACTTCCAGGATTATCATTTTTTTTCAAGATTATAATGTGTATCCAGGGGCAACTGTGGGTTCATATTAATTATAGGATAGCTTTTTCTCTATTTCTGTGAAGAATGAGATGAGGATTTTGACTGATATTGGACTAAATCTGCAAATGGCTTTTAGTAGAATGATCATATAATATTAATTTGACAAATCTATGATGATGAGATATTCCATTTCCTATTTTCTTTTTCTGTCTCTTTATAAAGACCATTTAAGTTTTTAATGTAAATTTACATTAATTCCTAGATGTTTTACTTTCTTTGAGGCTATTGTGAGTGGGAATATTGCCAAGATCTTTCTTTATATGTTTATTATTGGTATATAGCAAAAATATTGATATATGAAAGTAGATTCTGTATCCTCTCACATTGCTGAATTTATTTATCATTTCTAGAAGTATTTTGATATATTTTTTGAATCACTGATGTATAGTATCTTATTGTCTGTAAATATGGGTATTTTGACTTCTTCTTTCCCTATTAGTATCATTTTAATTTTTCTCTCTCAGGTAGAGCTTCAAGCAAAATTTTGAAAAGTATTGGATATATCTATCTAGTTCCTGACTTCAGTTGGATTGCTACAGGATTTCCTGCACTTAGGATGATGTTGGCTGTGGGTTTCCTATCCATAGATTTTTAATGTGTTAAGTTATGTTCTTTCAAGCGTTACATTCTTTAGGACTTTTATCAGGAAATCATGATTTTGTTAAAGGCTTTTTCTACCTTAATTGATATGATCATGTGTTTTTTTTTTGTTTTTAAGTCTACTTCTGTGGTTTATTACATTTATCGACTTGCATGTGTTTAAACTATCCCTGCATTTCAAGCATAAAGACAACTCGATCCTGATGTATAATTTTCTGTTTGCAATTATTTAATTGAAATCATTTTGATTGTTTTTGGTGTTAGAGTAAATATGGTTTTGTAGAAGGAGTTTTGGAGCATTCCTAATGTTTCTATTTTTAAAAAATAGTTTAGGAAGGATTAGGAAAAGATCTATTTTGAAAGTCTGGTAGAACTCTGCTATGAATCCCTCCAACCCTGGACTCTTTATAGGTGGAAGGCGTTTTCTTATTATTGCAACCTATTCAATTGCTAGGTGTCTATTCATGTTGTTGATCTCTTCCTGCTTTGATTATAGTGGTTGAGATTAATCTAGAAAATCTTCCATTTGTTTTAGGTTTTTTGGCTTAACAGAATTCAGGTTTTTAAAGCATTCTCATTTAATATTCTCAATTTCATTGGTGTCTATTATAATGTTTTCTGGTTTATTTATAATTCTGTTAATTTAGGTCCCCTCTTTCATTTGGTAAGTTGGGCAAAGGGTTTGTTTTTTTTTTTTTTTTTTTAAATCTTCTCAAACAACCAACTCTTAGATTTATTATATTGTGTTCTTTATTTCCATTTCATTGATTACGGCTCTGATTTTTATTATTTCCAACATTTTACAGGGTTGGGGTTTGATTTGTTTTCCAAATTGAGTTGCAACATCAATTTATTTAATTGTGCTCTCTCTGATTTTATAATGCCGGCACTTAGAGCTATACATTTCTTTCATATGATGGTATTCAATGTATCCTAGAGATTTTGTTGTATTGTATTTTCATTTATTTAAGGAAAAATTTTATTTCTCTCTTGATTTATTTTTTGACCCATTTCATCATTCAGTAATGTGTTGTTTAATCTTCTTTAGTTTATGATTCTATAAGGCATATGTATGATATTAACTTTAAGTTTTATTGCTCTGTGGTCAGATAGGACACAGGAGTTATTCTTGTTATATCATACAACTGTAAAGTGTTGTGTTATGCCCTGGTGTGTGGTTTATTGTATAAAAGCTACTGTGTGCTACTGAGTAAAATGTATTTTTTTTTACTTCTTGGTTGGATTATTCTGTATATATCTGTTAAATCAATTGATGTATGTTGTCAATTAACACTGATATTTCTGTCTATTTTTGTCCAGATGATCTGTCTACTGAAAAGGTGACATATTGAAATCACCCATTATAAAGGGATTGCTGTTATTCTGTGTCCTTAATTCTAGTAGTAGTTTATTATTATGATTACTATGAAATTGGGCATCTCAGAATTTGGTGCACATATGTTTAAGATATTAATGTCTTTTTGTTAGCTCTTTCCTTAATAAAAATGAACTGTCCCTCTTTATTCTGATGACTTTCTTTTTGGATCAATCTTGTCAGATAATACGATTGTGGTGCCTGCTTTCTTTTTGGTCCCCTTTGATTTGAGTGCTTTTGTTCACCTTTTTACTCTAGGACAGTGCCTAACTTAAAAGTTAAAATCTGCGTCATGTAGACAAATCATACATGGATTTTGTTTCTTGATCAGTCCAGTCAACCTGTGTCTTTTGATTGGAGAATTTAGGCCAGTTATATTTAATGGAAAGTTTTTCTTTCTTCTTCAGATATGGTGGATTGTTTTGGTAAGTATTTTAATATAGATTGTCTGCCATAGACTTTTAGGACTTGGGATGAATTGTTCTATGATTTCTTTCAAAGTTTGGAAAAAATTCAGTAATTATGCTTCAAGAAGAAAGTCTAGGAGAATATTGTGTTATTCTATCCATACGGATGATTCCTGAAGAATCTGACCTTATCATGTTTGGGAGAATTAATTGCTACATATAAAATTGATCTTTCTGGTATTCCAAACAGTATTTTGATAAATATTTTGGATTTCTTGCTTATAACTGAATTTACAGAGAAACAGACCTGGTTTTTAATATTAATTTTTCTTTAAAAAATGAGTAGCTGACTTTGATTATGTCAAAATGGTTTTCTACCACAGAGACACTGAAAGATGATTCCAACTGATCACATGTCAACCTTGTTGGAGATCACTGGCGTTTCCTTTACAATTATAGAACACCCAGGAGGTAACAAACTCTCTGTGCCCATCTCTTGGGAAGTTAAATCCATTTTTTATACCATAGTTATCATCATTTATAATCTTGTACATGTCAAAATCAATGACTTTTGACTTCTACAAAAATGCTGTTCTACCAACTAGAAAGATATATCCTAGTTTAAGTTCATAATGTGTATCAGGAGGCTTGATCTCATTGAAATATCTTTGTTATTTATGATCTACATCATTATAGATTCAATTTCTTTCTCTGACACTAATTTGTATTGTTTCAGGTAAAAATCCAAATATTTTACTTTACACTATTCTAATACTATGTAAAATATATTTGTATTCAGGAAAAAAATCCTCTAGACTTTACTCTGGGGTCATCATGCTCTTTATTCTTTATATTCTGTAGCAAGTTTGTAGTCATTTACTTTTTCCTCATCTCTCCAGCTTTTATTAAGCTGTTGGATCTTTACAGCAGCCTATTTTTGCTTATGCAGGTCAGAAGTTTTCTATATTTCACTAAAGCTACCTTCCAAAGTGGATAAAGTAATTATTATTATTCATTTAACATTGGATAATCTTTCTTCTGTGAATTATTTTCATTGTTGATTCATTTGAACTCCCATATTTGAATATTTATGACTCTATTCAGTCATTCAAGTTCTACCTGGATCTTTGACTCTTCTTTTTGAGATGTCCTAATCCATGCTTAAATTTTCCTTCTGTTCCCAATGCTCTGCCAAAGTCAACAGTTGAAGTAAATTTGATCAAAAACAGGCTCATTTTCTGGTCCATTGACTGCATTTTTTGGGTTCAGATTTGGAAGAAGATAATGAAGAACTATTAGCTGCGAGAGGTTTGAGTTTGGCTTGAAGGGTTTTTTGCCTTTCATTAGCTTCTGTTTGCTGATTCACCCATTCTTGTTGCTTCACAAGATTCTGAAATGTAAGAGCATCTGTCCATCATTTAGTGGAATTGTCACATCTAATTGTTGTAAAGCATTCAAGATATAACTGGTCCTGCATATTCTTCTCTCTGTTTGGTAGTTTTTCTTGTGTATTTTATTTAATAAGGAATTCTTTTCTCATTGATAAGCACATATTTAATAGTTATTTATACTTTATAAATATTTTTTGATCATCTATTTTCTGTTTGAGATCAAAGTTATTCCTAAGAAAATCATCTATATGACTTCTAGACACAGTATATATATATATATATATATATATATATATATATATATATATATATATAATGAGACAGATAGTGATGAGGGGCACTAAGTAATCATGAAACTATGCCTTTGAGATGGAAAAGATTAATGTCAAATAATAGCTTATGGAAAAACATTTCCAAAACATTCTTCAGTCAAGAATCAGACTCACAACCCTGAAATGCAAGCCTCTGATAATAAACCCTGAGGGCTTGTTTCTTGTTGCTGTGACATAATGCCCTGATAAGAATAACTAAGAGAAGAAAGGTCCTATTTTGGAACCTATTTTGAGGCTAGAGTTCCTCATGGCAGGGATGTTCTGGTGGCAGAGTAGAAGCTTAATACAGATGGTCACATTTCATCCACAGTCATAACACTAAGGATAGTTGAAAAAACCAAAACGGAATCATATTTTTATTTACTCCAAGTTAAATATAAAACATTTATACTTTAAATAAAATTAAGCCACTTATACTGTCAATGCTCCCCCAACAAGAGCCACAGTCTATCTAACAAATTATCAGGAACGTGTATGAGAAACTGCCTTTTGAGTTGTTGGTCAGGGAGTCCAAAATACTCCCAATGCAATACAGGCTATTCCCCCATGGTTGTTTCCACAGGTTAAATGTAAATCCTTATTACTGAAGAGACCATGTACTGTGGAAACAGGGCTCACAGGATCCAAGTTAGATATGACCTCAAAGCCTCCTCTCTGAGGACGAGCTTTCATAGTACTGGAAGGCACTATGAAAGCTTTAAATGGATGGAAACAATCAGTAATCCTACCCATCTATGATGCCATTGGAGTACAATAATAACCAGCATGGCAAGATAACCATAAAAGTACAATAGTGGCAATTATATCTTGGTGGCAACCAACAGCTGTCTAATAGCACTTAAGGCCCACTTAACAAGAAGGAGAAAATGAAAACTACCCAGAACTAGTGGGCTTATGGATCTTAGAGGAAAACCTACTCCTGTCGTTTTCCTAAACCCGTATGGTTCCTAATTCTATTCTAAAGATGATTATTATACACAAAGATAAGCATACCTCTTGTTCATTATCAAGTAGCATCTTTTTGCAGTAGATAGTGACAAATACATAAAGCCAAAGTAGTCAAAATGCAGAGAACAACTGACTTCTATGCACAGCTCCAATTAATATATTTATAATATAGCTCAGGTAACATCAAGAAAGAAGTGATAGAAAGATTTTTAGAGCTACCATACCAGGAAATTTTCAGTGAAATTGTGTATCATGGAAATGTCATAGAAGCTTCACCCATGATACCTCCATATTCCTGCCTAAATAAGACTTATCAAGGGCAACATCCACATACATGCTGATGTGAAAAGAAGAAATCTCAGAGTCATACTACTAGGCCAAGGAGCAGCAGGACATTAAGGAATTCTGCAAACAGGATAAGTAGTCTTCCCACAGTGAGGAGCCAAACTGGTCATCTGAAATCGTGCATATTCAAGCAACAATGAACAAACTCTGCAGGTTATATTTATATATTTATGTGTTTATATACATGTATGTAACAATAGCAATTCATGGAGGCCAAGAATTTGAGAGGGCATAGGAGGAGTTGGAGGAAAAAAACAAATAGAGGGAAATTATGTGATTACATTTTAACTACAAAAGAGAAGTTTGAGGTCTAGGAGTGATAATGGTGGAATGATGAGGAAGCTAAGTAGAGGGTAATGGTGAAGTAAATAAATAGGTTAGGGAAAGACATGGGAAAAGAAGTAGGTATTAGGGAAATTTGTTATAATAATGGAGAACTTTTCCATCTGTTTTCATCAAGAAATCTAGTTCTTTGTCTAGTTGTCTTTCTTTACTGTGTCCTTATCTAGTTTTGACATCAGGGAGATGCTGTCTTTATAGAACAAGATTAGTTATTTTCCTCAATTTAAATTTTATGGAACAGTTTGAGTATCATTTGTGTTGTTGTTTTTTAATGACTTGCAGGAATTTGACATTGAATCTGTCTAGTCCTGAGCTGTGCTTTGTTGGGAGATTTTACTATTGCATCAATATTGCTGATTGTTATGTATCTGTTTAAACTATTCTTATCTTTCTGATTTAATTTTGATAGGTTATATGCCTTGGAGTGTATGTATTTCTTCTAGATTTTCCAGATTTAATGCATTTACACATTCAAAACTCTGCATTATTTCTCCATATTTCATTGGAATCTGTAGTAACCTACCACTTTTAACTTCATATATTTTTATTTGGGATTTATTTTTATTAGTTTGGCTAAGAGTTTGTTTATTTTATTTATTTTTGAAATGGACGAAGTGAATTTTATGTATCAAACATTTCGTCTCTATTTCATTAATTCTGCCCTGGTATTTACTACATTTTGCTAGCTAAATCTTTTGGGTTTTGATGGTCTTGTTTTCTAAGAAGTTGCATAGTGTTGCTAAAATATTTATTGAAGAAACTTCTGATGTTTTAATATAAATATTTCTAAGTATATACTTTCCTCTTAGAGCTTTTGTAGCTGTATTCCAAAGGCTCTGGAAAGTTGTGCTTTCATATTCATTTCATTCTAAGAATTTTTAAAGGTCCTCTCTAATTTCCTCAGTGGCCCACTGGTTATTCACTAGTGCTTACTTCATTCTCCATGTGTAGTTTTATAAAGCTAATGTAGAACATTCTATAAAATTACGATTATTTAGGTTAAATGTGGGAAATCATAAATAATAAGCGAAAAGAAAATTGGCATTGAGAAAAAGTGCAATCATGGCATGAATGTTATTGAACTTGTATACTCATGTCCGTTCTTTAGTTTATGCTATTGCTCAGTCTGAATGAGATAGGCTCTTAATGTCTGCTGGACCTTCACATTGACAGTTTTATTCTTTTACACACAGACCACATTTGACTTAACACATTGAGAACTAGTCAGATTTTTCTCACTCTCCCAGGACTCCACTAGAGTGGTTAATATTTCAAATGAGTGAATGGGGGTGTGTTCAAAATGCACTGGGAGTATGGAGAGCAGCCACTGCACTGAGATCAATACAGGAGAAACTGTCTTTTGACTTTCAAGACTTGAGTATTAATCACTCTACTAGAAGGCACTGCAGGATGTATCATGGATAGTTCTGCATCTTCTGCATTCTCAAGATTTGTAACAGTGAATGACACATTGGTGACTCTAAAATTTTATCCACCCCTAACCTCATGTTCAGTGCTGTCAAACTCAAGGTTAATTCTCAGTCAATTGGACCTTTTGCCATCCAAGAAAAACAGAGAAATGTCTCCTATACTCTTAAATACTAAGCCAGCCTTTATTTCTGCAGCTATCATCTTTTTACATAACAGGTTCAGTCCTTCATACTCTCTACATGTATTTTTGGGTATTATCTCTTCCAGGGTATGAAACAAACCAAAGAGGCTCCTCAGCCTAAGCATATTTTATGATATCATGCCCCCAGGGTAGTTCAGTTTTTCATCCTTAATTATACTTTTGCTTAATTATTTATTAAATTTTAATAGAGTTACATCACTTCCCTATCCTTTTTCCTTCCTCCAAATTCTCCCATATACTCCCCTTGCTCTCTTTCAAATCATAACCTCTTTTTCATTAATTGTTATTATATGCATATATATACATATATATATATAAACACACACACACACACACACACACAGAGAGAGAGAGAGAGAGAGAGAGAGAGAGAGAGAGAGAGAGAGAGAGAGAGAGATATGTATTCTTAAATATAACCTTGTCAGTCTGTATGTTATTTGTATATATGTTTCCAAGGCTGACTGTTTGCCATTAAATAACCAATTTGTGTGTTCTTTCCTGGGAAAGACTATTTTTTCCACTCTCAGCATTCCTTAGTTGCCTGTAGATCTTTGTAGAGGGTTGAGGCAATACATACTGTATCAAGGTGGTGTTCAACCACTGCCCTCCAAGTCCCATGTCATGCCAAAATATGGCTTCTCTCCACTGATGACTTGTCCACAAGAAGAATTACTATCTTACTAAAACCTACAATTAAATTTGTGGCCTGAGAGAGCTGTGGGCTTTTCCTGAGGGTAGGGGTCCCATCCCTCCAACCGTGATCCACCTAGGGGACAACATGACTAAGACAGTGTTCTGTTTACTTCTTTGTGTCTTCTATTTTTCAGTTTCATTTAATTTCTTTGTGTCTTCTCTTTTTCACTTTAATTCCCTTCATGGATTTCCAAAGGCTTTCCCTTATTTCTTTATTTAGATAAAGTCTTTTTTTTTTTATTCTCATTCTTACTCTCTCCTCCAGTTCACACAGAAGTTGACTCTATTCTACAATTTTACCAAGAAATTACCTGTGTTATTTGAAACATATTATTGTTTGCTTTTTGATGGAAAAGGAAATTTCACCAAGCCTATCTAATGACTTGAATGCTAAGTTTGGAACATATGTACTGACTTTAACTAGAAAATGACAATAAAGGAATTGTACTAAGAAAATATTAGAAACAAAATTATTGAACTGTTTTTGTGTTCTTTCCTTAAAGGTGCACATACAAGTATTACCAAATTGTGTGCCAGAACCAGAGCAGGGAAGCCATCCCTTCTCCCATCGAAGCACGGCAGTATAAAGACAGTTAATACAACTACACTTGGGAGTTTATGGAAGTAATATTAATTCTCCTGTTAATTAATAGTAGCAATTCTTCATAAATCCATGAATTAGATTTTTAGGTAATTGGAGACAATTTTTATTAATTACATTTATTCATTTATTTACATTGTGACTGCAGTTTCCCCTCCCTCCTCTCTTCATATTCCCTCCTCCTATCTCCCCTCTGTGCCCTCCTCCCCCAGTCCACCCCTCCCCTGTTTCTATTCAGAAAGGGGCAGACCTTCCATGGGTATCAACAAAGCATGGCATATCAAGTTTAAGTGGGACTAATCTCCTCCCCTTGCTGACTTTTGCTGCGAACCTATTCCTCATACAAAGAAAGACAAACTTTTGACAAAATATTTTACAAAACATTTTGAGGAGGATAAATCTCCACATACTTAAGAAACCGTCATACTGTGTTTTAGTACAAAATGAGACTAATTTAAGTGCATTGTTTAGTTATCTTGATCTTCATATAAAGCAGTGTATTCTAAATAAAAATACTTTTAAAAAATTAAAATAATAATATTGTCACAATGAAGTAGCTATAAATTATAGCTTAAAATCTGATCTTTGACTCTATAAGGATATTTAAATTATTCTATGGAAGAAAGGACTTCTTTAAATGATAAAATGATTGAAAATTTTATGTGTCATAAATGCCACCCTTAAAAATGTTATATAGTTTTCTAGAATAAAAATTAATAGATATGTATTGTAGGAGGCCAGCTCTGACCTGTGGAAGGGTTCTTGAGGGGGAGGAGTGAGGAATGAGGAAGTCTTAGATAGAAATGGAAACCTAGACCAAAAGAAAGACACCGATACAGGATAGCTTTGGGTGGGCCCTGGGTCAATATCCAGCCACCTCAATTTTATTCATGATGGGCTTTTTATACATCAGCAAGTGGAGGTACAAAAGAACTCCTCTTTTCAAGGTTGAAGTATAAAGTACCAACAAGTGTAGACCCTTCAAAGCACCTGGTAACCACACCCTTGGCCAAATCATCCCATCATGCAGCCCTGCTGTGTAGAGCAAGCTCAGAATTTCTGACATTGAGTAGGGCCTTACTAGGGAGCCTCTCTGGGCTCCCACAATGTATGACTCAGTGTGTGTAAGCTACATTGTTCTTCCATGGGTCCTAATGTTAATTAATGGATGAAAATATGATACTTATCTGTCGTAGTTTCATTTCTGTTGCTCTGACAAAAAGCCCTGAAGATAGCAATTTAGAGAATAAAGTGATTATCTTAATTCGCAATTCCAGATTATAGCCCATTATTTTGAAGAAATCAGTGTGCCAAGAACTTGAAGAGCAGAAAGAAAACAAATGCCTCCATGCTAATGCTCAGCTTGCTTTCTCCACTCACGCAGTTCAGTATTTCCTGGTTTGGAAATGGTGCCTTGCACAGTGGTCTTCACAGCTTAGTGAAATCAAAATCATCTCCCATAGATGTGGGCACAGGCCACTGTGGTCTAGCCAATTCTCCATTGAGTGTCTCTTCCAAGGAGAATTATTTAAAAATACTGCACGCAATTTCTTCTTTAATAGTTTACATATACTTTATTTGCCATGAACGTTCTATGAAACACTAAAGGATACTACAATATAGAGATATTTTGACGGTGAAATGTTCACATATATCTTGTACTAAATAACACTTACTCGCAATATCTAATTAGAGAGCATAAATAAAATGCTACTGTCCATAGAATCATCATTTAAAATATATCATGTTTAATAAGTCCATATGAACTAAAAAGATATTTTTATAATTGAGTACCTTAGGAATCACTGAAGTATTCCCTCTACATTAAGTTTAAACATTTTATGCCTCTGATGAGTAATTTTGAAGGCTATTATAATGTGGTTGCCAGTGACAGAAAGGCTGTTTTAATGTATTCCATAGTAAACTAGGAAATGCTTCTAAGCTGGAGATAGATAGCTTAACCTTCCCAGTTTATAGTGTTGCACTGTGGTTGCAAAAGAATTAATCTTTGCTTCCTAATGGGCATAGTTCTCCTGTTTAGGCTATCCCGATGAATTTGGTTCACATGCCTAGCCTAAAAATGTAATTAAGTCTTTTTTCTCCCCAGTTGTCTCAGTGGAATAATTTTGGCTGTCAAGATCAGTTTAATTTTTGCCTTCTGCTGTGGTATTTTATGTTCACTCTTAATCATAAATGACAGCCTGAGTAGAAAGTGCAAAAACAAAGGACGTCTTGTCAGATTGTGCAGATGTGTTGTAATTCATTTATCTTCAAGGTCTCATAATTTATATTTCATCATAAATTGGTTATTTGTAGTTTTATCCTGTATTATCATATATCAAGGTGATATTTAAAGCACACTCATAGCCAAAAGAAAAGTCTAAATATCAAAAATATAATCTATTAATGTTAAGATATTAGTGCTAATTACAATGAAACTTTTTTTTTTCAAGATGAAAAACACATTAAGCATTTTATATGAAACTTAAGTGTTTAACAATATCCCTCATTTTTACTTCACATACCCTGTATGGTTTTCTGTAGCTCTGAAGACTGATTCATTAATATACATACGAACATTAATGGACAGCTAACACAGTCATTAGTGTCATAGCCCAGGGGTTTGGAGACTTCAAGTGTACTGTCATATTTTGTCGCCCAAATAAAGAGTGAAATAACATTATTTCAGCAGTAATTCAATTTATTTGGCTGTAAGAGTAGTTTTTTCACACATCTTTTGAAAAGCACAAAAAACAGTGAATCAACCTTTTCATCAAAACCATGCTGCCATGGATGGCATATTGTTTTGTAGGTTACTTTTCCTTGCTTTGATGTTTAGACAGTGCCATTGAAGGTGTAGTTTTCTTCAAAATAATTTCATTTACCACAAAATATTCCCCTTTCATTTCTTGTGAATGTAGGCATGCCCTAATTTTATGAGTAGAATGATTTCATTGGTTGTAAAAATAGCTTATTTTTATAGTTAAAGTATAGTATAATTTTATAAGGAATAACTTGAATAATGCTTATATGGTTTGGACAAAAACATATTTCAACTAGTCTGGAATATCTAGGCCCTGTCAGCAGAACAAATAATTAGAAAAACAATATTACTTTATGCTTATGTTCATGCTTACTTAAACTCATTAATTTATATGAAATCACTGATTATTTTCTATACTCAATTGGATAATTACATCATTTTTCCAAGGTTGGACTGATTGAAAGAATGATAGTTAAATCTTAATTTATGAAAAATAAGATACCTATGTATGAGCTCATATAAAATATAATCCACAGGATTATTATCTTTGTAAATGTTAAGAAATTGAATGTAATATTAAGTGTCTAATCTGGGCACAGCACTGTTCTACCTTTGAATATACTGAAATCAAAAGACAGGATTTCCCTTGCTTCATGGAGCTTACATTGTTAATAGATAGATCAGAAAATAACCAAAAACATAATGTGGTGTCAGGTAAATGTAGATAGTAAAAGACAGAAAAGGTGACTAAGATTAAGAACGGCATTATTATCAATAAAAAAAAAGAGTGGGGTACTTTCACATGGTGGTGTTTGTACAAGAGTCTGAGAAAAAGGAAGAGACAATTTAAACACATACACTAAAACTCTCAATACTCAAGCTACCAGAGGATAGACAAACATGAATCATTTTAATATACTGTGTGTGATGTTTTCTGTGCATATGAGTGTTGTAGAATAATATAACACTCCCTTAAGAAGTTTGTCTGAAGTCTTGTTTGGATGCTTCATTGCTATAGTGCTATAATTCTTGCAGGTAGCTCTGGACCTGCCATTTTGCTGAGTTCCTCCATTTTGGGTGAACAGTGAAAATTCATCAAACTACAGTCATTTGGTTTTCAGAACAAAATTACCTTGTTTCTCCAGATTCTTGTTCTCCCTACCCTAGCAACCCAATTATAGCTGGCCACAAAAGATATTTTACTATCAACCTGATACTCTTTAGTCCAACACTCACTATTTACCCTTGCAATAGACAACCTCAGGACAAAAAGGAAACATTTAATTCTCCTTTCCATTTGTACTTTTCTAGTCCTCTAATTACCCCAGCCTGAGTTTTCTGATTTCTTGAACTAGAGACCTCTCTTTCACAGGCCATTCCCCTATTTAGACTTGTCTTCTTGTAGAGTTAGTCAGATTTATTATTTTTTTAAATTACATGCTATTATGACAGACAGAAACCAGCAAGCAATTCTTAATTTGAAAAATTACATTTTTATTAAAATGCTATTTCTCCTAAGATTGATTACAGATTGTGAAGGTAGAAGGCAACTTTCAGTAAATTAAGAACCATCATCTAAGTAAGATTCCTCTGTTCACACATAGGAACTTAGATATATATGTGAAATACATGCATGTGTCTGCATCCACATTCATCCAGCACAGACTTTTCTTAGGAATGGCTATTTTTCTGGTTAAGCTTTCCATTAATACTATGCATGATAAAGTGGATTTTATTTGAAAAAAATTGTTTGGAATAAAATTTAGTTTTTGCTGGTCGTTCTGCCACTTTTGTTCATTGACTAAAACATAGTCCCTATAAACAAATGTCCAAAGGTCCTTACTATATTGAATACCTATAGAAAACAACCTGGTAGCTTTAGGATGGGGGAATGGAATCCTGTATCTAAACAATGGGATCTTCGTGCATTTGAAGTTGGCCTTCAGCAGGACATTTCTTTATATTTTACATGTATTTTTCTTCAGATATAAATAGTTGTCTTTGTGACAAAAATACCTTTTGCAAAAATGTCACATATAGTTTCTATGTGCTATCATAAAACAGAATTTCTAAAATAATATCCCAAAGATATCTCACCTCAATTCTCAGAACCTAAGAGTAGAGAATCATCAATGATTTGATTACAAAATAATATATTACATAATATGACATAAATTGATCTTAAATAGAATGCTTCCATGGTCATCTGGATGGACCCAATGTAATCATGTGAAATTCTAAAAGAATAGCCCCTTGCCCTGTTGATGACTGAAGGAAAAAATAGCCAAGAGGTATGAACCATGAGTTAAGTGGAACACACTACTTCTGGTTTTACATTGGAGGGGCCAATATGAAAAAATATCATAAGTGTCATGTTGGTAAATTAGGTCCTCTGCTTTGCAGATTGATTCTACTACAATATAAAACTGAATTTTACTGACACATAGAATGAAGTTGGAGTTGGCTTTCATTCTAGAATTAACACATTAAGGACATATCCTAGGCAGCACCTTGATCAATGATCTTGTGATTTTTAAACCTTGAGTATAGAAGTGGCACATATTTTATTAGATTTGTGATATAAAAATTATAAATGGATATTTGTAGCACAAAACTTAAAGGGTCTTATTAACAAAAACAAACCTGAAGCCAGGTATTGGGGTAAATGCTGGAAGATCAGAGAAGCAGAACAAGCCACAACCACCTCACGTTGCCAATTCCTCAGCCGATCCTATTTCCTCAGACTGGATGCCTCTCAGCTGAATTGTGCTTCTCCAAAGCCTAAAAGCTTAACCAGGCTATAGTTCTTCGTCCTCGCACCTTAAATACCTTTCTGCCTCCTGCCATTACTTCCTGGGATTAAAGGCATGAGTCACCATGCTTGGCTGTTTCCAGTGTGGCCTTGAACTCACAGAGATCCAGGCAGATCTCTGCCTCTGGAATGCTAGGATTAAAGGCATGTGCTACCACTGCCTAACGTCTAAATTTAATATAGTGTCTATTCTGTTCTCTGACCCCAGATTATTAGAGTGCACAATATTTCGGAGAACATAATACCACCACAGATATTAATATCAGTTACTAAATTCATGGAGATTTGTGATGAAACTAACATACTTCTCAAAAATAGTGAGTTAGTACTACAACACTGTATGTCTTAGAATGTGAAAAACAGTATTTGTGTAACATTGCATCCCACATGCTCTTAAGTGTTGGCTTGAAAATTTTCTACACAGCTATGCTGTTCCTGTTTACTTATGTTTATATGTCAGGAAACATGTACAATTATAGTCTGATAGGATGATATATTGATAGAGGAGTTAGAGTTATTATTTAAGAAGTTTGCCTTTTGAAAAATACAATAGTCATTTTGCCATTTTCTTTCTCTATTTAAAAAAATGTTAATCATTTAATTTCAATGAACAATTTATAATTGTTATTAGGTTAATTGCTTAATTCATTACTAAATGCAATACTTCCTGATATAGAAAGGATTTAAGATATTGATAAGATGGAAGACATCTTGAAATAGATTTTTAACAAGAAAGGCTATTTATGATAATGGCCTCAGTACATCCTGTTCTTATTTTTTCTACTAGTCAACCAGTTCCTTTTTATTTTTGAGATTTATTTATTTTTATTTTATTAAAAATATAAAGTACATATGAGTATTTGCTACATGTATATTTGTGCACCACTGGTATGCCTGATAGCCACAGCCAGAAGAGAATTGTAGAGCCCCTAGGACTCAAGTTATAAACAGTTGTGAGCAGCTATATGAATGCTATGAACTGAATCTGGATCCTCCACATAAGCAGCAAGTCTGGAGCTGGAGAAATGCCTCAACAGTTAAAGAGTACTGGCTGCATTTCCAGAGAATTTGTGTTTGGTTACCACGATATGTGTAGTGGCTCACAACTATATAAAACTCCAGTTGCAGGGGATCCTAGACCCTTTTCTGGCCTCCACTGGCACCAGAAATATAAGTGAGGCACTTGCTACAAAGCCTATTTATCTGGATTAAATCTTTGGTACTCACATCGTGTTGTAATGAAAGAACTGACACTTTCAAGATGTCCTTTGACCTCTGCAAGTGTACCTGTAGATGTAACCAACCGTCTTATTAAATAAGAAACACAGAACCAATGCAAAGAAGAAAGCCAAGAAGTCAGAGCTAAGAGCTAAAACCTTACCCTTCCTCCTGCGGTGGTCCTACCTCTCCAAAAGAGAGCAAATTCCTGTGTTAAAGTCTTTATATAGACTTTTTGTTCTGCCTTCTCATTGGTTGTAAACCCAACCACATGACTGCCTCATCACTGCCTGTCTGTATAGACCTCCAGGTCTTCTATGGTTGGTATTGAGATTAAAGGCATGTGTATCCAATGCTGGCTGTATCCCTTGAACACACAGAGACTTACCTAGCTCTGCCTACCAAGTGCTGGGATTACAAGTGTACGCCACCACCGCCTGGCTTTCCTATGGCTTGCTAATAGCTCTGACCCCTGGGCAACTTTATTTATTAACATACAAATAACATTTTAATACAAATAAAATAGCACCATGTACCACTTCAAAGGTATCTACACAGCTGTTCTCTCTCTCTCTCTCTCTCTCTCTCTCTCTCTCTCTCTCTCACACACACACACACACACACACACGCAAACACACACACATACACGCACACACGCACAATAAATAAATAAATTGCAGTAAAAACCATGGAAAACTTTTCATATTCCAAAATAAAATTATCTCCTCTTTTAAAAATGTTATACCTTGTGAACAACTTTAATAAATGTTTGATAAGAAAAATATGAATGTAACTATACATCTAAGTTATGTCCCTTCTGTATAACCAGAAGGATTTTTAGAAAAGATAGCAATATTATCAATTTCATTTAAGCTTCAACATATATTAATATTTCTAATTTCACTGTGGATTGATGGAAATCTTGCTTCTAGTGTTTCAACAAATTTTTGTTAAATTTCAGTTGACACAGTGTGAAACTATTACACTAAATTACTTGAGGACCCTTGAAACTTAAGTGATCTAATTTACACATTTCATTCTGGCACAGTTATATATTATGAACACATCCACTTGGAATTAAATTGATGACACTTTTATTATTTTCCTGTACAAAATATGAATCATAGTCTCATCATTAATCTAATGATTTGTATTATAGTATTTCTCAAGTGTATATAATAGAATTCTATAGAAACAGACTCACCTTGCACTAAGCAATACCTAATCTGCCATAGCATGTTAGTGAAAATACTACAAAAATGCTTAGTTTTGATTACTATAATGAATAATGAACTAAATCATCACAGTAGTTTCTTCATCATTAATTACATAAAAACAAATTTATAATACAGCATAAAATTATCTTCCCACAAATTAGAGATTGATGAATAGGCCTAAGTTAAGGAAATGACTCACATCATATTAAATTGCCCTGTATACCAACTTGTCTTCTCCTTTAAAACAAATCTGTATTGATTTATGTAACCCATTCTAGCTTGGATTTTTTTCATGTGTATTTTTTAAGTTATTCCTGAAGGCACTCATACAATGAAGCCTTCCAGTTTTCTTATCTTCCTTGAAATTCAAATTTGGTTTATTAATATTTTAATGAGAAGATTCATATCTTCTATACAGATCATATATATGCTTTAAATATATGTAGTTTTAAGCACAAATACTATTGAAAATTGTACTTATCTATACCAAACATCTTCAGTCACCTACTGTCATACATTTTCTCTGTATGCAGCTATCAGAAAAATGGAAAAGTAATCCAAAGAATGGGGTTTTTGTCCTGGGGAAAATATCCCCTGAGTTTGGAAATATTTAGGTGACTAATACAGTAGCTAGTCAGCATAACAAATGAAGAGAAGAGGGTGCTTTTGACAGCAACATTAGCTGGCAAAGTAGTAAGATTCCTTGGGAGTAAAATATGTATAAATGTTCTAGAGAGATTTTGTAGATAAACTCTAAAAGTAAGGAATAAAAGGTACTTCCTCCTTATGCTTATGTTCTCATCACCCATCCACTACCCTCCATTGTCCCCCTCACCTCCAGTCTATTCATGGAGATCTCATCCATTTTCCATTTCCAGGGTGATCTATGCATCACTCTTGGGGTTCTCCTTCTTAGTTAGCCTCTCTGGAGCTGTGGGTTGTAGTCTGGTTATTTTTGGGCTTTCATCTAGTATTCACTTATGAGTTTGTACATATCATGTTTGTCCTGAGTCTGGGTTACCCCTTCAGGATGATATTTTCTAGTTCCATCCATTTGCCTGCAAATTTCATGATGTCATTGTATTTTACTGCTGAGTAGTATTCTATTGTGTACATGTACCACATTTTCTTTATCCCTTCTTTGGTTGAAGGGCATCTAGGTTGTTTCCAGGTTCTGGATATTACCAACAATGCTGCTATGAACATAGTTGAACATGTGTTCTTGTGGTATGATTGAGCATTCCTTGGGTATGCCCAAGAGTAGTATGGCTGGGTCCTGAAGTAGATTGACTTCCAATTTTCTGAGACACTGCCATGCTTATTTCCAAAGTGGCTGTACAAGTTTGCACTCCCACCAACAGTGGAGGAGTGTTCTCCTTGCTCCACATTCTCTCCAACAAAATCGGTTATCAGTGTTTTTGATATGGATGGTTGAGCTGGAACCAGGACAGAATGGAAGAGGAATGAAAGAGATACCATGATAGAGAGAGACACCATGGGGATGGGGAGAAACTGGGTGCTAGGGAAATTCTCAGAAATCCACAAGGATGACCTTACCTTAGACTACTAGCTGTAGCTGAGAGGGTGCCTGAAGTAGCCAACCCCGGTAATCAGATTAGTGAATACCCTAACTGTCATCATAGAGCCTTTCTCCAGTAAATGATAGAAGCAGATGCAGAGATCCACAGCCAAGCACCAGGCCGGGCTCCAGGAATCCAGTGGAAGAAAGAGAAGAGGAATTCTATGAGCAAGGGGCATCAAGATCATGATGAGGAAACATACAGAGACAACCAAACCATACTAGTGGGAATTCATGAACTATGGACCAATAGCTGTGGAGCCTCCATGGGATTGGACTAGGCCTTCTGCATAGGCAGGACAATTATGTAGCTTGATCTGCTTAAGGGGCTCCCTGGCAGGGGAATCAGGATTCATCCCTAGGACATGAACTGGTTTTTTGTAGTCCACTACCTATGTTGGGACTCCTTACAGAGCCTTGGTGCAAGAGCAGGAGCTTGGGCCTGCCTCAACTGAGTGTATCAGGCTCTACCAAGGGATGCCCTGCCTTGGAGGAGATGGGAATGGTGCTTGTGAAAACTGCGGGTGGAAGGAGGGAGGGGAGGGGATCTGTGGTTGGTATGTAAAATAAATAGAAAATTTCTTAATTAAAAAAATACTCAGAGTCATTTTGATTTGCATTTCTCTGGTGACTAAGATGTTGATGAATTCCTTAAATGTCTTTCAGCCATTTGGGATTCTTCTGTTGAGAATTCTCTGTTTACATCTTGTAGCCCACTTTTTAATTGGATCGTTTGGTATTTTGCTGTATAGTTTCTTGAGTTCTTTATATATTTTGGAGATCAGCCCTCTGGCAGATTTGGGGTTGGTGAAGATATTTTCCCATTCTGTAGGTTGTTGTTTTATCTTAATTACTGTGTCCTTTGCCTTACAGAAGCTTCTCATTTACAGGAGGTCCCATTTATTAATTGTTGCTCTCAGTGTCTGTGCTACTGTTGTTATATTTAGAAGTGATCTCTTGTGCCAATGCATTCTAGGCTGCTTCCTACTTTATGCTTTGTCAGGTTAAGTGACTCTGAGATACCATCTTACACCTGTCAGAATGGCTAAGATCAAAACCACTGATAACAGCTTATGTGGAGAGGATGTGGAACAAGAGGAACACTCCTCTTCTGTTGATGGGAGTAAAAACTTGTACAGCCACTTTGAAAATCAGTATGGTGGTTTCTCAGAAAACTGGGAACCAATCTACCTCAAGATCCAATGACACCACTCTTGGACATACACCAAAGGGATGGATGTTCTAGCATACCACAAGGACACTTGCTCAACTATGTTCATAGCAGCATTATTCATAATAACCAGAACCTGTAAGCAACCTAGATGCCCCTCAACTGAAGAATGGATAAAGAAAATGTGGTACATATACACAATGGAGTATTACTCAGCTGTAAAAAAAAAATGAAATCATGAAATTTGCAGGCAAATGGATAGAACTAGAAAATATCATCCTGAGTGAGGTAACCCAGATTCAGAAAGACAAACATGGTATGTACTCACTCATAAGTGGATACTAGTTGTAAAGCAAAAGATAATCAGACTACAACCCACAGCTCCAGAGAAGCTAGGAAACAAGGAGGACCCTAAGAGGGATGTATGGATCACCTTGGGAAGGCGAAACAGAAGAGATTCCCATGAGTAAAGTGGGGATGGAGGGGCAATAGAGGAAAGTGGATGGGGGATGAGAACATGAGGAAATTGGATGGTCAAGCTGGGGGAGGGACATAGTGGAAGAGGAATAAATGAGATATCTTGCTAGAGGGAGACATTATAGGGCAAGAGAGAAACCTGGTGCTAAGGAAATTTCCAGGAATCCACAAGGATGACCTCAGACTAGACTACTAGCAATAATGCAGAGTGTGCCTGAACTGGCCTACCTTGGTAATCAGATTGGTGAATACCCAGACTTTTATCATAGAGCCTTCATCTAGTGTAGATGTAACCAATCTTCTTATTAAATAAGAAACACAGAACCAATGCAAAGAAGAAAGCCAAGAGGTCAGAGCTAAGAGCTAAAACCTTACCCTTCCTCCTGCAGTGGTCCTACCTCTCCGAACTCACTACCCCTGTGTTAATGTCTTTATATAGTGTTCCTGTTCTGCCTTCTCATTGGTTGTAAACCCAACCACATGACCGCCTCGTCACAGCCTGTCTGTATAGGCCTCCAGGTTTTCCTTGCTTGGTATTGAGATTAAAGGCATGTGTGTCCAATAATGGCTTACCCAGCTCTGCATACCAAGTGCTGGGATTACAAGTGTACGCCATCACTGCCCTGCTTTCCTATGGCTTGCTAATAGCTCTGACCCCCGGGCAACTTTATTTATTAACATACAAATAACATTTTAATACAAATAAAATAGCACCATAATCTAGTAAATGATGGAAACAGATACAGAGATCACAACCATGTACCAGGCTGAGCTCCAGGAGTTAAGTTGAAGAGAGGAAAGAGGAATTATATGAGCAAGGGGCAGGGTTCAAGAACCTGATGGAGAAATCTACAGAGACAACTGAACCGAGCTCATAGGAACTCACAAACTTTAGAACAACAGCTGTGGAACCTGCATGCGACTAGACTGGACCCTCTGCATATAGGAAACAGTTGTGTAGCTGAGTCTGTTTGAGAGGCCCCTGCAGTGGGATCAGGATCTCTCCTCAGGGCATGAGCTGGTTTTCTGAATCCCATTACCTATGGTCAGACACTTTTCTCATCCTTGATGCAGCAGGGATGCGTTGGTCCTGCCTCAACTGAATGTACCAGGCTTAGCTGTCCCACCATGGGAGAACTTACACTTTTAGAGGAGGGGATGAGGGGTGGGGGGGTTAGGTGGGGGGGAGTGGGAGGAGGGATGAGAGGGGTATCTGTGGTTGGTTTGTAAAATGAATTAAAAAATTAAATTATAAAAAATTAAAAAAAATACTTGAGTGAGGTTGATTCCCAATTTTCTAAGATAGCGCCATATTGATTTCTAAAGTGATGGTACAAGTTTGCATTCCCACAACAATGTAGGAGTGTTCCCCTTGCTCCACATCCTCTCCAGCATATGCTGTCTTCAGTGTTTTTGATTTTAGCCATTCTGATGGGTGTAAGAGGGTATCTCAGAGTTGTTTTGATTTGCATTTCACTGATGATTAGGGATGTTGAGCAATTCCTTAAATGTCTTTCAGCCATTTGAGCTTCTTCTGTTGAGAATTCTCTGTTTAGCTCTATAGCCCATTTTTTTTTTAAATTGGACTGTTAGGTATTTTGATGTCTAATTTCTTGAGTTATTTATATATTCTAGATATCAGCCCTCTGTCAGATGTGAAGCAGAGTGCTAGAGATGTCCCCAGAAATCCACAAAGATATTTCACTATAGACTAGTGGCAATATTCCAGAGAGTGCCTAAGCTGAACTACTCTGGTGATCAGATGGCTGAACACCCTAACTGTCATCATAGAACTCTCATCCAGTGACTGGTGGAAGAAGATGCAGAGATCCACGGGCAAACCCCAGGTAGAGTTCCAGGAGTCCAAACAGCGAGAGAGAGGAGGGATTATATTAGCAAGAAATATTGAGACCATGATTGGATAAAACACAGGGATAAATAGCCAAACTAGTGGAAACACATGAACTGTGAACCAACAGCTGAAGAGCCCCAAACTGGACCAGGCCCTCTGGATAAGTGAGACAGTTGATTAGCTTGAACTGTTTAGGAGGCCCCCAGGCAGTGGGACTGAGACCTGTCCTTGGTGCATGAGCTGGCTTTTTGGAACCTAGGGCCTATGCTGAGAAACTTTGCTCAGCCTTGGTGCAGGGAGGAGGGGACTGGACCTGCCTAGACTGAATCTACCAGGCTGGGCTAACTCCCCAGGGGAGACTTTGCCTTGGAGGAGGTAGGAATGGAGGGTGGATTAGGGGGGAAGGGTGGCAGGTGGGAGAAGGGAAGACAGGGGAATTCATGGCTGACATGTAAAATTAAATTAATTATAAAATAAAAATATCTATAAAAATACTTAAAAAAATAAAACAAGAGTACTTTCTCAAGATGCAGACAGAGGGCTAACACCTACTGACCAACTATCCGAACTACAGAGTCAGCCAGCCCTTTTGCCTTAACCTCACCAGATAAAGGAATTCATGTATTATCAAGACTGGCTGCATTTTATACATTTGTGTTAAAGTAGAAAAAATGATTATATTTGATGGTGGTGGTTTGGCAAAAAGGGGGAAAGATATAAAATACTAGTCTTTAAACGTTGCAAATATAATCTAGCAAAGGAAATGATAAGGTCTTCCTTAGCAAATTTTCCAAATTCAAGCTAGAAATACTCCTGTGGACTAAGATGAGTTGTTGTCAGACATACAACCTTTGACCACTAATAATCATTTTGACCACTTTTCCATCTTTCCTTATTTTTCTCCTATCATATTATTGATTGATAATATTTCTAGTCAGAATTTCTTATTGTTGCTTCATTACTATTATTATTTTGAGACCTACCTATATATGCATGTACGTATGTATGTACATAGTATATATGTATCTATGTATCTATGTATCTATCTATGTATCTATCTATGTATCTATGTATCTATCTATCTATCTATCTATCTATCTATCTATCTATCTATCTATCTATCTATTTATCTATCTATCTACCTGTCTGTCTGTCTGTCTGTCTATCTATCTGTGTGTATGTGGACCTGTATGAATTTGTGTGCACTGTGTGAAAACAAGTGCCTACAGAGTCCAAAAGAGGACATTGAGTCCAACTGAACTGGAGCTACAGATGGTTGTGAGTCACTTGATATGGTGAAGAGACTCACTCAAATCTTCTTCAAAGCTGTAAGCACTCATAACTGATACGCTATCTCTCCAGCTCTACCATGATTTTACTTTAAACAGTTAAAATGTATATAGGTCAAGTTTTAGAAAGTGGGATTTATTTATAATTTCCTTTCTGGAAAAATTGATAAATCATGGGAAAATGATTTTATCCATTCAAATTCTACTCAGCAATTAACTTCAAAGTCTTACTTCTTCCAAACCAAGAAACAAAACCATTTTCTTGCCTATTAGTAATCTGTAAACTAAAGTCCACATTTCTCTTATTTTGTATATGGTCCCCCAAATACCACAACCTAATGATTTATTTGACCCATCTTCAAATATTATTCTCCTTGTATTTCATGATCCAGTTATCAACATTTCCCCACTTTCTGAAATAGTTATAATGTTTAATTCCATATTTTTGCATAAGCAATTTCCCTTCATGTGAAAAAGTTATTCAGCTCCTGTATATTATGGACTAATTCTGAGAATTTAGCATGACCAAATTCTCTTTAATTTATGATGTCTTTTTCCCTTCACTTCCTCAAAGGGTGCCAGTTTATGTATTCATATTCCTTTTTTAAAAGCCCTTCTAGAGAATTTACCACCCTGCACTTGTTTGTTGCCACACATGTCTCTTTAAGATTATGCTAGCAGGGGGATGAGTAGTGGTCTAGCAATTGTTTCATATGTTTATGAAAGTACTCATTAGCATGATTGGTAAGAAGTAGTTTAATAAATGTTACTAAGAAGATGAGTGAGTTAATAGAAACTTGGTGTTTGATAGTATAGTAGACATGAGGCTCACTGTAGTTCTCTGGAAATGAATATTCTGCTTTCCTTGTTACATCTGACTGTCAGCAAATGAAAGAATGTGTAAAGACATCTAAAACAGCCTACAAATCCTTTGCAGGGGAACTAAGAAACATTCCTAATTAAGTCCTAGGTGAAATCCACAAAGCCAGGAGACAGATGAAATAGGAATGATCATTAAATTAAGTGTGTAAGCAAGTACTTAGAATTGGAATAATGCAGTGCTATTGGAACAGAGAAAACTAGACTGTCAAATAGTACAATTCTAGAAAATAAAAAGCATATGACAGGAGTACTATATTAGAGTCAAGAGGGATAAAGGCTGTGGATCAGAACAGAGTACACCACATTATAAGACAAGGAGTAGGAACTGACTTTAAATCAACACTATTTATTGAATTCCTACTATATGTGCCAAGAGAAAAATAAAACTAGGCACTGGCCAACAAATAAACAAATGATTATGTGCCTAAAAAATAGCAAGTGAGGGATGAAACACAAATGATTTAATTCAACTTATCTCACATACTGACTTTGTAGTATCCCCAAATGTGATTTTGTCATATCTGAGTTGTGGGAAGATATGGTCTTGTTCTTTTCAGTCAGAGGAATTCCTGCTGAGAGTAATTTCTTGTGCTAGATTTACCATCACAGGGACCAGAGTTATAGAATAGTGAATATTGGTTGCTAGATGGAGTTGGTCATGTAGCAGAGACTAACACTATACTCCTCTGTAAGTTTTAAGTGCATTGGAAGCAAAGGCTCTTTGGAGGGCAATGTTATACATATTGTTTTTCATCTTTGCATTTAGTTTATGTGGAATATTTTAAAAATCATCCGAGGAGCTATTTAAAACTACACTGGCTGTGTCACTGACTGCATCAACTATGAAATATAAATCTATGTACAAAATTTACCTTATGCTGCTTAAAATTCTAGTTCTCATTTTGTGAATGCTGAAACAAAACCCAAATATGCTCTGCCTTAGGAAGTTTTGTATATGGTTTTCTAACTGTACATATTGTGAGAAAAATGGAAAAAATCCATTATAGAATGCATATTTATCTCAGAAGCATTTGTGAATAAGTGTCTTGAACTCTGAATACATTTTATCATATATAACATACAAATCACATTGTTTTTTTTCTATTCTAGAGATGATGATAGTATTTAGTAGTAGCTACATTGACTATCACTAGGAAGTAATATAAAAATTCAAGACTCAACATTTATTCTTAAATGTTTTCTAAGACCAAATTGAGGAGAAAATATTAAATGTAGACCATCACCGTATTACAATATATCAGATGACATCCCATTAAGTTATTAGCCTTTGCTTGGGAACAATAGGTTCGAGACATTCCAGGAACAATATAAATTGGTTTACAAACAGGATAAATTATCAAAGAAGTGATCTCCATTCTAAGACCCTTTCTCAAGTTCTCTTATCTTGACCACACATGCATGCTCTCAGTGGTATTAAAGGAACATACCTGCTGCTTTATCTCTGATAATAAAAGATAATATGCTTGGTTTTATCATTTAATAATTGCTTTGTGAGCTTCTGTATTTTTCATGGTGCTTGAATAGAAAATCATTGCTGATTTTCTCCCTGAATATGTAAAAGTTAATGATAAAATTATATGAACAACATTTTACGACACCTTAAATCTAATTAAGAGAAACATTTTTTAACTTGATCCTTGAAGATGAGCTTATCTACGCAGATAAATAAAAGGCACACAAAAGAAAATTAGATGACTGCTAGTATACATCAGAAGTAAATTACTTTCATCAGGATTGCTTTAAAAGTATACACATTGTGTAGTTAAATATTTAATTCTTTCTGTATCCCAAGATGTCAGTGATTTTCATTTTATTTTAGCATAAAACATAATTTCATCTGGGCTTCCATCATATAAAATATACTGATACCCATTGATCCTTGGAAATACAACTTAAAACAGATTAATACTTGATTGCATGCTGATAATTTTCTAGTGCTAATAAAGTTATTTGGATTTTCTTAGTAATGGAAGGGAAATACTACATTATACTATTTGCTAAAAGAAAAGAAAAATAAGGTCAGAAACAATTTTATAGTCATGGTGTGGTGTTACTCAGCAATGCAGTTTATAAAGTTGCCACTGCAGAATCTCCACACTCCAGAAAGATTAGGAAATGGGATTTAGGAAGGGGAAATGCATTCATTTGTATTTTGGCTAAGTTTCTGAGAGAATGGATTTAAAGAATTGAAGTCCCTCTTTCCCTCCTGTAGACATTTTGCACTGGGTAGAAAAAGGAAGACAAGGCCAAACAGGTCAATATAAATGGCAGTCTACTTGGTTCTTGGGGAAAAGCTGAGTACCAGGATGTTCAGTGAGAAATATTTGTTGTTGTTTCAGATTTGTATAGAACAAAATGGAGCTCTAAATTCCCTCATTTTAAAAAAGAAAAGACTTGTTTTGTGGAGTGTAGAATTCTCACTGGTTCATGTCTGATAGAGAAGATATTTACTCTTATGGTAAATGAAGAAGAGACATATTTTTTTGTCCTTTCCTTGAAGGTCAGCTTCAACTTTTCAGATTCCTGCATTCCAACTAAATATATTAATGTTGTAAGGGAACAAGATCAACAAACTAATGGTGATAGTCAAAGCAAGGGCACACATACCTACTTATACTACCTCCTCTCCCACCAGGGCGTCTATAGAGGCTCTGTTTACAGTAGCAGCTTTTGCCTGTTTATAAGATCAATTAGTATGCTAAAATGAAATCAATAATTTTCATTGCTCAGATAAAGATAATGAAAAACCCTTCAGTCTAAGTTAATTACACATCCAGTAGTAATTTGTGACTAAATAACACTTTACCACCAGATTTACAATATTAGATCATTTGTTATTTATTCACTAAAATTTCAATTATTTGTATATTTTCCCATTTTCTAACATTAAATTTTGAAGAAAAATATTTTTTTATTTGAAAAAAAATTATTAATTTTCTAAAAATGCAGTGGCAATATTTTCTTTGGGGAGAAAAAAAATCTGCTTTTATTCATCAGGGAGAACTTTTTGAGGATTTTCTGAAGTCTGTTTGACAAGTAGCTATACAGGCACTAATTGCCTTAGAATGAAATTTTCTCACATAATTTGCCCTGTGCTTTACCTCCCCTTTCCTTGATAACACTGTGTAGATTACATGATATTTGCCAGTACATAAAATTTAAAGTAAAGAAAGAAAAGGTTGAGATATCAGGTCTCCTTTGAGGCCCATTAAAGGAAGACTATTTCTTCCTTATCAAAGGAATAGACCACTTCTGTCCCTGGGTGGAGACATGAAATTCTGATCTGCACCAAAGGCTAGAATATTACATACTCTTTTTTTCTTCCTTAAGAGTTAATCCACCTGGGTTTGTCAATCACCTACCTATGGTTCTACACCACAGGGAAGCTAACTGAGCTGAAGAGAGACTAAGAGGATGGGAGGAATAATTATCTCATTAATGATATAATATACAAACCCTCTTTTGGTGCAGCTGCGTGTAAGAGCCTCTCTACTGTAGCCTACCTGCTTTTCTAACTTGGAAAAATGTAACTTTTTCTTTTCCTTCTTTTTATTTATTTATTTATTTTCTTTTTCAGATACTGAACTAAAGTCTATGAATGTTTTTTATGGCAATTTGAGCTTTCTTAGTCTCTCTTTAAATCTCTGCTTCCTGTACTTGCAGCTGATTACTGACCTTCATTACTTAGAGAGGTACTCAGAAAGGCACATGTCTCTTACTCTAAATTCCTTTCTTCCTGGAAGCTGCTGAAATTTACAACTAGCCTGTCCTGTTGTTCTTTTCCTAAACTCTAATTAAGTTGTCCTCGAGATTCTTTGCAAGTCTATTTCTAAAATTATTTTAAGGAAGGTACAAACACAAAAAGTAATGACAAGTTCCCCAAATACATCTGCATGGGACTACAATAAATGCCACCCATATTATCACACCCAATTCAAGAACAAACCGAAAAAGACCCTGCTATTCAAACAAAAATGTAACTTTAAAGCTGATAAAATCCAAAGACATAGCAGCTCCTATTTGGCTCAAGAAGAAACTAACTTCTATTCCCTTTGAGGTGAGAGCTTGTTTTGCAGTTTGTCTTTATGCTTGTGTTGCATTACTTTATCCTTCTTTCTTGCTCTTCTGTATATCCTTTTACTAATATGAGATGTCATTTTTAATTTTTTTAATTCTGGATATTAAATGCAGGGCATAATACACGCTAGGCAAGTGTTTTTCTACCACCAAACTGTATTCACTGCACTCTTTTTATTTATTTCTTTTTATTTTGGAACATAGTCTTACTAATTTATCCAGGCTACCCTCTCCAGCCCAGACATATACTGAAATGGCAATCTTCCTGTTACAGCCTCCCAAGTAGCTGAGATTAAAGGACTTTCTCACAAGCATAACTTTAGCATGGTCTTGATGAATGTAACTATCTAGTAAGTGCTAATGTATATTATAAGTCATTTAGTAATTTTTTCCTCATTCAAAATTTTGTTGATTACTCTGAGTCCCTTGTTTTTCTTTATATACATTATAATTAGCTTGTTGATAGCCACAAATTAAGTGACTGTTATTATAATTCTATAAGCAAGAATGTGAATGATAGACTAATTGGAAATTAATTAGAGAAAATATATTATACTTTAAAGCACATTTGAATGGTAATGTATAGTTTTTCTCTCTGCTATAAATTATGCATATATATATATATATATATATATATATATATATATATATCAGATCCTGCCCACCTCCAGCAGAAGATATCTGATTGACCAGAGGCCACTCCAGCACCCAGATACAAAGGCTATACTGGCACCCAGAACTCCAGAGAACCCTTGACTAGACCAGAGTCCTAGAGAATGATTAAAAAAAAATCAATGAAGTAAACGATTGATTCTTTGAGAAAATAAGCAAGATAGATAAACACTCATACAAACTAACTAAAAGTCAAAGAGAGAATATCCAAATTAACAAAATCACAAACAAAAAGAGGAACATAACAAAATATGCCAAGGAAATCCAAAGAATCATTGGGTCATACATCAAAAAACTGTACTCCACAAAATTGGAATTTCTGAAAGAAATGGACAGTTTTCTTGATAGATTACACTTACCAAAGATAAATCAAAATAAGATAAACAATATAAATAGACCTATAACCCCTAAGAAAATAGAAGCAGTCATTAAAAGTCTCCCAACCAAAAGAAGCCCAGGGCCAGATGGTTTTATCATAGAATTCTCACAGGCTTTAAAAGAATACCTAATACCAATACTCCTAAAATTATTCTATGACATAGAAACA
Source organism: Peromyscus eremicus (assembly GCF_949786415.1). NCBI lineage: Eukaryota > Metazoa > Chordata > Mammalia > Rodentia > Cricetidae > Peromyscus > Peromyscus eremicus. The sequence goes on from NC_081439.1 coordinate 70,144,417, forward strand.
AAAGGAACATTGTTAAATTTATTTTATGTTGCCTCTATCACACTGATACCCAAACTAGAAAAAGACTCAACAAAGTAAGAATATTAAGAATATTACATACCAATTTCCTTCATAAACATTGATACAAATATGCTCAATAAAATATTCACAAACCAAATCCAAGAACATATCAAAAAGATCATCCACCATGATCAAGTAGGCTTTATCCCATAGATGCAGGGATGGTTCAACATATAAAAATAAGTCTATGCAATCCACCATATAAACAATCTGCAAGGAAAAAAAAAACAGCAAAAAACAAAACAAAACAAAACAAAACAAATGACTGTCTCATTAGATGCCGAAAATGCCTTTGACAAAATCCAATGCCCCATCATGATAAAAGTCTTAGAGCAATCAGGGATACAAGGGAAATACCTAAACATAATAAAGGCAATTTACATCAGCCAACATCAAAATAAATAAAGAGAAACACAAAACAATTTTATGAAAATCAGAAATAACACAAGGCTGTCTATGCTCTCCACATTTATTATTATAGTTCTCCAAGTTCTAGCTAAAGCAATAAGACAACTAAAGAGTGTCAAGGGGATAAAAATTGGAAAAGAAGAAGTCAAAGAATCACTATTCACAGATGATGTGATAGTATACATAAGTGATCCCCAGAATTCTACCAGGGAACTCCTACACTGATAAACACCTTCAGTGAAGTGGCTAGATACAATATTAACTAAAAATAATCAGTATCTCTCCTATTTATAAATGACAAAAGGGCTGAGAAAGAAATCAGGGAGACAACACCCTTCACAATAGCCACAAATAATATATAATATCTTGGTGTTACTCTAACCAAACAAGTGAAAGACCAGTATGACAAAAACTTCAAGTCTTTGAAGAAAGAAATTGGAGAATATATCAGAATATGGAAAGATCTCCTATGCTTAGAGATTAGTAGAATTAACATGGAAAAAATGGGCATCTTACCAAAAGCAATCTACAGATTCAACACAATCCCCATCAAAATTCTAACACAATTCTTTATAGACCTTGACAAAACAATATTCAACTTGAAATGGAAAACAAAACAAAACAAACAAACAAAAAGAAAAAACAGGATAGCTAAAACAACCCTGTAAAAGAAAAAAACTTCCAGAGTTATCATTGTCCACAATTTCAAGTTGTATTACAGAGCTATACTAATAAAAACAGCATAATATTGGCATAAAAACAGATAGGTTGATCAATGGAATAGAATTCAAGACACAGAAATTAATCTACATATCTATGGACACTTGATTTTTGACAAAGAAGCCGGAGATATACAAAGAAATAAAGAAAGCTTCTCTAACAAATGGTGCTGGCATAGCTGGATGTCAGCAAGTAGAAGAATGCAAATTGATCCATATATACCACACTGCAAAAACTCAAGTTCAAGTGCATCAAAGATCTGAAAATAAAATCAGATACTGAACTTGGTAGAAGAGTAAGTTGGGAATATCCTTAAGTACAATAGCACAGGAAACAACTTCCTGAACAAAACACTCTTAGCACAGGCACTAATATCAACAAGTAATAAATGAGATGAGACCTCAAGAAACTGAAAGCTTATATATAAGTCAAAGGACATCATCAATAGGAAAAAAATGGTAGCCCACAGAATGGGGAAAATAGTTTATCAACTCTCCTCTGACAGCGGGCTAATTTTCAAAATATAAGAAGAACTCAAGAAACTATACATCAACAAATAATCCAATTAAAATGGGGCACTAATCTAAAGAGAGAATTGGCAATAGAGAAATCTCAAATGGCAGAGAACCACTTAAGAAATGGTCAATATCTTTATCCATTAGGGAAATACAAATCAAAACTACTTTGAGATTCTATCTTACAACTCTCAGAATAGCTAATATCAAAAACACAAGTGGCAGCTCATGCTGGCACAGATATAGCGCAAGAGGAACACACCTCCATTGCTGGTGAGATTGCAAACCTCTACAGCCACTATGGAAATCAATATGGCAATTCCTCAGAAAATTGAGATTTGATCTACCACTCATGGGCATATACTCAAAGGCCATTCTTCCACAAGGTCACCTGCTCAACTATATTCATAGTAGTTTTATTCACAATATACAGAACCTGTAAACAATCTAAATGCCCCTCAACTGAAGAAATAATATAGAGAATGTGGGATGTTTACACAATGGAGTATTACACAGCTTTAAAAAATAACATCATGAAAGTTGTAGGCAATCGGATGGAACTAGAAAAAAAAATCCTGAATGAGGTAACTCGGACTCAGAAAGACAGGCATGGTATGTACTCACTAATAAGTTTCTATCAGATATAAAACAAAAGAGAACCATGCTACAATCCACAGACACAGAGAGGCTAAGTAACAAGGAGTGCCTAAGTGGGGGACACATGGGTCTTCCTGGGAAGAGGAAGTAGAATAGATTTCATGAATATGCTGGGAGCAGGTGTGGATGAGAATGGGAAGGACCGGGTATTGGGAGGAGGAGAGTACTGGGAGAGATGACTGGAATTGGGGGATATTTGGGAGGCAAGGTAGAAACCTTAGTGCAATGGAAACTCCCAGGAATTCATGAGGGTGACCCTAGTGAAGACTCCTAGTAATGGAGAATATAGATCCTGAACTGGCTGTTTTCTGTATCTAGGTAAGGCTTCCAGTGTAGAGATTTGGAGAACAACCCTGCCACAACACCTGAGACCTACACTTAGTTCTGCATGCAAGATGTGTTGTGGTAAAGGTGGCACAACTAATGACTGCAGGCCAATCAATGACTTGTCCAAACTGAGGCCTATGCCAGAAGAGGGACCCTATGCGAGACACTGCCTAGAGGGCCAGGGACCAAATTTGGATAGCCAAGAGACCCAAGATAAAAGCAAAAATGATCAAAAGAAAAGTCAGTGAAATAGTTCCTAATGATAGTCTAGTACTCATAGACCAGAGCCTCACATAATCATCATCAGAGCATCATGGGAGCAGATGTAGAAACCCAGAGTTAAACATTAGGAAGAGCTCAGGGAATCCTGAAGAAGAGGGTGAGGAAGGATTGTAGGAGACAGAGGGATCAAGACAACAAAACAAAACGACTCACAGAATTAATAAGCAGGGCTTGTAGGTGCTCAAAGAGACTCAAATGACAATCATGGAGCCTATACGTGTCTGACCTACCTCCTCTGCATATTATGGTTACATAGCCTAGTGTTCCTGTGGGACTTCTAACAGTTGGAGTGGGGGCTTTCTCTGATTATTTTGTCTGCTTTTGGGAACCTTTCCCATCTACTGGGTTACCTCATCTAGCCTTAATAAGAGGAAATGTGCCTAGTTTTATTACAACTTGATATGCCATGTCTGATTTATATCCCTGGGAGGCCTGCCTTTTTCTGAAGGGAGAGGAGGAGTGAATCTGGATGTGAGGGGATGCGTGTGGAGGATTGAATGGGAGGAAGGAGGGGAAAACACATTCAGGATGAAATATATGAAAGAAGAGTAAATAAAAAAGAAAATATAATTGTAATGATTAATTTAGGGAGCCAAAATTTATATATATAATATATATAAATATTATATGTATAATTATATATATATATATTAGCGATCCTTTGATTTCATAATTTAGTTTTATTTACAAATAGCTTTCTAACATTGTCTCATTCTTTCTTTTCATGCTATTGAAGATAAATCCTGGAGTTTTTTTTTTTTCATGATGGCATTTAATAAATAAAGGCAAATATTGGCAGACTGCATCATGTTCGAGTATAATAATAATTATTTCTTGTGGTTTTGACTATGTTTATTAGTAGGTAACTATATCTTACCTTTAGAATTATTTTGAGGCATATATTTCCTCTTCCCTGAAATTTTGGCAATATTTGGACACATAAGTCACCTTTTGCTTCTTTTTCCTGCTTACATTATAATTGCAAATAAAAGTTATTTGGTTAATAATAGCATATTCACTTATTCTTGAAATAAATGAACAAATGTATTTCAAACAAACATTTATTTGCTTGTATATTTTCAATTTAAGACATTATTTCTGAAAAAAACTCATTACCTCTTTTGCCGGATATAAATGTAGTTATTAAAATAATGCAATTGTCTTACATAATTTTCTATTGCTGTGACAAAACATCATGGTCAATGCAACTTCATAAAAGGAAGTATTTAATTGAGGACTTGCTTACAGTTTCAGAGAGTGAGTCCATGACCATCATGTCAGGGGGCATGGCTGCAGGCAAGCAGGCATGGGGTTGTAGTAGTACCTAAGAGTTTACATTTTGAGACAACAATCATGAGGCAGAGAGATAGAGAGAGAAAGAGAGACAGGGATGAAGAGAGAAGGAGAGAGAGAGAGAAAAAGAGAGAGAGACAGAGACAGAGAGACAGAGACAGAGAGACAGACAGAGAGAGAGAAAGAGAAAGAGAAAGAGAGAGAGAGAGAGAGAGAGAGAGAGAGAGAGAGAGAGAGAGAGAGAGAGAGAGAGAGAGAGAGAGAGAGAGGGCAAACTGGAATGTCATGGCCTTTGGAAGTTCAAAGGCCAGGCCCAGTGACATGCCTCCTCCTATAAAGCTAAACCTCCTAATGTTTCCTACACCATTCTTTCTGTTAACCAAACATTCAAACATATTTATACTTATACAATAAGTATTTCTCAATGTTTTCTTTTTATCTCTTAAAGGTTTTATTCTTGTTACTGGGTAAAATGTGAAATGTTTAATAGTAGCACATTATATTTCTCCAAGGATTTATACATAATTTAGAATGAATTTGACAAAATTATAGCAAAAACTGTGACTCATACACATCTCTTCCTTCATTTTAATGGACGAATAGTTGTTTTGAAGCACTTGGAAAAGAGCTTTGCATTTCAATCTCATCATGTTCTTCAAAGACAGATAATTGATCTAATATGCTAACTAACAGATGCTAAAATTATGACAAAGTGTGTTGATAGTTTTTAGATGAAAATTCAGTGAGAAAACTTTTGAATCACTTCCTGGTGTGTCATGACATTTATTTAAAGCTATCCAATTTTGATTACTAATTTTGTGCATCTGGCTATCAGCATACATACATTGTATGAAAATTGGTTATTTAACTCCTTATAAGACTTACGTAGATTTGATATATTACAGTTGTTCTTTGTCTAGGATTAAGACCTTGTGAGCTTTCTGTTTCCATATAAGCATATCTATTAGTATTGAGCTTATTCAGTTCATGTTTAGGCAGCCATATGGGTGAAGACATGTAAGTAGCTTCTGTGATGTTTCAGGAAGACACAATAACCTCACAGCACACTCTTTGTTCCTCTAGGTATTGCAATTGTCCCAAGCCCTCTTACATAATTGTCATAGGTGCAAGAGTTGCATTATAAATGTATCAGTTGGTACTAGGCTCTACAACTCTGCATTTCAACCTATGGTAGTTTTCTATAATGGTCTCCATCTGTTGCAAAGACAAGATTCCCTGATGAAGGGTCATTACTACATGTATCTTTGCATATTAGTATAAATATTTAAAATGTAGGTAGTGATTATACTTGCTTAGTAAAAAGGAGGTTGTAGGTTACCCTCCAAGATGCACATCTATACTACCATGAGAAGTTGACTATTTTCCTGTAAGAGAAACTAATTCCTACTTATTAAGTAGGGCTGAAGTACTATTAGAGAGCTATTGGTTACTGGCAAAATATATATGCCACTATTACAATTTTAGGTTTATCACGCCATGCTGTTGTTGTGATTCATAGACATCATAGCGTGATAGGACTGTTTTGAATGTGTATATATATATATATATATATATATATATATATATATATATATATATATATATATATATAAAACAAAGCAAGTTTTATCTTAGTACATATCCTGTAATAACTTTCAAACACTATCAGCTTCTTAAATTTTCAGTATATTGGAGGGCTTATAGCTACAAAAATAGAGCACAAACACTTGAATTTTTTATCTTTCTAAAATATCCTGTATAGTTCTAAATGCCTGATTTTGTGTTAATATGTCTTGTTTGTTATCTCTATATCTCTAGATGTCTACATATGCTACATAAAATCTTAATATCCTTTCTACTAGTCACTGGTCATACATGTTTAGCTGCCATTTACTCAACAATATCTTAGTTGCTACTCTGAGCAAGGCTTTTAGTGACCAAATAGTGAATAGCTTTTCCATATAGTATATATTTTGTATTATTTTATATTATATCCCCTATTTTCATAGTTGAGTTTTAATATTGTGTTCTGATTTGCACACTAATAATTTTAGTCATGATCATTTAGAACAATGTGTTTAACTTATATCTGTTTATTTGATTTGAATAGAAATAGGGAATTCATTTCCAAGTATCACTCCAAGTGATTCCCTTCCTTTTGTTGGAAAATTTCTAGGTCTAAGATTGGTTTCATTTATCCACTGTTGACTGTTACTAAGTGAACAAGCTAATGCACAACTCTTTGTACACTGGCAAGGCATATTTTGTTTTTGAATGTGAAATCCTGGAATAAGGGATAAGAGATAAGGAGGATGTGAAGCTGATTCACCATCAAATTTAGTGGCGTTCAGTTTGAGTTTTGTTCTTGCTGTGAAAAACCTTCATTGCATGACAATTTTCAATTTCATCAAGCATTACTTTTGCAAAAATGTTTCATCTAGCATGGATATGAAAGTAACATATTTACAGACTAGTGACAAAAGGTGGCATTTTATTGTACAGCACAGAACTAATGTAAAGGATGCTGCACGTAGAAATGGCATTTAATTGTATTTAATCTTTAATCTTACGTATTGAAGCATGGATACTTCACAATAAACAGAGTAAATGTTCTATCTTTTTCATACTTCTAATGAAATTAAATTGCAATACTTATTGCTATTTTAAGTCAAGTTGAGTTCATGTCATTAGTTTTATTTTTTTATAATCATGAAACCTTCTTTAAGAAACAAAAATACCTATGCTATAACTTAATGTCAAGAATAAAAGTGTAGGTCCTTTAAAATTTTTATCAATGTACATATTTTGTGTTTTATTTGAGTACAAATATTCCTACAGACTATATTTTTATGTACAGATAAAGATGAAAATACCCTTCGATTAATTAATTATATTTTAAACACTAATTTATGATTTTGCAAGAGGAATTTTCATGTCTATTATATTTATATTTATAGTCCCAATTTCTATGAAGAAAATAAAACAGAAAGAAAATAGTGTGGGACATTCTTTTCCTAACTTGTTTATTTTAGCTATTATCTGACATAAAAGTGTGAATTCCCTCCAGCATTCCTGAGGTTAGGTCCCTTGTAATCAATCTCTTGTCTGTGACATATGTTTAAGCAATCCCTTGAAACAATGCTTTGTCTGTGTTCAAAATAGCAATTTGAACTTTAGCAAGGCATTCCAATTCTATCAAACAACGGCTTTTGTGTCTATTTAACTCTAAGTGATAAGTTTAACAGATGTGTTTACTCAACTACTCTTATTTTAGTAACATTTATGCATAGCCAATGTTTACTTTGAGAACTTGTTTGTTTAAGCATTAGCTAAAGCTTCTTCAACATACAGAAAGGATATCCTTCCCTCCTAGATAGCCCTGATTAATTCAGATTTGGATCAGTCTGCCATTAGTTTGAATGTTACTTAAAGCAAGCACTAACAAAGCAGCATCCATCCCATATTAAATAAGGCAATGTTACACGATATTTTAACTTTCATAAGCCACAGATAAACTACTTGGCAAAATAAGTTTATAGCAAAATTACAGCTATACAGCTAGTTTATATTAATAAATGCTAACTAAATATGTATTTGCTAGTCTAACGTATGTTTCTTAAATTAGATATTTATGTCTAATTTTCTAAATTCATAATATTGTAGTTCCTGTTCATCAAACAATGAAAAGAATGATTATCTCCTTCATAGAAGTCAACACAAAAACTGACAGAATTTTTCAATGTGAGGAAAGTTTGTAACCTAGAGCAGTAATTAAAACTGATTTGAGGGCAAAGGTATTCCTGTCGTTATTAGAGAAACAGGAAAGCTACTGTATTAACTCCAGTTTCCTGGGGGAACATTTTTTTCTTGATTTAAAAAAAATTAATTCCAGTTTTTATATCAGTAACTGTAATCCTGACCTTTTGGTCTATAAAAATCAACAGTAGACATTTTCTTCTTTATTAAAAGATTGATTTTCAGAAGGTTAGAACTATAGAGGAGAAAATGAAGTTCAATGAGAAAAATATCCATGTCTCTGACAGACATTGTTTGTCAGACAACACATGACATTTTACCTTGGTATTGAAAGTAAGCAGGTCAACACTGTTTTCAAGCTGTAAACAAAAACTTAAATGATAACATATACTTCTTGGGAGCCTTGATGGACCTGTGCTGCCAGGGTCTAAGGTGAAACACTCTAGAACATCACAAACAAACTCTTTCAGTCTTGAAATTGAGCAATTTCATTTCCTCCCTCAGTACACAACAAAGAGAAACCTACTGCTTTTTCCTCTATAAATCTTTTATAGAAAACCACTCATTTGTGCAATAAGCACTGCAAAACACGGATGGCCGAATTGTTTTCAGTAAAGTCTTTGTAGCTCAGAATTTATTTGTAGATAAACTGAGTTTTCAACGTTGCCAGAATACTTTGCTGTCCTAAATACAAGTTTGGGTATGAAAGAAGAAAATGAATGTCTTCCAAGAAAAAAAAAGAAAGAAAAAAGATATAAAATGAGAATGTACCTTTCAGAAAAAGTGAAAACCTGAGACAAGCACTGCAAGCTATGATATATAAATACAAAGCTATAGATTTCACTTTTATGATGTACATTTAAGATCTGAGCATTATATCTGACATCAACTCTCAAACTCTTCGTAAAAGTTGAAGAATAAGAAAACACTTTCTCACTGATTCGTGATGATTAGATTTTTGTCAACTTGACACATGCTAGAATCTTCTGGGAAGAGGGTCCATTATTTGAAAAAAAAAATGCTTTTATCAGATTAGCCTGTAGGGAAGTCTGTGAGCTATTTTCTTGATGTGGAGGGCCCAGCCCACTATGAGTAAGTGGTCCCGGTCTGTGTAGAAAAGGTAGCCAAGCAAGCCAGTAAACATGCTGACTTTGTACTAGTTCAGTTTCACCCACTGATGTCAGCTGATAACTATTAATAAATTCCTCATATACCAGAGTTGTTAAGAGTTTCTTAAATGTTTTCAATAGCATGTATTTGTGATAATTTATTTTAAATTTTAGTCTGTTTATATGTTGTTTCACATTGTTGATATTCACATATTGTTACCCTGCAGGGTTATATTTTATTTTATCATGATGTATCATCTTTCTTATGAATGTTCTAGTTTACTTTCTGTTACTGTGACAAACACTATGACAAAAAATATGGAGAGAAAATGTATTATTACATTTTACAGATTACAGGCTATCACAGAGGAAAACTAATGAAAGGAACTGGAGCAAAAACTAAAGCAGAGACCATGAATTGCTGTATAAGCATGAAAGACTGACCATGCTTCCCAGACACCTTTGTTAAAAAGCTTGGCGTGGTCATCCATGCACTTGTAACTCCTTTGCTGAGGGGTTAGAGACAGAAGGATCACTGGTCTCAATGATCTGCTCAGCTATCTTTTTATATAGGCCAGACCCAACAGCCTAAGTATGGCATCACCTATAGTTGCCTACACAATGTTGTATTACTTTCAATTAACAAGATGTCTCATAGATCTGACTGCAGGCTAGTTTGATGGAGTCAATTGCTCAGTTCCTCCAGGTAAATATACTTAGTATCAACTTGGTAAGAACTAACCAGCACAGTGATTTATTCAATAAAATTCACAGTTTAGTTCAATATTTTTGTCCATCTGTGTTCTTGAGATGTGTTGGCCCATGGTTTTCATTTCTTGTAGTGTCTTTGTGTGGTTTTGCTGTCAGGGTGCTCCTGACTTCATAAAATGAATTTAGAAATATCCATTCTACTTGTTTTTTTAAAAGATTAATGATATCACTAATTTTAATGTTTGATTGAATTCATGTAACACCATCTGGTCCTGTAGGAAATGTTTTAATTACTGCTTCAATCTCACAGTTATGTTCCTGTTCAAGCTTTCTCTTTCTGCCAGGTCAATCTTGGTGGGTTGTACTTTTCTATGAATTTATCTACATCTAGGTTATTCAGTTTGTTTGTGTACAATTTCATGTAATAAGGCCTTGTGATTCTTTTTATTTTGGTGGCATCTGTTGCAATTGTTCTATTTTTATTTCTAGTTTCATTAATTTGACACTTTTCTTATTTTCCTTATTAATGAAGCTAAAGGTTTCTGGGCTATATTTAAAGAATCAACTCTGAGTTTTATATTCCTTGTTTACTCTCCATTTCATTTATTTTCCAAATTCATTATTTCTTTCTGTCTATTAGAAAAAATGCATTTAGATTTTTAATTTACCCAGATTTTTAAAGTAGACACTATTGACATTTTTTTCCTTTTGCTAAAAGTGCAAAAATGCTAAAAATCATAAACTTCCATTCAGTACTCTTTTTATTTCATTCAACAGGTTTTGTAAGGACCTTCTAATTTTTGCACAGTTTTGTACAGATTGTGTATAGCCTGTTTCCTAATGGTTCAGTGTGACTAAATTCTTGATAGATCATTGAGAGTTAATATAGAACTTTAAGATGTGATGATCAATTAGAGTTATTTTAGATGTTGTAACCACACCCTCGGAAATAATTTTTGGAAATTTCATTTTTTTTTTGGCATTTAAGTCCAACATGAGACCCTTCCTTTACCTATACCTACCCTACTGTGGTGATTTAAATAAGAAATGTCACCCATAGCCTAGGGCACTTGAATATTTCATTCCCACTGTTTGGGGAAATTTAGGAGTTCCACCCATGATGAAAGAAGGCTATTACTCAAGGTGAAACTTGAGACTAAAAGCCTCACCTAAATATAACTTATTTTCTTTTCTTCTTGCTTGTAGTACATGATGTGAATTCTGAGCATACAGTTTTAGCCACCATGCCTACTACTTGCTTCTATGCTTCTTAGCCATCATGAATTCTAGAAGTATAAGGAAAAACAAACACTTCTATAAGTTGCCTTGGCCATGATCTTTTATCACAGCAATACAAAAGTAACCAATATACCTACCATCTACTGTTATCTATTGTGCCTACTCTAAAGCAAAAGTCAGTGGTATACTGTTCATAATTCAAATCCTACAACTGTGAGTGAATAAGACACCTCTCTTTTCCATACATAGTCTGTGTGGTATATTTCACTTTAGACAAAATATTGGCAAAATATTTTTTTCTACAAACTTCTCTCTTAGTACTGTTTTTATGCATCTTATATATTTTGGTGTGAATTGTTTCCATTTTCATTTGTTTCAAAATAGTTTTACATTTTAGTTTGATTTTTTTTACCTGCAAGTTTATATATGAGTTCAAAAGATCAATAGAGATAAAAGAGCAAGATTGGAAACCCCAGGGATCAGCAACAAAAGGCATGCATGTGCATATGAAATAAGAGAGGAAGGACAAGGCTCTAGGAAATCTAAGTTAGTCTCAGTAGGCTGTAGATGGTTCCCACAAAGCCCTTCTCCCATGAACATATGTAAGATGCTGTGAGCCTTTCACTTGTATTCTTGCCTCTAATGCATCCAATTGAAACATACTAAATGGTAAGAATGGCTTCTAAACAGCATCGATTAATAAAATTTCTTCTCTTAAAGGTTACATATGGAAGCAGAATACTGCACACATTTCTTGAGCTATATCTTGGGAGTCAAAGAGGTGTTGCATATGGAAAGAGGACTGATTAATGTGCTGAGGTGACTTAAGTTGTTCCAGACCTAAACAGCAAGAGACCTGTACTTGCTTTCCCAAACTACTCCTGCTGGTGGAAGCAGGGATAGAGTCTGTGCTTGTCTACAGCAATCTCTAGGTCCTGCCTGAAAAACCTACATTCTCTAACATACACCTAATGACAGTTCTTAATGTTTTTCCTTAAATCTACAATGTAGAAAAAGAATATGTTAATCTCTGCTTTAGGGCAGTCCTCTCTAATTTCTCCTTTGAATATTTCTTTGCTTATAGTTGTTAAATAAAATTCTGCTCAAGCCCTCTATATTCCTTGACTGAAATACTTATTTCAAGAATGTAGGAACGAACAGACACCCACAACATCAATAACACTGTTTTTAAATTTCCAGAATTGTACGTAGATGCAATTCTGAATGGTTTTATTAAATAAGAAACACAGAGCCAAATGCAGAGTTAAAAGCCCCAGAGGTCAGAGAACAGTAGCTAAGAGCTACTTACACCCTGTTGCCACTGCCGTCCTTCCCGTGAGAAAGAGACCTACTTTCTGTGTGTCTGTCTTTTTATTGACTTTCTGTTCTGCCTTCTCATTGGTTGTAAACCCAACCACATGACCTCCTCCTCACTGCCTGTCTATACAGACCTCCAGGTCTCTATGGTTGGTATTGAGTTTAAAGACCAAGGTGGCTATGTCCCTGAACACAGAGACTCTGCCTGCAATGTGATTGGATTAAGGGTGTGTGCTACCACTGCCAGACTTCCGCTATAGCTTGCTATTAGCTCTGAACCCCAGGCACTTTTATATATTAACATACAAATAAAACCACATTTCAGCACAAATAAAATATCACCATAATTGTAGAGTTTCCAGTTTGCCTTCTATTACTGGCTTCTACATTCATAATATTAGATAAAGACTGCTGTGGGATGTTCTGTATGGCAAATGTGTTGCTGATTGGTCAATAAATGAAACACTGATTGGCCATTGGCTAGGCAGAAAGTATAGGCGAGACAAGGAGAAGAATAAAGCTGGGAAGTGGAAGGCTGAGTCAGAGAGACACTGCCAGCCGCCACGATGAGAAACAGCATGTGAAGATGCTGGTAAGCCACGAGCCATGTGGCAAGGTATAGAATAATGGAAATGGATTAATTTAAGCTGTAAGAAAAGTTAGCAAGAAGCCTGCCACAGCCATACAGTTTGTAACTAATATAAGTCTCTGTGTTTACTTGGTCGGGTTTGAGCGGCTGTGGGGCTGGCAGGTGAGAGAGATTTATCCTGACTGTGGGCCAGGCAGGAAAACTCTAGCTGCAAAAGACATTTGATGTATATTTTTAGTTTTGTCAAGATTGCTTTTATGACCTCACAGATGAGAGTATCTTATATATGTTTGAAAATAAGATATACTTTATACTTAGTTGTTCTTGAGTAGAATATGATGTACATGTCTCTTATGAAAATTTTTCAGTAGTGTGTGCTGTTGTTTGTTTTTTACTCTTTGGGGGGCCTGCCACTCAGCTCCCAAATAAATTGACACCCTGGGGCTTATTATTACTAATGAATGCCTAACCTTAGCTTGGCTTAGTTTCCTGCTCGCTTTTCTTAAATTTAAATTATCCCATCTATCTTTTGCCTCTGAGTTTTTCCCATTCTCTTACTTCTTTAAATCTCACTCTTACTCCATGGCTTCCTGTGAAGCTTGGTGACTGGCACCTCAGGTCCTTCTTCTCTGACTCCTACTTTTCAATTCTCTCTTCCCAGATTTCTCCTTCTATTTCTCTTCTCTGCCTGCCAACCCTGCCTTTTTCTCTCTCCTGCCTCAGTATTGGCAATTCAGCTATTTATTAGACCATCAGGTGTTTTAGACAAACACAGTAACACAGCTTCACAGAGTTAAACAAATGCAGCATAAACAAAGTAACATACCTTAAAATAATATTCAATAAAAGTAGATTGTCAATATTTTCTTACTGAATTTCCTTTCTTGATGATCAAACTTATTTTTAACATGAGATATTACACACCCTTCTATGATTATCTTAATATGTTTCCCCATTCAGATCTCCTAGTATATGTTTGACATGTATAGGTCCTCTGATGCTAAATGCTTAATATGTATAAATTATATCTCTTTTATCCTAATATAACAACTTTTTAAACTTGCATTGCAAGTTTAGAATTAACATGTTTTTATTTTATTTTATTTTACAATATAATTTAATTCTGCATATCAACCACGGATTCCCTTATTCTCCCCCCTCCCGCCCCTCTCCCCTTCCCCCCAGTCCACCCCCAATTCCCATCTCCTCCATGGCAAAGGATTGAGATCAACCTGGTAGACTCAGTCCAGGCAGGTCCAGTCCCCTCCTCCCAGGCTGAGCCAAGCATCCCTGCATAAGCCCCAGGTTTCAAACTTCCAACTCATGCACTGAGCACAGGACCCAGTCCTACTGCCTGGATGCCTACCAAAGAGATCAAGCCAATCAGCTGTCTCACCATTTCAGAGGGCCTGATCCAGTTGGGGGCCCCTCAGCCATTTGTTCATAGTTCATGTGTTTCCATTCGTTTGGCTATTTGTCCTTGTGCTTTATCCAATCTTGGTCTCACCAATTCTCGCTTATATAAACCCTCCTCTTTCTCGCCAATTGGACTCCCGGAGCTCCATCCGAGGCCTGGACATGGATCTGTGCATCCAGTTCCCTCAGTCATTGGATGGGGTTTCTAGCATGACAATTAGGGTGTTTGGCCATCCTATCACCAGAGTAGGTCAGTTCGGGCTGTCTCTTGACCATTGCCAGCAGTCTATTGTGGGGGCATCTTTGTGGATTTCTGTGGGCCTCTCTAGCACTTTGTTTCTTCCTATTCTCATGTGGTCTTCATTTACCATGGTCTCCTATTCCTTGTTCTCCCTCTCTGTTGTTGATCCAGCTGGGATCTCCTGCTCCCCCAAGCTGTCTTTCCCTCGACCCTCGCCCTTCATTACCCCCACTCACATCCAAGCTGTTCATGTAGATCTCATCCATTTTTCCATCATTGGGCGATCCCCGGGTCTTTCTTGGGGTCCTGTTTTCCAGGTAGCCTCCTTGGTGTTGTGAGTAGCAGTCTAGTCATCCTTGTTCCACATCTAGTATCCTCCTATGAGTGAGTACATATCATGTTTGTCTTTCTGAGTCTGGGTTACCTTACTCAGGATGATTTTTTCCAGATCCATCCATTTGCCTGCAAACCTCATGATGTCATTGTTTTACTCTGCTGAGTAGTATTCCATTGTGTATATAGACCACATTTTGTTTATCCATTCTTCAGCTGAAGGGCATCTAGGTTGTTCCGATATGAACATAGTTGAACAAGTGCTCTTGTGGTATGATTGAGCATTCCTTGAGTATATGCCCAAGAGTGGTATAGCTGGATCTTGGAGGAGATTGATTCCCAATTTTCCAAGAAAGCACCATATTGATTTCCAAAGTGGTTGTACAAGCTTGCATTCCCACCAGCAGTGGAGGAGAGTTCCCCTAGCTCCACATCCTCTCTAGCACAAGGTGTCTTCAGTGTTTTTGATCTTAGCCAACCAATATGGTTTTTTTTTTCTTCTGATAGCTAAATCTTCTGGGTTTTTTTGTTTGTTTGTTTGTTTTTGGTACTCTTTTTTTCCCAATATATTTATATCCTTAAAGCAGACATGAATCTCTTATAGTTAATATATAATTGATCCTGAATTTTTAATCCAGTAAAAGAAAATGGCCCCCACAGGATCATAGGGAGTGCCACTATTAGGAGGTATGGTTTTGTTGGAGCAGGTGTGGCCTTGTTGGAGGAATTATGTCCCTGGGGGCAAGCTTTAAAGTCTCAGATGCTCAGTCTGGCCCAGGGTGGCAGTATCTTCCTGCTGCCTGCTGATCCACATGTAGAGTTTTTATCTGCTTCTTTAGCATCATGTCTGCCTACATGCTACCATGCACCCTGGCATGATGATAATGTACTAAACTCCCAAAACTGTAAGCTATCCTCAATTAAATGTTTTACCTTATAGGAGTTTCCATGGTCATGGGCAGTTTAAACACCACTGTAGTTAACATTTTCCTGGTTATGTTCAGCTCCTGCAGCCCTGTGCCCGGCCATTAGGACCCAAGTAAACACACAAAGACTTATATTACTTATAAACTGTATGGCTGTGGCAGGCTTCTTGCTATCTAGATCCTACATCTTAAATTAACCCATTTCTATA
The DNA here is from genome assembly GCF_949786415.1 of Peromyscus eremicus. NCBI lineage: Eukaryota > Metazoa > Chordata > Mammalia > Rodentia > Cricetidae > Peromyscus > Peromyscus eremicus. The sequence continues at coordinate 70,160,525 of NC_081439.1, forward strand.
AATCTATACCTTGCCACGTGGCTTGTGGCTTACCAGTACTTTACATCTTCTCATGGCAGTGCTGGTAGCTTCTCCTCATTCTTTGTCCTGCCTATACTTTCTGCCTGGCTACTGGCAAATCAGCACTTTATTAACCAATCAGATCAACACATTCACAGCATAGAGAACATCCCACAGCACACCACTTATTTAAAAGTCTTTTTAAAGTTTGTCTAATTGTTCTTATGACTACATTGAAAATAATTTATTATATTTTAAAGGTCCTTTTCTGGATTTATTTTATGTTTCATGGTTTAATCAGTTACAAAATATCAAAATTATTGTGGCTTTATAAGTCACAGGTTACCAACAGCCTTCAATTATTTTCTTGTCCTAAAGAGGCTCATTTGGATATTCTATTTTCTATAAGAATTTAAGATAGACCTTGACAACTTTTATAAATATATTATGATGAAATATTAATTGAATTTCTGTTGAATCTATGTATCAATTTATGTAGAACTGTCACTTTAGTAATGCAGTCTTCCAACTCATTGACACATGGTTGGTATTTGTGTCTTCACTGATGTTTATTTATAAACTATTTACTAATAATATACAGAAATACTGTCAAAATTTTATACACGATTTGGCATAGTTACTGGTAATTGTTCCATACTAACTTTAAGAGGCTATAAATTATGCTGCGTTTTGTTCCTATATTCATGTTTTCTGTTTTTTAACCTAATATATTGATACTTGGTTGAACTAATTTATTAGTTCTAGGGGATGATATGTGAACATGTTGATATTTTTATGATGACCATAACAGCATTAGTGAATAGGGGAAAGTTTCTTACTTTGTAATTTATGACTTCCATATTAACGCGTTGTTTAATAGCACTGACCAAAGCTTCTTGTACATGAAGAATATTGATGAGTGTGTTCATCCTTTTCTTATTTCTGATTTTATTCTCTCTTTCATGGATAACAGCAATGTGAGCTCTCTGTGAATTATACATGAACTTTAGCAAGTTGTAGGTCTTTCCTTCTACTGCTGTTTTAAAAGTTTGATAAACCATAAATGAGCATTGAACTTCATCCATGGCTGTTCTTCATTGGCTAATATACACTGATTTTTCATGTTCAGCCTATTGACAGATTCTTTTTTCAATTTTTATATTTACATGACATACTTGGATAAAATCTACTTCATCAGGGTGGATAATGAATAATAATAATAGTAATAATAATAATAATAATCTTCAATTCTTTCCTCTTCTGATTATTATTTTCAAATTTATTTTTATACTTATACCAAAGAAAAATATTGTTCTATACTTTGTGCTTTATAAACTATTTTTCTTTGGTTATATTATTGATTAAAATTATTTCATGAACACATTAGAAAAATTCTGTCCTCTTACTTTATAGAACAGGTTGCAGAAGTCTTGATTTTCCTTAGTCATTTGGTAGTGTTCTCTAATAAAAATAGCTAGGTCTAGAAATTCTATTTTGTAAATTAAAAAAAAATTTTGTCAGTCTCTTTTTGAGAACTAGTTTGTTTCATCTGAGCTGTCAAATTTATATATATATATATATATATATATATATATATATGTATAGATGCAGTTCTTCATATAATTGGCTACACTTTTGATATTTTTCAGGATATATAATGATATCTCTCTTTCCAAATACTTTTTTTCCTCTCTTAATTTTTGAAAGTATGACAATTTTCACTCAAAAACAAAAAGTAAACCTAATAGTGATGACAATGTATCTCAAGTAGATAAAATTTGATTAGTGATGATGTTATGTATAATCCAAATGCACTACTATACCTTTTTTTCCTTTTATTGAAAAATAGATTATTTCTCATATAATATATTCTGATGATAGTTTCTCCTCTCTCTGCTCCTTCTAGTTGCTCTTCACCTGAACAAGGCACTGAACTATGAATGCCATTTGTCATTTTATTGCTAATTTATTTCATTTTAATTTTTGGAACAGTAAGAATTGGTATTACCCTTTGTCCCTGAGGTATCTAGTCTTAGGTTCTTGCTTACCTAAGTGTGTCTTAGGTCAAATCATATATTGATTACTTAATTCCACAAGCTTTTTGCCACCATTGCACTAGCACATCTTCCAGAGAGGGCTCCATTGTAAATCAAAGGGTTGAATGGCTATGTTAGTGGTAACATTTCTCCTTCAGTAGTATGTAGAGTTGTGCATATGTTGCCTCCAGTAATTTGGGCCTTGCTATTGGTTTGTGGAGAATAACCTATAGTCTTTGCAATAGCTTGCATTGTTTGAGGATTCCCATGGAACCACTTTGGCCAACAACTTCATGTGATTTAACTCAATCCTCATGCTGGATGCTTCATTTGGTGACAAATGATGGCCAGTTGGGGTTTTATCTCCCTCATTATTTGGTGATTTTATTTAGATTGCCTTCATATGTGTGTGTATTTTGGGAAGCTTCTGTATTAGGCATAAATACAACACCTCAAATGTCCCTTAGTTTTAGCTCTCTCACCATATTTCTTCCCACAACCCCCTCACTCTACCTCTCCCCACTTGACCATTCCATTACAACTCCCTATCCATCCATTTCTATCTATTCTATCTCCCTTTCCTTAAGAAGATATAGCTGAGCTCTTATACCCAAGCCCCTTACTCTCTACCTAACCTGTGTGGTCCTGTGAACTGGAGCTTGGCTATGATTGATTTAAGAGCTAATATCCACATATAAGTAAATGCATACCATATTTGTCTTTCTGGGTCTGGATACCTTACTCTAGGTGATTTTAACTAGTTCTATCCATTTGTCTGAAAATGTCTTTCATTTTGTGGCTGAGTAATAATCCATTGTATAAATGTCCCATATTTTATTTACCCATTCTTCTCTTGAGGGATATCTCAGTTGTTTACAGTTTCTGGCTATTATGAATAGAGCAGCAATGTACATGGTTAAGTAAATATCTCTTTGGTAGAATGAAATGTCTGTTTGGTATATGCCAAAGAGTGTTATAGGTGGATCATGAGGTAGATTAATCCCCATCTTCCTGAGGAACTACCATACTGATTTCCACAGTAAGGGTACAAGTTGTAGTCCCAACAGCAACAGATAAATATCCCTCTTACTCAATATCCTCATCTTTACTAGTATGATCCTTCATTTGTCTTATTTATCTTGGTCATTCTGATTGGTCATAAGATTAAATCTCCAAGTAGTTTTGATTTGCATTTCCCTGATGACTAAGGATGTTGAACATTTTTTGTTTTCCAGGCACTTGAGTTTCCTCTTTAGATAATTATCTGTTTATATCTACACCACATTTTCTGTATTCTGTCTTAAAATTTTTACCATACAACTCTGTCATTTGTTTGCCTAGAGTTACCCCAAGGTATGACATAATACTTCAGTCTATTGTGAAATGTGCTATTTCCCTAATATCTTTCTCAATACTTTGTCTTTTGTATAAGGAAAGGTACTGATTTTGTGTGTTAATTTTGTATTTTGTTACTTTTCTGTAGGCATTTTCCAGTGGAAATTTAGGTTCACTTATGTATACGATCATATCATCTGCAAAGAAAGGTGCTTGGACTTTTTCCTTGCCAATTCGTAACCCCATGATCTGTTTTCTTATTGCTGTAATGAAGATTTCAAGTACTATATTAATATGTATGGAGAAAGTGGACAAACTTGACTTGTTTTTAATTATAATGAAATTACTTTGAGTAATGAATGTTTATATATGTATGATGCTGTATGTGCAGGTTTTGTCTTCATTTTACTTCCAGCCTGTCAACACTTTTCTTAATGCATTTCAAGTCTTTTTATATTCTCTACAAACATAGTTATGACTATACAGCAACTCATCCTATTTATATTTCATTACAGATAAATTTTAACATTGAAGTATTTTCCCCACAATTTTGATTATGATAAGACATTTTGTGTAAAAATATACATGTGATGTTTTTAAGTAGTGACCAAAGAGAGAGGCTTAGAAGTGAAATCATAATGACAGATATGAAAAGTAGCTTCAGATAATTATTTCAGGAAGGGTATAGCTACTTTAAAATCTTGAAGGATATTATACTCACAATTTGAATACACAAAATTCACACAGCAAAATCTATTTTGAAACATTTGGACAGATTTTTCTAGAATAGTGAAATATTTTAATATATTTCATTGTCATCATCAAATTATTTTTTGTTCTTTATAGTTGTGTTGAACTGTCTATAATCAGCTTTTAAAATAAGAGGTTGAACATATATAATGAAACCTGTACATATGCCCATAATATTCTACCATTACATTCTTTGTATTAACTTTGTATTTCTCGAAATAATGATAAAGTATCTATAGCAAAACTCTTTTGTTACTCTGCTGTATAACATTAAGCCTATATGTCTAGTTTATAAAACCATTTTTCTATTTTTATTGGTCCATGAGAAACTATATATGTGACAGTAATCATAAATAACATGATAACAAAGGAAATGATCCATAATGTAACTGGCAGTGTTTTAGTTCTCATTAACCTACTTCGTTGTTTACTGTTTATGCCTGCTCTATTCAGTGGCACTTTAATAACCCTGTTGCTCTGTTGTACTAAACACCATCCATATTTAAGTCTGTCCATTAATGGCAGTCATTACTTATTAAACATAACACAATGAGTAAATCCAAAGAGAAGAAAAAAAAATTACTCATTGACATTTGGATTACAAGTTAGCAGAGTTTCTTATCAACAATTTGCTGTGCATTTTGCCTTAACTTGATAAGATGGTTGAGAATGATGGACCCTTCCTAAAATTTGAGTCTTTCTTATCTGCTTCACTACTTTAAAGTCAATAAGTCAGGGATTTATTTAGAATAAATATGTTAGTGATGGAAAATAACAGAAGTTCTTACCATTTTAGATAACTCAAGTTTGTAATTTTCCAATACATTATTGAGTGATAAATCATGTACAATTATATAAATTGTGCAAAATTCCTTGCTCTATGTGAAATGTAAAAATAATATATGATTAATGTGTTGCTGGTGAGAAGTAGGCAAATGAATATCAAATGCAAGTGAATGGCAATTCTTCCTAATATTATTACTCATAACATGCTGTAGTCAATACCACCTGGACCTCTATTTCTTGTTCACCTTCTAAAATTTGCTCATGTTTGCTGCAACTCAGATATATATTAGCGATTCTAATTCCTACCAGTAAGTACTGGTATTCTGAAATATTTCTGTGTATAATTAATTATATTGAAATAGATAAGCTTAAATGATGCAACATTTTGTTTACTGTTATTTTACACTTTTATTGCCTTATCATAAGTGTTAAGAGTCCTATGGACTTTTCAGTGGATGGAATTTTAATGTCATGTATTTAGAATCCATCATCTGGCCTTTAAAGAAAACAAAAACGAAACTTCAGGAACTAGCAACTATCTACAATCATATGGAACTCATAGTTCCACAGAAGCAAATAACAGCAACGTAAGTTCCCTACCCTCACCCCTGCTTCAACTCCATTACAGCACAGGATTCAGGGGGGAATCTACTATGTTTTCTAAAACCTCTAGTAAGTATGTCTAGTTATTCTGATGCCAGCAATATTTGGTGCATCAGTTAGGAGAAGGCCATACCCCAGCTAAGAGGGATATAAGCCCCCTGCCCTAACCCCTACCTAAGTCCATTACAGCACAGGACATCTTGTGAAGTTATACAGATACCAGCAATTCCTGGTGCATCAGTTAGGAGAAACCCTCACTCTATTGTGTTTTAAAGGTACAGTTCCTGTTTGTGGTTGCTGGATTTAAGAATACATCCTGTAGTTCAAGAAGCCAAGTTGTGCCACCTTGAAGCTGGAAGTTGTCCTGTGTCCCAGCCAGCCAGCAGTCAAAGATAAATCTCTTCCACTCACATCCCCCAAGTAAGCACACAGAGGCTTATATTAATTGTAATTGTTTGGCCGTTAGCTAAGGCTTATTACTGACTAGCTCTTACACTTATATTAACCCATAATTCTTATCTATGTTTAGCCACATGTCTTGGTACCTTTTCTCAGTTCTGCTTTGTCATCTTGCTTCCTCTGTGTCTGGCTGGTAACTCCTGATTCAGCTTTCCTCTTCCCACAATTCACCTTGTCTGCTTGCCTCACCTATACTTTCTGTCTGGCTACTGGCCAATCAGTGTTTAATTTATCACCCAATCAGAGCAACACATATTCACAGCAAACAGAAAGGCATCCCACAGCACCACCTCTTCTCTTTAATCTGATTAAAACATCAAAATTAATAGTGAAATTCAGTAAAAAGTTTATGTTTTAATATACCAACACTGGGCAGAGAGGCAGAGAAATCCAGTAATACCTCCTCCATGTCCACATTTGGGTTCCTGAAATGAGGGTAAGGTTTAATTATAGGGCTTGACTTGAGTGTCTCTAAGAAGACTCTGTCACTGCATGTCCTCATTGACAATTTGAACAATCCTTCTCTGTTTGGTAAGGTGATCTAACAAGTTTATTTTTTTTTTTCCTGGAAGAAAGATTTCCCCTCTCCCTGGCCCCAGAGTTTAGGCTTTATCTTCTCTCAGCATGAGATTCTTGAGGGAATGCCAGCTACCTTAACTCCCTTGTTCCAATAGTTTGACAAACAGGTTGAGGAACACACACGCCTCTCTATTTTAATTGAAAATAGATTATTTTCTCATAATATACCTTATTTACAGTTTCCCCTCTCTCTCCTCCTCTTAGTTCCTCACTACTTGCCATCCTCTCCAGATCTAATCACTTTTTGTCCCTCCTTACAAAAGAACAGGCTTCTAAGAGATAACAACTGAACATTACAAAATAAAATTTAAGATGAAGCAAAAACTTTCATATCAAAGTTGTACGTGGTAACACAACATGAGGAAAAGAGTCCAAAGAACAGGCAAAAGAGTCAGAGATCTACTTGTTCTCATAGGCAGGAGTGCTATAAAAAATACTAAGCTTAAAACTATAATATATATGCAAAGGGCCTGGTGCAGACTCATATTGGTCCCATGTTTGCTACTTCAGTCTCTGTGAGCTCATATGTGTCTTACTTAGATGATTCAGAAGGCCGTGTTCTCTGTCTCCTTTGACTATCAACTGTCTTTCTGCCTCCTCTTCTGCAGGATTCCCTGAGTACTGAAGGGAGGGATTTGTAGACTCTCTCCACATAATGTTTGGCTGTGGGTCTCTGTATATGTTCCCATCTGCTGCCAGAGAAAGCCTTTTGGATGATGACTAGATAACACACTGATCTCTGAGTATAGAGGAATATCATTAGGAATTTATTTACTCATTTATTTTGACCAGTCATGTTTGAATTTACCCTAGGTCTTTGGGCCACTAGTCTCGGGTTCCTGGTTGCCCAAGCATTGTTGGGTATGTATTTCTTCCGGTGGAGTAGGCCTTAAGTTAAATCAGATGTTGGCTACTCCTACAAGCTCTGTGCCCCCATTGCCTTAGTGTATTTTGCAGGTAGGTCAAAGGTTTTATGGCTGGGTTGACATCCACATTTATATTCTGGTAGCCTGTAAAGTACTTTCCCATACCAAAGAGATTATAATGTAGAGTTGGAGGATCCATGTACACACCAGCCTATCTTCTACATGGTCAATGAGTTGTATAGATATTGTCGTCAGGAATGGGGACACACTGTTTCTTTAGATTATCTTCATTCTTACCAGGCTGGTTACATTATGAAACAGCTCCTGCATATCTTATGCTTTGAGAATTATGGCTACTACAAAATTAGTTGTTAGTTCTTGTTCCAAGGCCCCTGAACATCCTATCCATTTCCTCAAAACTGTGGATGGTGTTATAAGAAGTTCTAGTGGCATCAAGAGATAAAATATATCCTATAGATTTTAAAAAATATGATTCAGTTAAACCCAAAATTAAAGCATAAATATATATAACTGAAAGTATAAAAAAATTAAAAAGATCAATGAAATGGAGCTGGAAGGATTATTTGTGAGAGCAGGAAAGTGAGACAGCATCTTGCTCTCTAGACCAAGATGGCCTGGAAATCACTGTATAGTAAAGATTGGTCTCAAATTCATGACAATCTTCTTGATTTAACATCTATTATGCTGGGATTTCAGGCAAGAACCAAAATTGGAAACACTTGAAGGCATTAATATAGAAAACAATATTTTATGTAGAACTTCAAAAGTATAGGTAACAAAAGTAAAAGGTAGATAAATGGGATTGTGTCAAACTAAGAAGCTTCTGCACATCAAAGAAGCAACCAAGGATGAAAACAATGTACAAAAAACCCCCATATTTGTAAATGGGACACTGTAAAAACAGTGTGAAAAATATTTGTAAACATGGCATGAAAATACACTGATACTGGGGGATGTATAAAGTACCCCAAAACTAATTGTTGAAGGAATGCCATCCACAAATGTCTTAGGGTTTTATTGCTGTAAAGAGACACCATGGCCACGGCAACTCTTATAAAGAAAATCATTTAACTGGGGCTTACTTACAGTTTCAGAGTTTCAGTGCGTTGTTGTCCTGACTAGAAGCATGGCAGCATACAGGTACACATGGTGCTGGAGAAGTAGCTGAGAGTTCTACATCTTAATCTACAGGCAGCATAAAGACATTGGGGACAAACTGGGTGTAGGTTGAGCATAGTAGAACTCAAAGCCCACCTCTACAGAGACACACTTCCTCCACAAGGCCACACCTCCTAATATTGCCACTTCTTATGGGACAAGTACACATGAGTCCATGAGGGCCATGCCTACCTGCACAAATTACCACAAGAAGAAAGAAAAATCCCAGGTGCAGTAGTAGCACAAGTCTATAACCCCAGTATTCAGAACAGGATGCAGCAGGATCATGAATTTGAGTCTGGCTTATGCTACAAAGTAAGTGTTTGTCTCCAAAACAAAACTGAAACCAAAGCAGAAACAAATGAGGAATGTTGGTGAATATTCAGAAGAAAGGAAACTCTTTTGATAGGAATGTAAATGAGCATAATCCTTATGGAAAACAACATGGTGGTTTCTTGAAAAACTAGAAAATGCTCTTGCACTCTCCTGTTGTCTGCTGTAGCACTGTTCATAAGAACAAAAATATGAAATTATCCTATATGTCCTTCAGTGCTTGATATGATTAAGAAAACATGGTATGTTTTCCCAGTGGAATACTATTCAGCTATGGAAAGAATTATATACTGTCATCTGTAGCCCCATGAATAGAAGTGGAGATCATTACATTAAATGAACAAACCAGAAGCAGAAAGACATTTACTGTAGCTGAAAGTTTTTCTTTGTCACCCCTGGCCTGCAGTAAGGGCAAATCTCTCTCACCTACCAGTCCAGCAGCCGCTCATACCCAAGTAAACATACAGAGGCTTCCATTATTTTTAAGCTATGATCATTGCAGGCTTCTTGCTAGTTAGCTCTTACATCTTAAATTAACCACTTTCTATAAATCTATACTTTGCCACATGGCTTGTGGCTTACTGGTACTTTACATCTTGCTTCTCCTGGTGGCAGCTAGCAGCATCTCCTCTGCTCTATCTTTCTCATTCCTCTTTCTCTAGTTAGAATGTCCTGCCTAACATTATTCTGCCTCCCCATTGGTCAAACAGCTTTATTTATCAACCAATCAGAGCCACACATTTTCACAGCATACAAAATGACATCAACCATCATTTTCTCTTTTCTTTCTATTCAAGGAAGGTTTTAACTTTAACATAGTAAAATTACATATAACAAAACATTTATCAAGCAAGAATTATAGTTATAATATCTAGTCTATTTGTATTTGGCAAAATTAAAAAATATATCCTGTCCTATATTTGTGAATCTAAGGTATCATATTTCCTTGTCTTTTATCATAATTAAGGAAAACCATAATTATAACTATCTAGTCTTTAACTACATCAAAGACCCCAGAAGGATATTATATTACCTAAGTAAACAGGAAAAGCATTGTAAGAAAATTCCAAAAAATCTAGAATGACAGAGACAGCTGGCTGCCTGGACAGTTACCCAAATTTCTTCTGCAATCTTGGGGCATCCATTCTTTAGCCTATAGACCTAGAGTCTTTCACTCGCTTCACTCTATGTCCTGTAGACTGTCTGGTAGTTTCTTCTGCAAAGCAGGAACCTGAAGTACCATCTTGCTTTCGAAAGTTCAGTGGTCACATTTCTATGGATCCTACATATCCAGTCAATACATTTTGTCAAGCAGTTCATTGAGCAAGAACAGTTTCTTGCCCAAATGGCTTTTTTTTTGCCAAAGAAGAAGATAAAAGTCCATATGGAGTGTCTTTGACACCCATCCTCCTCACTGAAGTGAATCAGTGCTGCCAAGAGCAGATGTGTCTCATTGTCCAGAAAGTTTAAGTTTTTAAAACATTTTAAATGCCATATTCTGTAGATCTCTGAAGCATTTGAAGTTTACCTTTCTAAAATATATCTCTGTTTGACCTTGAGAACATATCTAGTATGAATACAAGTTCAATTGTAATTTCTAGCTACTAATTTCATTTCTTTATATCCCAATTGTTGGTAATAATAAAATTCAAGGATTAGCAAATTGCATTACATTGTTAAATGAACTGTATAGCTACAATACCTTGAACAAGATTAGAAATATATGTATAATATTTTCTAACAAAATCAATTTCAAATTTGTATCAATATACATAATTTATATACAATATACAAAAATACAATCCAATGTAAAATATTTAAAATTAATAGTTGCCTTTTAAAAGTAGATTCAATAATCTAACTTCTTATCTATATGATGTCTATATCCTCTCTTTTTTCTTTTCAGAGTAAATTCAATAATATATCCTTTATTCTATCATTTCTATATTTTTTTCAGAGTAGATTCAATATCTAACTCTTATCTATATCCTCTTTTTTTTCTTTATTTTTCAAACAAGAACCTTAAATCTAATCTCCTTTGTTTAACCTCTTTCCTGACCATTAACAATAACAACTCATAAGCAACCATCTTAAACAATGATAATTATCCCCAAACCAAAACCCATTAAAAGAATGTAAACCACTGCCCCAGCCTTTGGGAATGTGGGTGTCATGTTCTTACAATTTCTTCCTGCTATTTGTGAGTGAAGGCATCTTTAGGGGATCCTGAAAAGAAAATTTTTGGGTTAAGTGTCAAGTTCCAGGAAAGGTAACTATATCATTTGTTGTCCAGTCTCTGCAATAATGTGAAATTGTAGGGCTTATCCCAAGTCCTTGTTCAAGTAGTCTGTGAAGCTGGATCATCTCATCTAGCCATCTTGAAATTGCCCTGAAAATTTTATAGTCCAAAGCTGATCTTTGGGTGATAATTGTCAACTTAACTGTATTATTATTTGTCAGCTTAGTGGTATTATTACTGTCCATGTAGAATCATTGTTGTGGGGCCCCATCATTTTTATGGAGACTTCAAATTTGCTGTTAGGCCTGGTCTTGATTCCCTGCAGAAAACTGATAAAGATTCCAACACAAAAACATGTATAGGCAGCAAAACGAAGCATTTTTTTCCCTAGAATTAGTTAGTACTCTATATGACCATTAATATCACAACAAAAATTGAAATATATATATATCCCATAAATTTTGATATAAAATTCATACCTTAAGAAAAGTTTAAAGAATCAAAATAGAACCAAAGAATTGAGATTAGTGGCAATAGAATAGTCCCTTAATTTTTGTTTTCTTCTGTCCCATATCAGATGACTCTTTCTTCTGACATGATACAGAGATTTTGCATTTTCCATTTAACAAACATGCTTGGGTTTAGAGAAGGACAGAGCCATTCTCCAACTGCAAAGCCAGCTTTAATTTTTAATTGAACTAGGACTACAAAAAGACCATTTGTGTTGTGTTTGTAGAGAAGAGCAGAAACAAACATTTAGAAAGACTTATGAAATTTTATAGACGATATACCAACAGGCCGATTTACTCTTTTCTTGGGATATTTTTTTCTAGAAGTTTTGTTCTTTTTCTTCAGATGTCTCATTTGTCCAGTGTCCTTCAGATTCCTTAGCCTTCATTTTCCTGAAAGACAAAAATAAAAACCTTCCCCAAGCCTAACTTTGGGGAGGTTCACCATAGTTCCCTTTTAGCAAATTATGTCTGATTAAATAAAAAGCATTTGTTAGTGGTATTAGTTAGTTTAAATTGGATGGTCATGCTGGTTGATGAATTATCACCTTTTTTAATGAAGAGATCTCTCTTGATCAAATAGAAACTTTATCAATTTTGATGGTATCCATAGCTTTTCTTCCCCTGTAGAAACAAAAGCAAAACCTCATCCCCAACATAACACATATCTTGGTTTCCATTCTGATGCCAGCACATTCTTAAAGTATATAGGCTGATTTAATTCTGTAGTTTTTTTCTGTTATCCGATGTCTCTCTGAAGCTGTTGTTCCTTTCTCATTAGCATTGAGAAAATTCAAAGTCAGCAGAGCATTATGTCTGGTGATATTTTATTTTGTACTAAAATGGTATTTGTATATTAATAAATAAAGTTGTCCGGGGGTCAGAGCTATTAGCAAGCCATAGGAAAGCCAGGTGGTGGTGGCATACGCTTGTAATCTCAGCACTTGGTAGGCAGAGGTAGGTAAGTCTCTGTGTGTTCAAGGATATAGCCAGCATTGGATACACATGCCTTTAATCTCAATATCAACCATAGAAGACCTGGAGGTCTGTACAGAAAGGCAGTGACGAGGCGGTCATGTGGTTGGGTTTACAACCAATGAGAAGGTAGAACAGAAAGTCTATATAAAGACTTTAACACAGGAAGTAGCTCTCTTTCAGAGAGCTAGGACCACCGCAGGAGGAAGGGTAAGGTTTTAGCTCTTAGCTCTGACCTCTTGGCTTTCTTCTTTGCATTGATTCTGTGTTTCTTATTTAATAAGACAGTTGGTTACATCTACAATTATGGAATCTATCTCTGGAGGTTTTTGTTACCCCTTTCTGTTTATTTAGCATTTCCTTTAGAGTTTCATTTGATCTTTCTATGACTGCTTGACCTATAGGATTCTGTGGTATGCCTGTAATATGCTTTATATTATAATAAGCAAAAAAAAGTTTCATTTTACCAGAGACATATGCTGGAGCATTGTCAGTTTTAATTAGTGCAGTTATACCCATGATGGCCATAACTTCTAGCAAATGCATGATTACTGAATCAGCTTTTTCAGAACTCAGAGCAGTCGCTCATTGAAATCCAGAATAAGTGTCAGTGGTGTGGTATACATATTTCAATTTTCCAAATTCTGTAAAGTGAAACACATCCATCTGTCAGATTTCATTCCTCTGAGTATCCTTTGGGTTACATCCTGCTGGTAATAGCATCTGATTATAAAAGGACATTTCCTTACAATTTTTTTGGCTTGTTGCTAGGTTATGGAAAAATCCTTTTTTGAACCTTTACTATTGACATGATGTTTTTTATGCCAGATTTCATTTATGGAAACAAATATGTCACCCTTATAGAAACATGGTGTCTCTGGAAGCCAGGAAAGGTAAAGGAAGGGGTGATGAAAATGAGTTCACTAAGGGACACCATAGCCACACTTCAACTGGAGAACTTACTTCAATCTGTTCTTAGCAGTACAGGGGAACTGTTGAGCAAAACAACCTGTGAATGATGTCTAGAAATAAAAAGCACAAAAATATTCATACATAAAAAATATTAGTAATTGAAAATATAGTTTTACACTAATTTTGTTAATACATATTTTATACACATATTGAATTGCTATTATGTATTCATAAAGACATTTGAATTCTAAAAACATTTATCTGTTTGATATATACATATATGTATAATTTATTTAAGTATAAACATATATTAAAAAAGGAAGCATAAAATGCTGTATATACTAGTTTGTATCAGGCAGATAGTGGCTATCTAAATGTTTTGATATGAAAAGATTTTTTACTTCTACATTTATGAATTTCTGATGTTCAGCTATTTACTAAGTAAATAAATAATAATGCACCGAGATTACCTAGTCTCCTTTGACAATTGAAGCTACTTGACAGTAAGCCAGATAAAGGCTGAAAATAGTGAATGTAATAGCTTCATTCTATGTGTAGATATTGATCTCAGTTGAGGGGTAATGTTCTTGGAAGTGGTGATTAAAATGTTTTCTAGTCATAATAATGTTAAAGATCCAGTGCTAGGAAACATGACTCTCTGAATTTTAAAATCAATACCAATATTATATAATGCATATGTGAAACAGACACTGCCTAAGCAGAGCAATGTGAAAATACAAAACATACGACTTATGGTTCCAGCAAAACTAAATTCATTGACTTCTAAATTAAGGTTTATGTCAACAGTTAAAGCTTTCACATGTCTCCAAGCATGGTATATAAATACCAACCAGTATTTTCATTGAAAGATAGTTATATAAATTTTCTCACTTATCAATATGGCTAATTTTAAGTATGACTTTATTAGCTAAATAGACTTAATTTGATAACTCAATCCAATCTTTTCCCTCCTCTCATTACCCACATGGTAGTTCACATCTCCTATCTCCCAGGGACTGAATATCCCCTTCTAACTTCTGTGGCTCCAGGCATGCAAATGATGCCCATAAATACATACCAGCTGAAAGTTCATATAAAAGATTGTTGGGGAAAAATTATAATATATGATTGTGTTTTACATTAAAATTATTGTTGAAATATGATCTGGTCTTATAACCTAGGCCTGGCTGGCCTAGAATTTACAGAGACCCACTAGCTTCTGCTTCAAGTATGCTAGTATTAAAGTCATGTACCATCATGCTTAACCAGAAAAATCACTTTTAATCTTATTAATATATGTGTGAATGCATAATATATACATATGATCACATGCACATGTGAAGCAGAGCACACCATTGTGTATTCTGTTCTTTCCTTCTATCTTTAAGTAGATTCTGTGGATTGAATGCAAGTCATTACACTTGCCTGCACAACAGGTTCCACTACTCACTGAGATAGCCCCCAGTGTATTTTTAAAGAAGGTAGATGAAATAAATAGATGTGTAGGACAATAAATAGATACACAAAAGATGATGTTCCACTTGAACTTAGAAAATAACAGTAACTGTGGATGCTTATATGTGTGTTTGTGTGTATGTGTAGTGATATGTAAAATAAGTGTGAAAAGTTTTACAAAATGATTCACTCAAAAATACACATGAAAAGGAAATTCTTTAGAAGGCTAAATAGTAAACAGGGAGACAGGACTATAAAGAAATAAAAAAAAAATCTGGTAGGGAAAATTCACAACTTATAAAATTGAGGTGATTGCTGTATTTTCTAGAGCTAATAAGGTGGTGATGCTCTTGACTAGGATCTGGTTATCAGTCTTGAGCTCTCATCCTTCATATTGTTCTGCCCAGATTAGGACCCCCCAAAAGACCACTGGAGACCAAAGATATCCAGAATGCAATAGCAAAGTTTGCTTCTCGGTGCAATACAAGCTAGCAGGGAGCCCTTGTCCGCAGCGCCTGGCTAATCAAGGCACGGAGGAGAGTTCCTCTTTCTTGAGGAGGTTAGCTTTTGAAGGCAAAAACCATAAAATTCTTCAGAGAGGAGGGGGTTGGTATGGGTCCATCCTTGATTGGTCCAGTTTTCCTAAGCTTGGACTTTATCTTTTTTTTTTTTTCTCTGTCAGGAGTTTTATAGCCCATCTCCAAAATCTGGTCATGTTATCTCAGGGGAGGGGGATATCTCATGCTTAGTCACCACCAGACAGTCTGATTTTGTACTTTTAAAACTTCTAACTTCACCCTGTCTGGGAATGGGGAACAGACTTTGTTCTGGCTATGTTAAGATGTCCCTTTCCTCAGCTCTCTGGGCCTTAGGGGGAACTGGGGTGGGAGTCTCTCACATATGGCCCTCTGAAACTCACCATTTAGCCTCATTCTTTAGAAATGGAGAGGATACACCTCTACCTTCAAGGCAGTGTACACAGGTCCTAATGAAAGATTTATTTATCTTTGAGTTATTCTTAAATTTATTATTCCATTATTTTGAAGGATAATACAAGTTTTCAGTCAGAGAGCACAATTGATCTGTCTCATAGAATTTTGTAAGGCTGACAACTTTTATTTATTTTACCCCACCTCCTTTTGCCACATTATTTTAGCCAATGTGAGATTTTAAAAGAATATTTTTGGCATATAATTTATATTTATACAATAGAATGACCCACACATCTTCATTCACTAATGGTGTTTCTGTTCTGTGCTTCACTTAATGTACATGATTGGGACTAAGTCATAGCCAAACTATCTGCAGTGAAAGGTTACCCATATTCTACTTTTGCAATGTCTCAAACACAATTTTGACATATAATTTGCCACTTTATAAGAAGGAATGCCTCATTTTCACAGTCTCTGTCTCTCTGACTCTCTCTGTGCCTATGTGTGTGTGTGTGTGTGTGTGTGTGTGTGTGTGTGTGTGTGTGTGTGTACATATACACACTATGGCACACAAGTGGAGATAAGAGGATTTGGTCTAGGACAAGGAGTTGGGTCTTCCATTCCACCATTGAGGGCCCTGAAGATTGAACTAAGGTCATCAGTCTTAGTGGCAAATACATTAACTTGCTAAGCCTTCTCATAAGCCCTGTTAGAGCTTTTAATAACACGTGACTCATTGCCATATGGGACCTCACTACAAGCAACTTCAATTTTTATATTTTTACCAATAATTGTAATTGATGGAAGAACACATGTGTGCATGCATATGTGCAAGTGATGACCAGAGATCAAGGTTGAGTTCCGTATTTTCTATAATTTCCCTTCACTGAGAGTTATTTTTGGCATGGTATTTGGGTATCATACTTTGGTCCTCAAACTTGCATTGCAAACATTTCACCAGCTCATCTATGGCCCAGCTCCTCCCATTGATACACACACACATACACACACACACACACACACACACACACACACACACACAGAGAGAGAGAGAGAGAGAGAGTCAATTGTTTTTAAGTTCTTTGTTCCTATGTTCTACCACAATCACTTTTAACATTCCATGTATTCACTCAGAATTGTTTAAGATTGATCTAAGCTTTTTTGAATAAGTATATCAAAACCAACCAGTCTCTATTAACCACTTTTTAAAAATGTACTTTTACATAGTTCTTGTGCCAGCAGCCAAATTGTGGTCCAAAATCTTTACTTCTATTCTAGGACTGCAATAACAAAGTATTACAAACTCAATGACTTAAACAGTAGAAACTTATTTTGTTACCATTTGCAAAGCTAAAAACCTGAAATCAAGATTTCAAGTGTTTGTTTCTTAGAATCATCTCTTACTAGCTTGGGAGATGAGCATCTTCCATCTAGGTGTTAATGTAGTCTTGTCTGTTATTATCCATCTTTGAAGTACACCTGTCATGTTGGAATAGGGAACAAACTAGTGACTTACATTTAATTTAATAAAATCTTATTAGAGTGAATGTTGGCAGTGAAAGAATACAGTAAAAATTAGCAAATCAAACATCAGTTTACTAAACAATTAAAATACAAAAAAAGAAATTTTCAGTGAAAATATTCTTCATTCAAATGTCCTTCAGATTATTTCATTTGTTCAGAGATGGAATGTGCTGTTTAAAATCTGTGTATACAGTCTACCTTTCTGTATAAACTAATATGACAGAATTTGCATAAAGAATCTTTGGAGGGTAACTGAAATTAAATTAAGTCAATGAATGTACCATAATCCATTGTCACTTTAGCTTGTATAGAAGAACAAACTTGACTATGTACATGACAGAATGAGATACACAGAAGAAGACTTCTGTAAAAAAATCCAAGGTTAGAACTTACAGAAAACTGTAGTTACAGTGAGAAAAAATATACCATGTTTCAAAGGGATTCCAAATGGAATCCATAGAGAGTCATGGGTCAGCTGGAAAATGTCATAACTGAAAGGTGTGACTGAGAGAAAAGACGTAAGTTAGACCCAGCCCCCATAGCCCAAGGCTACTTGACAGAACACAAGTCAGGAAGCCCTGGTGAAGAAACTGTCAGTGAAAACCATTAGGCAAACATACACTTCTCACAAACCTGAAATTCACACATAGGGTTTGGTGACAATTGTGACTCTTGTGATAGAAAGTTGTAGAGAAATTCCATTGCATCACTCCAAATATCTCAGAAGACTTGCTGGGAGTAATATTGAGATGGAATTGAAAAATAAAATCTGAGGGGCCACTGAGATGGCTCAGTAAGTATCAGTGCTTACTGTCCAGTTTGTGACCTGAGTTTAATCCAGGAGCATTCATGATGAAAAGAGAGAGCTTATTTTGGCAAGTTGTCCTCTGATGTCTATGGTGATATTTTATTTGTACTAAAATGTTATTTGTATGTTAATAAATAAAGTTCCCCAGGGGTCAGAACTATTAGTAAGCCATAGGAAAGCTGGGCAATGGTGGTGCATGCCTTTAATTCCAGCACTTGGTAGGCAGAGCTAGGTCAGACTCTGTGTATTGAGGGATACAACCAGCAGTGGATACACATGCCTTTAATCTCAGTACCAACCATAGAAGAACTGGAGGTCTGTACAGACAGGCAGTGACGAGGCAGTCATGTGGTTGGGTTTACAATCAATGAGAAGGCAGAACAGAAAGTCTATATAAAGACTTTAACACAAGAAGTAGCTCTGTTTCGGAGAGGTAGGTGTAGATGTAACCAACGGTCTTATTAAATAAGAAACACAGAATCAATGCAAAGAAGAAAGCCAAGAGGTCAGAGCTAAGAGCTAAAACCTTACCCTTCCTCCTGCGGTGGTCCTAGCTCTCTGAAAGAGAGCTACTTCCTGTGTTAAAGTCTTTATATAGACTTTCTGTTCTACCTTCTCATTGGTTGTAAACCCAACCATATGACCGCTTCATCACTGCCTTTCTGTACAGACCTCCAGGTCTTCTATGGTTGGTATTGAGATTAAAGGCATGTGTATCCAATGCTGGATGTATCCCTAAACACACAGAGACTTACCTAACTCTGCCTACCAAATGCTAGGATTAAAGTCATGTGCCACCATTGCCCAGCTTTCCTATGGCTTGCTAATAGCTCTGACCCACTGGCAACTTTATTTATTAACATACAAATAACATTTTAATACAAATAAAGTGTCACCATAGGTAGGACCACTGCAGGAGGAAGGGTAAGGTTTTAGATCTTAGCTCTGACCTCTTGGCTTTCTTCTTTGCCTTGGCTCTGTGTTTCTTATTTAATAAGATGGTTGGTTACATCTATAGATGTCCACATACATGTGTCATGACATGCACATGAGGACATATACACATACACAAAATATAATAAAATAAAAAACAAAAACAAATACTGACCTAAACTGTTGACCTTATAAAACGAAAGAATGATATGTTAGGTACCTGAAGCTAATCTGACATGGTTCTGGATGAGAGTACATCATGGTATCAGACATAAAGAGCACAAGCCCCGATGGTGACACACTGGAAAGAGCAAGACTTCCACTAAGTTAGAGTGTTAGGTGACACTCTGCTTGGTGCATAGGAGTTGACCCCATACATTATCTCTTGGTTTTAGAAGCTGGGCTGCCACAGTCGAACTCTTGGCAGAAGCATGCCCCCTAGGAATGCTGAAATAGATAATATGTTCTTGCTTCTTCCAACATCAGCTGTTACCTCTGTTTATGTGATGATACATTCAATATATGCTTTGATCATGTGAAGTATTGTTTCTGTGTCATTTGCCTTCATTTGGCATTCTCTTTTCTTACAGAACATAAGTTGTATTCAATTGAAGGTCAACCATAATCCAATATGGCGTGAACTTTATTAATTGCATGTGCAATGCCTCTCTGTTCCAAATATATTTTTTAAAGCACTTGGCTTATATTTTGTTATGGAAGTACTAAAAATGATATAAGCAAATACTTGATTTCTTGAGAGTCATTTGTCAGAAAGCTTCTGAAAAAACTTGCATCAAGATGAAAGGATAAAACAAGCAAAAGACAAAGGGGGAAAGAGACTAATAATAAATTAAATGCCTAAAAATTATAATAGCACAAATCAATATTCAAACATAATAAGTGGTGTGACTCAAAGGACCTCCACAACTTTATCATATTTTAAACCAAAAAAAGGCATTTTCAAAGTCACACCATAACAAAATTAAATAAGTTAAGTAAGAAAATGAAGCAGTTTTTAAAAAGTGCATTTGAGATGAATGGCAAAAAGGCAAACATTCCAAAAGTTAAATAAAATAGGCAGGATTAACATAGTAAATAAAATAAAATAAAATAAAAGTTAAATAAAAAAATAAAATAAAAACTCTATCCCTAGTGAGACAAAAGAGCACCTTGCATAGAAAAAAGACAAATTGGAACAATTTTAAAGGACTCGGTCTATATTTTCATCAAAATCAATAGAGACTCACTACAACTAGTTTATGGAAACCATACTGAAATCATACAGTGGAATATGAAAAAATATCACAGATACAAGAAAATGACAAGAAGATAAAAATTTCAGTAACAATAGGATTGAAGTAGTTCATACATTAAGACTCCAAAATATATTTTATTAGCATAAATATTATTTTGACTTTAACTCAGCTAAGGAAAAAAACACACACACAAAATAAAAAATAAAAAAGTAAAAAAATAAAGGCAAGGCATATATTCACCTCATGAAGTTGTCCCAGGGTTTTCTCCCACCAGGAAGAGAAAAGAAACATATCATTGGAGACAGGCATCATGATATGTCCATTCTGCATTTGCTTTCCTTCATACATTTTAATGACCATCAGAAGCCAAAATCTCCTGTACTTTCACTGAGTCACTTCTCTACAATTTATTATCTTTGTTAAAGTAGGATGTATGTGCCTATTTCTGTTTTAGGTTTTCAATTCTTCTTTGGAAAACCTTCATTATGTGAAAATTCAATCAAATAAAAATTCTTATGCTTTTCTTCTGGTATCCTACTTTTTGATAGACCTCTAATTTTTAGAGCCAAGCTACTGAACAATAAAGTAAAGAATTGCACTTTCCTTTTTATGGAGCAGTCATATCAATGATTTATTTATTAGAAACAATATCTACATCTAAATAGAAGTGTAGCTATAGTTAAATATATAGCTATAGCAATAGAAATGGGCAATAGAAACATAATGATTGATCAAAGGTGTTATCTACAGAATGAGACTAAAGGAGGGTAAGTAGATGGGTTACATTATTGAAAATTCTTAATATTCCTTCGCCAAAATAGAAATCCAATAAACAAACTCTAAAACTATAAATGCCTGTAATTTAATAGATAGCTTCAAAAACATGGATTTTGTAAATGCTCCTAGAAAGAGCTAAATTGCTGAAAATGTTTAGTTTTGAAAACTTAGTGGGAGAGTTGTAGCAGTAAGGAGAAATGGTGTATACAGTCTCTTCCCTTAGTCTGTCTAGATTCCAGAAACCCCTAATCAAAATTCTATTAAAGTTTGTTTAGTGACACTCTTGCTATAGCAACATTGAAGAGGGACAGGATATAGGGTTCAACATTTAAAATGGCTTACACTAATGTACTCTCTCTCTCTCTCTTTCTCTTTGGTTTGCTTTATGATCTATGTCAAATATATGACTTATGTCTTTTCTGCTTGTCATTTTCAGAACTTAGTCACTAACTTTGAACTTGTTACCCATCCTGTTTGGATTTATGCATTAGTTTTACTATTATGTGGCTGTTTGACCTTGTACAGGGTACCTACTTTCTTTTTCCCTCATTTTCATTTTAGTACTTTTCCTCTATTTATAAAATGAAAAATAATCATAAGTTTATTGGGTTTACTAATGAAGT
Source organism: Peromyscus eremicus (assembly GCF_949786415.1). Lineage (NCBI taxonomy): Eukaryota > Metazoa > Chordata > Mammalia > Rodentia > Cricetidae > Peromyscus > Peromyscus eremicus. The sequence goes on from NC_081439.1 coordinate 70,182,394, forward strand.
TTCAGTGAACTAATTTGTGTTCAATTATTTAAAACAATGCATGGCATGATATATATTACATAAATATTAGCTGCAATTCATATGATCAAGCACAACATTGCTGAATATGCTCTGTTGGTTTCATGTAATATAATTATGCAGTCATTTTTTTCTTTCTACTGGCTATGAGAGCTTTTACTAGACTAGAGTCATATTAGTTAATTCCATCCCTGAATTAGGTGATTGCCAAGATCCATGTCATGTTTAAAGACAACTAAATAGTAAATGGAAGACAAGAGAGAAGAAGCCAGGGATTGCAGCTTTTTCAACATAAAAATTGTTGGAAATTGTTATGGGTTAAAAGTTCCCTAACAGCATCTAATCACTGCATTTTCATTAATGGGTGTGCAATAATGGAGTGGTGCAGTTTCAGATAGAAAAATAAAGAAATCTTTGATACAGAACCTGTACATTATGAAATGATTTGTTGTGCTACCATAAGTATATTTTCAAAGTAAGGATACTTCAATGTAAACCACATCAGCATAATTAAATAATTCATCAATCTGAAAATATCACTTCATATTTCTGATATTGATATTGGTCAGATGCACATAGTAGAATGTGTGAAATGGATGACACAGCCAAATGGTGAAAACTGTAAAATATTTGAGAGAAAGAAAACAAGTGAATATAGTTATTGAGTTGGCCACATTGACTGTAACCCACAAAATTTTTCAATATCATAGCCCTTTTGTACTTTATTTTCTGTTCAATATTATATCATTAAAAGATATAAAATAGCATCATAAATATTACTCAGTGGGTAAAGGCCCTTGGTACCAAGCCTGACAACCTGAGTTCTATCCCTGGAACCCATATGATGGAAAGAGAGCACAAACTCCCATAAGCTGTGCTCTGAAGCACCACTCAGGAGCCCACACACAGACAGACACAGACATATAGACATGCACACAAATAAATAAGTAATTTTAGTAATATGCTTCAAACATATCAAGTATTCTTTAAGAATATCCAAGAACAAAATATTCCCTTCAAGTTATAGCAAGTTCTTTGTAAAATCATTCAATTAGTGAAAAGAGAAAAATCACAAAATGTCCAAATTACTGGTTATATTTAAGTTGCTTGTGGACAAAATTCAAGAAAACTTTAATGGTAACTTAATTGTAGTATCTAGGTTATCTCTTAAAAAATTGTTGATAATCTTTTACATAATTATTTCAGGAGAATTTTATTAAGTGCTGTTCTCAGTTCTCTGAATGTATAAAACAGTACAAAAGTACACAGATACTAAATATTCATAGTTTGTGAGTAGCCTGAGGTAACTTTAATATGTGTCCTTTGAATGTCCCAGTCAATCCAACTGACCTTTGAGAAAAAAGCAGACTGTTTTCTGTATTAAATCTACCTTAAGTGCCAAGAATGTCTGTATATACTTATTACTAGTGAGCATGGTATAAATTAAAGGAAAATATAAAGATAATACTCTTAAAATAATCTAGCCCTCTAAACTGCCTTTGTCTTTAAGCACTCTCATTAGAAATTTGTTGTTTCTCCTTTCTCCTACAAAGAAGCCAAAATGGACGACCAACTTGGAAAAAAAAAAGTATTACTCCTGTAGAAGCAAAGGCTATTTCTGAATGTACTTGCTGACATTCTTCAAAAACACATGTCATTTCCCTGAAATATTAGCCTTGACATTCTGTAAACTAAACTCTATTTTCCCTGTGAACTTTTACTGTGTAGTATAAGATACATTCCTCCAGGGGGGAAAAATGTCTTTAGAGAGTATTAGAATTACACTTAGGTACAGAAAAAAAACTTTTAAAAATACATGTTTTGAAAATAAATAAATGGGTGCCCTTCTTAAAAAATAGTAATACTCTAATAAAATCATAGTAAAAAATTACCCAAAGTCTCAGGAGTTGTTAAAGAACAGACAGACTGATACTGGAAGGGTATGTGGAATGTCATATTTAATACTTGCCAGTGTTTTCTTTGTTTTATAGACCATGTCACTCTTACATTTTGTTGTGTATAAGATACATGAATAAATTATTTCCAGATTGATTTTGCCTGAGCAATATGGACCTTTATAGAAGGTATAGAATTTAGAATAAAATGAATAATCTTTATGTTACTATTATCTACAATACATTCCTATTATATTGTAATTTATAATCTTAAATAGTTTCTATATTTTTCTAGTGAATAAAATGATGTGACATTTGACATTTGAAGGGGATTGTTCTCAAAATAAAAAATAAACAACAACAACAACAAAACTCATGCATACTAAATTTCACTGATGTTCAAACATCTTATATAATATGGTATAGTATTTACATATAAGCAAAGAATATCTTTCATTGTACTTAACTGGTTGGATTACCCACAACACTTAACATTGTATAAATACTCTGTGGTGAATAGTTATGATAGTATACTGTTCATGAATCAATGACAAGAAAATATATCTATACATGTTCATAAAGGTTGAAATATTTCTGTTTTCAATTTCGTTGGTTGACTGTGGATATGTTGAATTGACAGGAAGATCCAATTTTATATCTTAAGACCAAAGAAATAAAAACATCTCCAAGTTACCATACTGTCATTTTTTCTTAATACTTGAAATGTAATTTCAAAGAGTTTAAGATTTTAGAATGAAAGCTTTGTTTAGATTCAAAGATGTTATAATAGAGATATAATCTTTTATCTTAAAGTTAATGATATTAAACAACATATAGTATTGAATTTTCTCCTATTAAAAAATTTCAGTGCTGTTAACTTAAATCATGCATCCAATTTGTAACAACTCACTTGCTGAATCAACTACCCTTGAAAATGGATGCCATCTGAGCATGGGACCCATGCCTGGCCATTGTAAGCCATTGGAATAGGATGGGAACAGCACAGCCTACTCTGAAAAGAAAAAGTAAGCCACTTTTCATCCTTGAACCCTAAGAGTGGACCTATCAGAAATAATAAATATTTGAATGATGTCTTTAAAGGTTGAAATGAAGAAGGGTTCCTTGTAATCAGCAATTGAAAAAGGGTCAGTCAGTGTTGATAGATGGTTGAGTGCCATGGCCAGTAAAAATGACACATCAAATCACATATAAAGGGAGGCCCATTAGAATAACATCAAATTATTCAAATGAAACTAAAATGTAGACAGGCTTTGAATGATGTATTTCATGATCTGAAAAATAGTAACTGTTACTGAGTAATATTATACCTATTAAACCTATCTGTCATAATTGGAGGAAATGTAAGTACTTTCCATAGTAAAATAGACTAAAGGAATTTCAAGCCACAAAGTAAAATTCATAAAAGATAGTTGAAGGAATCCTACAAAATTAAGAAAAAAATTCATCCACAAGGTAGACAACAAGAAAGAATAAATCATGATAGAAAAATAATAAACAAGAGAGAATGGAAAAAGAACAATAAGAACTACAAATCCAACAAAATGGCAGTAATTAATGTACAGCTTTCAATAATAACTTTAGATATAAATGGTCTCAGTTACTCAATGAAAACCCACACACTAGTAGATTGTATTAAACAGGAATGAGATTCCAGAAATGCACCTCCCCCCAAAATACAGACACTACTTGAATGGAGAAGGATAAATAAAGGTATTCTAAGCAAATAGATGTAGTATAGAAGCAGGTGTAATTGCCCTAACATCTGAATTCACAACAAAACTAGAAAAAAAGATCAAGATTATAACTTTACACTGATTAAGAAAATAATCAATCAAGATTACATTACCATTCTAAACATATATTCTTTGACCACAATTGCAAACAATTTCATAAAACAAGCACTACAAGAAGCAAATTGATGGATTAACTCCAATACTTTCTTTGTAGTCCTTGAATTCAATACTCTATTCTCATAAATAGATCGGTAATATAGACCAAAAGAAAGAGAGAGAGAGAGAGAGAGAGAGAGAGAGAGAGAGAGAGAGAGAGAGAGAGTCAGGGACAAGGACAGAATCTCAAATTAGTGGAAAAATACAGACCCCCGATAAGACAGGGAACTAGATCATCTTACAGTCAGGTTGCCTAGCAACAGGACATTGAGTCAGAGACTGTGACCCTTTCACCCTGTAAACATCTTATACAAACATCCTGTTAGCTTGCCTCACCCTATGCAGATAACAGCTTCTTGCTCCCCCCACCCTGCAGGAACTATATAAACCCTCCTGGAGAAAAATAAAGTTGCACCTTGATAAGAATATTGACTTGATGTATTTCCTTTGTGTCTCCTGTCCCTATCATTCTGTCCTTAGGGTGGTCAAGAACCCGTTGAAGCCCTGCTGGCCCGGGCAAGAGAGAAATATCTGAATTAAATGAAATCATAGATCAGGTAGACTTAAAAGACATTTACAGAACAGCTTTTTCAAACACTGAAGAATATAAAATTTTCCCCAGCAGTCCATGGAACTTACTCTAAAATAGATCATATTTTAAGGCATAAAGCAACTCTTAGCACATATAATAAAATTGAAATAATTCCTTTTATGCTATCTGATTTCAATAGAAATCTTCTACTAAGAAACAGCAAGAGCAATTGTGGAACAGACACAGCCTCACTAAGATTAAACAATACACCATTGAACAATGAATGAGTCATTGAAGATAATCAAGAGAGAAACAAGAACATTCTGAGAATTGAATGAAAATGAAAACACAATCTGCCACAACCTATGAGATACAATGAAAGCATTCTCAAGAGGGAAATTTGTAGCTTTAAGTAACTACATTAAGAAATGAGGAAGATATACAATAAGTAACTTAATAATATTCCTTAACATTCTGGAAGAAGATGAAAAAGCTAAGCTCCATGTCAGGAGATGGAAAAAAAGAATACAAAAACATCCATGAAATAAAAAGTTGATTCATAAAAAACAAAACAGCAACAACAACAAAAAAAACAAGATGAACATACCCTTGGCTAAACTAACTAAAAGCAAGAGAGGAAAAACACAAATTAATAAAATAAGAGATGAAAAGGAAGCCATCAAAGCAGATATGAATGAAATCCAAATATTTTTAGGTCTTATCTTAAAGGTATATATTCTCCTAAATTGAAAAATCTAGAAGATATGATTGAATTTTTAGCTGCATATGAGTTACCAAAACTAAACATAGAATATATAATTTAAACAAACTAATAGCACACCAATATCAAGCAGTAAGATTAAAATAGTATTTTAAGATCTTCCAACTAAATACCAAGCCCACATAGATTCACTTAAAAATTTACCAAAACAGTAACAAAAACAAAAATAAATCCTAACACTAATGTTTCTCAAACTATTTCATAAGATAGAAGAGAAAGGAATATTACTATTCTCTTTTTATAAAACTAGTATTACCCTGATACCAAAAGCAGATAAATATCACCAAAACAGAAAATTTCAAACCAATTTTCCTGATGAAGTTTGAAGCATCAATTATTATTTTTTCCAGTTTATGTGTTTGTGGCCATGTGTGATTTTTTTTATTGAAAATGTTTTTTTTTTCTCATACAATACATTCTGATCACAGTTTCCCTACCTCCATTTCTCCCAGGTTCCCAGCACCTCCCCTCTCTTCCTGGTTGTTCCTGCTCCATTTCCCTTCAGAAAAGAGCTGGGCTCCAAGAGACAACCAAACACAACAAACCAGAATACAGTGGGATGAGGCAAAAGCCCTCATATTGAGGCTGGACCAGGTAACCCAATAGGATGAAAGAGTTCCAAGAACAGGCAAAAGAATCAGAAATACACTTGCTCCCACTCTTAAGAGTCCCACAAAAGGGAACTGAAGAGATGATTCAGCAGTTAAGAGCACTGAATGCTTTTCCAGAGGACCTGGGTTCAATTCCCAACAACCACATGGCAGCTCACAACTGTCTGTAACTCTAGTTCCAGGGGACCTGACGCCTTCACACCAATGCACATGAAATAAAGTGAAATAAATTAAATAAAAAAGAGTCCCACAAAAGCACCAAGCTAATAGCCATAACAAATATGCAGAGGACCTGGTGCAGACCCAGGCAGATCTCATGCATGCCACTTCAGTCTCTGTGAGCCAAGATGAGCCCTGCTTATTTGACTCTGTGGGCCATGTTCTCCTGGTGTCCTCTACCCCACCTTCGACTCCTACAATCTTTGCTCTTCCTCTTCTGCAGGATTCCCTGAGCTCTGAGAGGAGGGACTTGATGGAGACCACCAATTTGGACTGTCTATCTATATACTATCAGTCTCTTGGTTTCTGCATCCACTCCCATCTGCTATCCGAGGAAACCTTTGTGAGGCTGACTGGCAGAATATTATTACCAATCATTTCATTGATTTTTTTTTGCCATTCCCATTTGGTTCTACCCTAGGTCTCTAGGTTATCTGGTCTCAGGTTCCTGGTCATACAGGCAGTATAGGGCATGGGCACCTCATAGGGTAAGCCTCACGTTAAAGCAGGCATTGGTTGGCCACTCCCATAAGTTCTGAGCCACCATTGTATTTGCATATCTTGAAGGCAGGACAGTTAGTAGGCCAAGGCTTTTGAAGCTATATTTTTGAATACAATTCTCTTTTCGTAGCCTACAGAGTACTTTCTCATGTCAAAGAGATTAGAACATATGGGTGAAGGTTCCGTGCAGGCACCAGTTTGACCTTTCTATGTTCTGTTAGCTGTGTGGATGTTGTCCTCAGTTTTCAGAAAGAAACCCTCTGTCTTAGCATCAGCTTCGGTTTGTTTAGGGCTCTCCAAGGGACCCCCTTCATCAAAAACTTGATGTAATGCAACCCAGTATGCCACTCAAAGACATACCTGGACACAAAAGATGGCCAGTTCAGACTCTTTACCCACAATTACTACGAGTCCTTTCTAGGGTCATTCTCATAGTTTCCACTATACTAGATTTTTACGCTTCCCTCCAAATACCCCCTAATCCCATCTCTCTCCTCATATTCTTTCCCTCCATCCCTCCAACTGCTCACCCAGTAACATCCTCACCTGCCCACAATCTGTCTACAAAATCTATTCTTTTTCTCTTTCCCAGGGAGATCCATGTGTTACCTCCTCATAGGCGCCTCTTCACCTAGTATCTCTGGGTATGTAAATTGTAGCTTGATTATCATTTATTTAACAGCTAATATCCTCTTTTAAGTGAATATATACTGTATTTCTCTTTCGGAGACTGGATTACCTCACTCACGATGTTTTTTATTTTTTATTTTCTGGTTGTCTCTATTTGTCTACGAATTTCATGATGTTATTTTTTTAATAGCCAGTAATACTCTATATTCTGTCTACTATGAATAAAGCCATAATGAACATAGTTGAGCAAATGTCCTTGTGGTAGGATGGAAGATCCTTTGTATATATGTCCAAGAGAGGTATAGCTAGATCTTGAGGAAGATTTACTCATTTTCTGAGGAATTGTTACATTGACTTCAATAGTGCTAGTACAAATTTACACTCCTACCAGCAGTAGTGGAGTCTTCCCCTTGATCCATATCCTCCTCAGCACGAACTTTCACTTGTTTTATTGAGCTTAACCATTTTGATAGGTGTACAATATAATCTCAAATTAGTTTTTGATTTGCATCTCCCTGATGGCTAAAAATGTTGAACATTTAAGTGGTTCAGCCACTTGAGTGTTCTCTATTGAGAATTCTTTGTTTAGATATGCAACCCATTTTTAATAGGAATTTGTCTTTTGATATGTGGTTTCTTGAGCTCTTTATATATTTGGATGTGAAGTTTGTAAAAATGTTTCCCATTCTATAGGCTGACACTTTGTCCAAGTGATGGTTTCTTTGCCTTACAGAATCCTTTCCTTTTCAACCATTTTATAATTGTTGATATTAGTGTATGAACTATCAGTGTTCTATTCAGAACATTGTCTCCTGTGTCAATGCATTCACGAATTTTCCCTGCTTTTTCTTCTATCAGGTTCAGTGTGTCTGGTTTTATGTTGAGGTGTTTAATATACTTAGACTTCTTTTTTGTGTGGGGTGATAAATATGGCTATATTTGCATTTGTCAACATGAAGACATCCAGTTAGACCAGCACCATTTGTTGAGGATGACATTTTTTCCCATTGGGTATTTCTGCCTTCACTGTCAAAGATCATGTATCCACATGTCTGTGGATTTATGCCTGGGTCTTCAATTTGATTCCATTGATTAATGTACCTGTTTTCATATGGTACAACTTGAAATCAGAGATGATGAGACCTTCAGCAGTTCCTTTATTTTTCAGGATTGTTTTAGCTATAAAGGGTATTTTGTTTATCCATGTTGTTGACTTTAGAGCCCATCTGTGAAGATCTTGTCTGCTGGACCTGGGACCTGAGGACCTAAAAGGATGGTGAGGACTATAGTCTAATGCTATAGACAATTTTATTTCAGTTTCAGTGTACTTTTATACACAAATGTAACAAAGAGAGCAATGATCCAAGAAAGGTTGTTTGGGTTCAGAAAAAAAAAAGATCAGAACTACATGATCAGAAAAAGATGTAAATAAATGTCAGTAAGCACATACTAAATATTGACAGAGGAGCCCTTTCCCAGAACATTCTTAGGACAGAGCAATTGAAACACAGTTGTATATATAAACACATGTACTATACATTACATCTGAAAAGTGACAGAAGAAAGGCACAATGCTATATCCAGGTTCAGAATACATTGATCAGATTGGGTTCTTTAGCTATATTCTGGCATCCAACAAGAACAAATCAACAAGAATAAACATGTCATAAATTGAATGTAAATACTTAACACAGGAAGCATGAATCATGTACAAGAACAATCCAGGGAACAAAATGCACCTGAGGTAAAAGGCCTTCTGCCTTTTTTCCTGGAACATCTTTAAGTTCCCCAAGACATTGTTCAACATGTATAATTCTTTTACCATGTTCTGACAAATATAAAGTAGAGAATGGTTCTTTCAAGGTCTGTAAAAAATGTGTTGAAATTCTGATGGGGATTATGATGAATCTGTAGCTTGATTCTTATAGTATGGCCATTTTTACTATGATAATCCTACCAATCCATGAGATGAGAGCTTTTTTCCATCTTATGATATGTTTCTCAATTCCTTACTTCAAAGACTTGAAGTTTTTAATCATACAAGTATTTCACTTGCTTTGTTAGAGTTATCTCAAGATATTTTATATTATTTGAGGTTATTGTGAAGGATATTATTTCCCTGATTTTGTTCTCAGTCAATTTTTCATTTAGATATAGGAGGGCTACCATTTGGGGGGTAACGTTGTATTCAGCAACTTTGCTGAAAGTGTTTGTCAGCTGTAGGAGTTCCCCCGAGGAACTTTTAGAGTCGCTTATGTATACTGTCATATCTTCTTTGATACTACACTTTTTAACAAGATATTTGCCAACTGAATTCTACATCACATCAAAAGGATCATTCATTATGATCTCATAAGCTTTATCCCACATGCAGGGATCAATCAATATAAATAAATCAGAAAATTCAACAGATGCAGGAAAGGCTTTTGACAAAATACATCAACAGTTTCTGTTACAAGCCCCAAAGAGGTACCATATTCTAGGGTCTCTGGAATATCATAGTTAAAACACAAACCATACACATAGTATTGAAAGCCACAGGAGAAAAACACAAGGCATATATATAGGAAAATCCTTTGTAATAATAGCTGATTTGTCAGCCAGAACACGGAAAGCCTAAAAAGCCTGGAGCAATGCATTCCCAGTCCTAAAAAACCCTGGTTGCCAATATAGACAACAAAATTGTACATTCGTGCTGCCCTCAATTTCTCCAGAGAGGCTTGTCTTTGATGTGATCAGCAGTTAATACTGAGAATCATAACTCATCCAAGTACTGAGAGTAAATGTCTATTTAATTCTCAACACTAAATGTGACTTTTTTTTAAAGTTTCCTTACAAAGGCTTGATTGAAATGGAAGAAGAGGAGCAGAAAGAGTATAAGAAGTAGATGGAGAAGATTGTTGTGAATTGCTATAGTTGGGACATGACATGGTCTTTGCTCTTATGAAATTCCTGCAGCTAAAATCACCTGCATAGATTAAGACAACCAGATCAGTAAACATTACAACTGGCAGCAATAATTGCAATCAGTTGGTTATAGTTGAAAGTTTTCCCATGTCCCACCTGGCTGACAGTAAGGACAAATCTCTCTCACTGGCAAGTCCTGCAGCAACTCAGACCCAAGTAAACACATAGAGGCTTATATTATTTACAAACTGTATGGCCATTAGCTCAAGCTTATTACTGACTAGCTCTTACACTTAAATTAACCTATAATTCTTATTTATGTTTAGCCACATGGCCTGGTATCTTTTCTCAGTTCTGCCTTTACATCTTGCTTCCTCTGTGTCTGGATGATGACTACTGTATCAGCCTTCCTCTTCCCAGAATTCTCCTTGTCAGCTTATCCTGCTAAAACTTCCAGCCAGGCTACTGGCCAATCAGCATTTTATTTATCAACCAATCAGAGCAACACACATTCACAGCATACAGAATGACATTCCTCAGCACACCTCCACCCTTATTACTTCTTGCCTATACACTTTGCACTTTTACTTTTCTACTTCATGTTCTCTCTCTCTCTCTCTTTCTATCTTTCTCTCTCTCCTCAAATTCATGAGTCCACTCAGTTCTGCCAGTATAGGCATGGGTACAGGGCCATAAACTGGAGCATGGGCAGCCTATCAGCACCTACAACCTCAAAGAAAACTATTTGGTTTGTTGCTTGCCTGTTTTGTGACAGAATCACATGGAGGTAAGGTTAGTCTTGAACTTGTTATACAAAGGAAAATAACTTTGAAACTGTACTCTTCTTGATTTTTTTTGTCCTGTGGTATTTAGTGGGTTCCTTTTCTCTGACAATTAGATATTTTAAAAGCAGATAAAATCTGAAGCACAACAGGTAAAAGCAGGAAAAAATCTTACAGAAGATGTAGTCAGTCAATGAAAAAGGCTTTTATTAGAGGTGAGGAAACACACATATGTTGTTTGTTGTAATTGGTCTCTTTACCCTTTTGGCTCTCTCTTCTTTTTTTTTTTTTTTTTGGTTTTTCGAGACAGGGTTTCTCTGTGTAGCTTTGCGCCTTTCCTGGAACTCACTTGGTAGTCCAGGCTGGCCTCGAACTCACAGAGATCTGCCTGGCTCTGCCTCCCGAGTGCTAGGATTAAAGGCATGCGCCACCACCACCCGGCTGGCTCTCTCTTCTTTTGGGGGGCCTGTTACCCATCTACCAAATAAATACATATGCAAAGTCTAACTCTTAATAATAAATGCCTGGCCTTAGCTTGGCTTATTTCTTTTCAACATTTCTTAACTTCTGTATATCTTTCTTTCACTCTTGGTCTGTGGCTGGCTGTGTGGCTGTGTGGCTGGCCCCTATAATCTTCCTCTCCTTGTTCTCTTGCTCTTTCTTCTTTTCTTCCCAGATAACTTCTTGTATTTATTCTCTCTGTCTGTCAGCCCAGACTATCCTTTCTCTTGCACTGCTATTAGCCGTTCTGTTTGTTATTAGATCATCAGATGTTTTTGACACGCAAAGTAACACAGCATTAGAGAGTTAAACAAATGCAACCAAAGAGAATTCACACACATCTTTGCATCAAATGTTCCACAGTATAAACAAAAGTAACAAATCTTAAAATAATATTCCACAACATCTCTCCATTTTTGTCCAAATTAAAAGAAAGGTTTTAACTTTAACATAGTAAAAATATACACAATAAAGCAATTATCAATAAGAATTTAATTTACAATATTCTGTCCATTTGTAGTTAGAATATTCAGAGAAAATAATGAATTGTCTATCCTATCTTACTGAATCCAAAGTTTTATACCTAATTTACTTCTATCATAACTAAAGAAAACTGCAATGGTAACTATCTAGTCTACAACTTCATCAAAGACCCAGAAGGATGTAATATTATCTAACAACAGAGACATTTGGCTGCCTGGGCAGTCATCCAAAGTTCCTCTGCAATGTTGAGGCATCCATCTGCAGCCTATAGGCCTAGAAAATCTGGCAAACTTTTCAGTGAAGCAGGAAATTTGAAGAATTGTCCTGTCTTGCTTTGGCAAAGTTTATCAGTCACTATATTCTGTGGCTTGTAGAATATCTGGCAAAATCTTCTGGGAAGCAGGAATTTTGAAGGAATGTCCTGCCTTGTTTTAGCAAAGTTCAACAGTCTTTTTCCTGTACATCCTGCATGTGCAGTCTGCACATCATATTGCCAGCAATTAAAGGCAAGAGTAGTTTCTTTGCCCAGTGGCTAACCTTGACACAATGAACCCAAACTCCTATGGAGTTATTTTGATGCCCATCACTCTTTTATGAAATAAATTGGTGCTACCACAAGCATATGTGTCTCATTGTCATGACAAACCTTAAGTTAACAAAACATTTTAAATATCTATAAGTCTTTGAAGTGTTTGAATACTACTTATCTATTTAAATATATCTATTTAACCTTGAAAACCTACCAAATGTGACCATAGGTTTGATTATTATAGATTAACTATTAACCTCATTTCTTATTTACACAGTGCATTTTTAAATGAACAACATAAGCACAATACCACAAGCAAGAGTAGAAACATCTATATGTATATACACAGTATAACAAAGTTATCTTTAAATTTGTATCAATATACCAAAATCCATGATCATGGAACATATCTGAGATTAATAGTTGTTTTTTTTTTATCCTATATGCCTATATTCCCCTAAATTAATATAAATATCTATAACCCACCAAATAACCAAAAAACCCTCTCATACACCTCTTGGGAATGTGGACATTGTATTCTCCAAACTGCTTCCTGCTATCTGTGGATAAAGTACCTTTAGGATCCCAGAAATAAAATTTGAGATAATGCCTAGTCTTGAGAAGAACAGCTATAACCGTTGTTGATAGAATCACCCGTCAAAGTTCAGGAGGTCTCCCTTGATCAATGTCATTCATTTCTGAAGGAATCTATAGCCTGTTGTCTCCTGTGAGAACAAAAGAAAACCTGCTTCTTCAAAGTAAGACATTTTATATATATATATTTTTTTAAATTAAGGGATTCCTAAAGTATCTAGGTTGGCCCAATTTAGCATTCCAGTTCATAATCCCATGTTTTCTAGCAGCTGTTGTTTGCTTTTTAGCATTCAAAAAATTCAAAATCAGCACAATACTATATAGAATTCAGACTCCCTGTGTATTTGCCATCTCTATATGACTTATTCCTTTTTATTATTTTACTTCTCTCTTTAAAGACTTTATTATTTTTAAACCATTTCTTTCTATGACTGTCCATACCCCTTTTCTTTCTTTCTTAAGCCTACACACATTGTAAAACACACTGGGGCCTGTTTAGAGGTTTTTTCCATTTGGACCCCTTCTACTGAATATCTTTTAGCCTTTTTTGACCACATGAGCAAACTTTAGATTGCTATCCTACACTTGGATCCTTTGCATGACTCTTTTGGCTGTTTCTGCCTCTAGGTTCGTGAAAGCCAAGCCTAAAACTTGCAGCCTAGTAGGAGGTTTTTTGACCTGGAACCATATTCAACACTGAGCTATGGAATGCCAGTGCCCTATGGCAGGGGTTTTTTACTTAGTTTTTTGTTCCTACCTAACATACTGGGTGCTCTAGGACTCATCAGCAGGCAGAAACTCTTAAAGGAGCTGGATCCTCTTTTTCTCCCAGCTTTCTCAGGCCCTAAATGAAAATCCAAGGACGTCATATTGGTAAATCAAAAAATTTTTGGTTGTTTTTCTCTCTTTACTCTTTTGGCTCTCTATTCTTTTGGGGGCCTGCC